>NC_067282.1:141477099-141780129 GCF_020740795.1 Apus apus | reverse complement strand
AATATGGAGAAAATGTCTCTACAATAAACTGTTTAAGTATTAATGTAGCATGTTGCAGTAGTGATTTATGACTGGTGAGTCAGACTTGGAATTCAGAAGTTGTTTGACGAAACAAAGCAAACAATATAAAGATTTTGTATGATTAAATTGCTTATTGCTTAATCTCAGTTCACTATTAGCTTTTGTTAAATTAATCCAAAATAAAATCAAATCCAGACCCAAATCCCAGACCTTCTCCATAATGGTCTGAGTAAAGTCAAGTAGAATCTACATTCTCTAGTGTCGAGATGCTCATTAAATTTGGAGGTTTATGTGAGAAACCATTCAGTTATGGGATTGAATCAACTGCTGGCATTTTTACAGTGAACTTCGAGCCTTCATTTAAGGCATCTAATATTAGTGCATCTCCAATTATTTAATATGTGTAGCTATACATAATTTACTGTGTATCATAGCTAACATAGATCTGGCCAGCCTCTTTTGGTTTGGTTTGGTTTTTGTTTTGTTTAGTTTAAACAAGGATTTCCCAAAGCTCAAAACAGGACTTTTTCTACTTTATGAGCTGGGAGGAGAAATCTCGTCACTCCATTTTGGGTCTGCTCCAGGTGTGAGTGCCCAGTGCCGGTGGCATCCAGATAACTTTAAGTAGAGCAGCTGAGGCAGGGTTAGAAGTTCCCTTGGCAAGATCCTAGACCCAGCTTTTTCACAGTGCCTTCTTGGCTACCTCTAGGGTGTGATTGCTGCTTGGATGGTCCTTGTAAGCCCTGCTGGGGAGATAGGATATTTTGCCCAGGTGGATTTCTTTCCTTGTTTGTGTGTGTTTGTAGGTGCTTGGGGACCTCATTTCAGGATAGCCTGTTAAAAGGGCTATCTCACTAATGCTGTCCCTTTCATACTGAGGCATGTAGTGTATTTTAATGTTCATTGCACTTGCTTACCTAGAATGGTAATCTTAAGGTAAGGCAGTCCATTTATTCTTACCTAATTTGTTTTGTATTTTGTGTTTTTAAATATTATATATCTGATAGAACATGGTATTTCCTGAAGAGTTGAAGGAAAACCAAAAACTTGTATCATATTTTGTTAATTCTTTGCTTGACTGTATTGAGTTTTTACTTTTATAAATCTCTATTATGTCACCTTTTCTTCCCAAAGAATTATTTATTAACATTTTATTTTCCTCACACAAAGACTTTTCTACAATTCACATTTTTCTGACCAGTCTCAGAAATTTCTGACTCACTGGTACATTGATTGAAAACTGATTTGTATATGGAAACTGGGTGGACTATTTAAGTAATAGCCTATTTTCAGCTTGTTTACAGTCTTTTATAGATGTATTTCTTTGGGGGTTTTTTGGTTGTTCTTTTGTTTTTTGTTTTTTTAACTAACTTAGGAACAGCTAAACAGTGTTTTCATTGAATTGGTCTCCAAAATGGTGTTTGAACCTTAACCCCAAGGTTCTAGAAAAATAAATTAGTTTCTCTGATCACACATGTACAGCACAAATTTTAGTAGGTACAAGTCAGGTGAGCCACTTCAGTACAAAACAAATTTACCCTCAAAGTCAAGTGTTTGGAATGTGTCTCACCGTTTTCACTAGTTCTCTACAAAATACCTACTAACATTTTATGCATCTGTCTTATTTTTTTCCATGTATGGATTTCAAATATACAGGACAGCATAAGTACCCTTCTCCCTTTAGTCCTTAGGATTGCATTAGAAGACAGATAGAGATTCTTTTTTGTTGTTGTTTTTTGATAGACTCAGAATCGTATGAAGCTGATGGCTGACAACTATGAGGATGACCACCTCAAATCCTCATCCCATTCCAACCAAACCAACCACAAGCCCTCCCCTGACCAGGTAATGTGTCTCTCTTTTTCACTTGTAAAGTAGTTTGTAGTATGGGGGGCGATTGTTTTGAGTTGAATGTAATTTTCCCTGATGTGCTTTGCAGTACCTTGTAACAAAAATAGCATTCCAGCGTGCACTTACAAACCAGAAATGAATGTTGCTGTTGTGCTGGCTTCCTTGAAAACTCCTGAAATGTGAACAAACAGATCCCAGTACCAGTACCAAGCTGTTATTAAGCGGGTGGAGAAGAGGGGGCAGACAATGAAAGGGAAGAAAGAAATTTTCTGCTCTTAAATTGCCAGACTGGAGTCCTGTCTGGCATATTCAAACTTCAGTAATTCAGGCTTACTGCTTGAGTGTGTGGAGTGTCCAGGACTGTTTCTTGTCTTCAGTAGCAGGAAATCATGCTCCAGGATCAGCTTTCTGATCTATGGATTGCATACAAGCAGTTCCCTTCATTTCCCATGAGGAAATCCTAGCCTCTGTGCCAAATGAGCACAGACTGCTCCCTCACAAACTCAATGGGCCGTGAACTGAAGGAAAATCAATTTAAAATCTCAAAGGCAGTGAGGAGACTCCTGTGTCATTTACAAAGCACAGCCATGTGCTTGATAACTATCAGAGAGATTACCTATCCCTTGAGAAGCACAGAAAATGCCAACATAATTGCATATCCCATGTTGTAATCTCATCCATTCCAGTTTAATTAAAATATTAGCAATCATTAATCACTGCCTTGACAGAGTGAGGGAATGGTTGGCCCTCCTCTTTGCCCTCTGGCTCATCTAGAAATTGTTGAGATTTGAAGAAAGGCATCTCACTCTAGAACTTAGAGCACCCACCTAGTGATATGCAGAAATTATGAGAAAGGTGCAAGAGGAAAATGACAAAAACCTATTGCATATTCACCTTCTGAAAACAGATCTTTAAAACATCACTTTTTATGTCCATATCAGAAGACAGTAAGGAATGTATACAAAGCAGAAAATTACTTATTTTCAGAGCAGCTTCCTTTTGCATCTGGTTTTAATACCCTCCTTCAGATGATAAATGAAGAACTGTACATTGATTGGCTTGAATTTTCTGCAGTGTTTTTGGAAAATGTTAGTCTTACCTTCTTCAGGAGAGTGCAGATGTTAAAATTGCAAAGTAAATGCCTTTCCTAATCTTAATATGGAGGAAATGTTAGAATATCTGTTGTTTCTACAGTGCCAGTCTACAGAGAAATTAAGCTATCTCCAGAATGTAACTGTAGTATGCTTGCAAATGAATGCAGCGTAGCGTTCACAGATGAAGTGAAAAGATAAAATGTAAAGAAAATATAAAATTTAAGCATTTAAGGAAATTCTGGCAAAGACCTCACAGGGGAGGGCGATAGGGAGGAAGGAGTAGGAGGAGGGTCTGTCTGCACTTTCCCTTTTCGTAAGGGCATTTTAAAAGCTGGTGAATCCTACAGGAGAGCAAAAAAAGCTGTACCTCAAGGTGGCTCAGAATATTGCATAAGGGATTAAACACTTTGTACTACTGTTTGTACTTATGTATGTGCTTTAAACACTAACCAACTCTTTATTTCATTCCCATGCTGCTCTGGGCCTTTTCTCCCATTGCCACCTCTGCACCGCTAGGATGAGGAGGAGGGCATTTGGGCATAACCAGTCAGATGCTCTTAGTTCAGCCATTTTGTTCAGAACGGTGAGAATCAGCTTTTCTTGCCAATAGAAAAGTTTCCAACACTCTCACATCTCTTTCCTGTGTGCTTTGTGAAACCTGGTTGTTCTCCCTCCCCCTTGCTTGCGTAGTCTCTGCATGAGGGTGTTTCTGGTGTGTTTACGTGTAGTTTGTGATTTTCTTCTTCTAATCATCATCTCATTGTTTCATGATGTTGTGGGGAGAACTTTCCAGGGCATGTAATCGAGTTTCTATGCAAAGCAAACTCTTAATGTGTACAGGAGAACAGGAAATGTCTCTCATATCATTTATCATTGACTTCATGGAGGAAATGTTTTCAGTCGGGTTCTTTTTTAAAGCAGTTTGCACTGTAGCCAAATCTATGTATGCTTTTTCGATTCTGGTTAGTAAAGAATTTGCTCAGAGATAATGTTCCTCCTGAAGATAATGTTCCTCCTGAAGGTTTTAAGCATGTTGAGATCTGCTGCTGAGATTGCTGCCATGCATGCTGACCTAACTAGTCACAGATATTTATCAGCTCCGAGTAGATGAGTCTTGATATAGAGTAAGAATATACATTTTCTATAAACTTGAAGACAAAGAGGAATATCCCATTAACCTTCCCCTTTCCTTTCCATCTCCCTCATTCTCTCAGAACAATGGGAGAGAAATTGGTAGCTATTTGTCACTTAAAGTACATTTTGTTTCTCTATGTCTGTATCCACAATTTTCTCTTTTCTGGAATCAAATTTTCTCCCCAACAACCTTCATTGCCAGAAGAGAAGGCAATACAGAGGACAGAGCCCTTCTCTTCACATCTGTTCACTGGCTAAGAAAAACCCCATACTTTACTGACCAGGAGCTACAAAAGTCAAATATCAATTATTAGGACACAGGACACAGGATTACAGTATCAGTTTTAAAGCAGAATAAATTTATTTTAGGTACTTCAAGTATTTTAAAGTATAGAGATGCAATCACATTATTTTAGTATTTTATATGAAACTTTTTCTTTCTTCACTTATCCTTTTAAGAAGAAATATTTCACATGAGCTTCTTCACAGTTTTCATTAGGTTTTGATTTTTCCATAACAATTATTTGAAAGAAAACTTTTCTGAAAATTTCTGTGGAAATTTTGGACCCTTGTATTTCTGAAAGTTATTACTTTGTGTTAGTTTTGTAAAAAACATTTATGAAAGAATAAGTTATTATCTTATCTCTTCACAATTGCTCAGTAAACTGCAGATTCTCTGGATAGACCAGATCCTTCTTTTCAAGTCAACCATCTGAAAAATTTAATCCAACTCTGGCAGTGTCAAACTTGAATTTCATGCCTTGGGGTTTGAACTGAGCAAATCTCTTTAGTGGAAAATTTGATAAAGTGCTTCATTAATTTTCACTCGCTATTGATTTCACATTCTTTTTGAATCACCGCTCTTGCAATGGTTATGTGCTAGTATACGATATTAAAAGTTTTAGAGATAATGCTTGTAAAGGTCTGCTGAAGCACAGCAATTGAACAGGAGAGATCAGGTAAGTAAATAATGAAAAGGAAGAAGACACTCACGATGAAGGTAGGAATAATTCTGATTTTCATTCTAGAGCAAACACGGGGGTTGTGCAGAAATCACTGATCTTTCTCTTTTCCCCTCTCATCTGCTGATATATTTATGAATCCAATTGTGCTAGGAATATGCTCCCTCTTAGATTACTGAATTAATGCGTGGCTCACAGTAAATAGAGCGTATCTCACCACTTTGCACTTCAGGCATTTTCCTCAGGAAAGCATGTTACAGAATATCCTAGTCAAAATAACGAGACAGTCAGCATCCTTGCCTTACATGAATCTCGTCTGACAAAGATGCCAGGCTCAAGATTGTCTTGACTGATGCCTCCCAGGTCAGGAATTCCCAAGAAAGTACATGTTCTCACCATGATATTCCATTTACTTTTTTTAAAAAGTCCTTATTCTCTTTGTAAAAGCAAAGATGATATAAGTCACGGAGTCCTTAACCTGCATGCGTTAAATTAAATGTATGTGTTCCAATAATTAAAAAGTGACTAATAGCATAGGATTTAGTGGTAACTTTGTTTTTTAAAGTTCCTTTAGGTCTGATGATGTAGTCATGTCTGGTCAATACTGAAGATAAAATGGAGACCATCAAAATACATACAATGGCAAACTACACTGTTTGATTTTTGTGTTTTGGGGTTTAAGGCTCTTACCCTCTAGCATTCTGGAATTGACTGAATCTAACAATTATGCCAGTTCTGTACATGACAGCGTTATCAGATGTATCTCCCCTGGAATGGAGCACTGTTTCTAAACATATGCGCCCTTCCTGTAGTTTCAGAGAATGGTAGTTTACATTTCAGTTTACAGTTCAATGTAAATACCATCTTTCAACCTGAAATAGTCTTTCCTAGCCTTTTTTTCTAGGCTCTCTTCCTTGCTGTCTGAATTTCTTATGACATTTATTCCTCAAATGGATAGAGCTCTATCCCCCTCTATATCCGAGCGTATCCCAATGTGCTTTCTCATGAGGATGCCCCTTCGTCTTTCTCAAGTACTAAAGTGGTCTCGCCAGTGACTTAATTAGTTACTTACTTTTACAAAAAATACTACTTTACACTTTATGATATCTAATACATATAAAAAGATATGTGTGTATACTTCACACCTCGAATACTGTGTTCAGTTTTGTACCCCTCACTGGAAGAAAGACATTGAGGTGCTGGAGTGTGTCCAGAGAAGGGCAAGGAAGCTGGTGAAGGGTCTGGAGATCAAGTCCTTTGTGGAGTGGCTCAGGGAACTGGGGTTGTTTAGCCTAGAGAAAAGAAGGCTGAGGGGAGACCTTATAGCTCTCTACAACTACCTGAAAGGAGGTTGTAGTGAGACAGGGGTTGGTCTCATCTACCAAGTAACAAGCAATAGAACAAGAGGAAATGGCCTCAAGTTACACCAGGGGAGGTTTAGATTAGATACTAGAATAAATTTCTTCACTGAAAGGGTATTTAAACACTATAATAGGCTGCCCAGGGAGGTGATTCAATCACCCTCCCTGGTGGTGTTCAAGAGACACATAGAATATGGTGCTTAGGAACATGCCTTAAGTATTGGATTTGGTAGAGATAGGTTAATGGTTGGTAGAGTTAGGTTATGGTTGGATTTGATGATCTTAAAGGTCTTTTCCGACCTGCTCAATTAATGTAGTTTTCTTGGGAAGGACAGCCATGCTGCCTATGATGTGAGAAGTGTGGGTGTGGTTCAGAAATCTGCTTGTGTCACCTGTGCCCATCAGAAATGAGGACTGTTTCTCTTGAATGGCTGTAGTGGGCATAGGATCACAAAAAACTGTTGGAAGGGTAAAAGACGAAGAATGCAGCAAAAAGCAAGGACACAATAAATGTGCTAAGGGCAAGAACAGACAAAGAGCAAACCCGAAACTCAGAGAACTGAGAGATTTATCCTGGTATGTCATTTATATGTACAGTATGTGCATTTTTAAATATGCATCCTGTTGTGGAGCATTTTTCTTCCCATCTTCCATAGCTCTGGCTTGTGGTAGGAGTTGAAGGCTAGTAGGTGCTGTCACTAGACAAGCTTTTTGAACTCATTCTGTGGAAGTATTTTCTATTAACGGTTGCCAGCAAATCCTGAAGTCAGATACGCCTGCTAAGGAGCAAAACATTTGCTTTTGCTGTGCTTGAATTCCAGGATCAAAACCTGAATATTAATTTTTTGCTTATTAGAGTAACAGTGGAGCAGTCAAGGAGCTAGCATTGAGCTGGAGTGCATAAAAATGGGGATTTTTCAATATGATGAAAATATTGACACATTCCTATTACCGTAAAAATATTGCAAGACAGAACGCCTCTTACTGGAGACAGTTTTCTTTTATACTCCAGTTTGACCAATTTTGAGATAGAAGCAGTAAGTATTGTGAGTTTACTGCTGAAGACACTGACATAATTTAACACATCTCTTAAGATTTGAAGGTGATGTCTGTGGGGGTAAATTATAACAGGAGAATACTGGAAGAATTTTTAAGACCTGAAAAAACAGTCAGTTCCAGTAAAATTTGTAAACTCCTTGTCAAAAACAGTATAAATTATAATTTGCAGCATATCCAGATTACACGTATGCATTGTGTACAAAAGGCTACATTTTTAATGCTGTAATTTGACTTTGCCAGGAGTTTTTCTGTAGACAAGAGTCATCTAAAACTAAGAACTGAAAGAGAGGGAAAGTCATCAATATGAAGAGTGTGTAATTAATTAGGTCTGAATTTTTTAACTATAGCTTTAAATTAAGAGCTCATAATGTTCTAAAGAATATTTTTAATGAATATATTGTTTCTGAAAACAGACTCATTCTAAACAGCCATTTGTTATTATTAAGGGGCAATGGAGCTTGAATGACATTTCTGTACTCTGTTTATTAGGCCAAAGGTATTAAAAGGATTAAAGTAAGAATGATAGAAATAGCTGAATCTCACAGAGAAGCTGATACTAGTAGATACACGCAAAAACTAGTTCAGTGCTCAAGGTGGTAAGCCATGTGTTTCTAACTCGTGTCTGCGGAGCAATTTTGTCTCACTTCTAAGAATGCCCAGGATGAGCATTCACCCTTTTTGCTGGTTTGCAAGTAGGCGTTTATGTATCTTACAGCTAAAGAATGCACAACAAGCCGACACCTAGAGGAAAGTGGCAGAAGTAGGTGACAGGCAACAAGTCATAGTCTGAAGAACTGTGACTACTATGACAGTAAAGAGTGACAGAAATAATGACATTGACGGAGGTAGGGCAGGACATCTTGAGACTTGATTTAACCTTTGCAGAATGTAGAGAGCTGTTTATCCGACTGTCACGCTTCTTTAGGTTCTCAGTATTGTCACTTACTAAACTGTGACCTCGGTAAGCCTTTAAAATATCTTTATTTTCAATATAGTTTTTTAAATTGTTAGATTTTGCAGAATGGTCAAAACGACCAATCTTCCATGCCTGACTTGTGTTACAATGTAATTTACTGGACACAGCACTAGACCATGATTCAGAAGATAAATTCTTTCCTGGCATCGTCTCCAACCACTCACTTGTTCTTTTTCTCCCCGTCTCAAATTCTCTAATTGTAAAATGAGCTGAAGTTTTTTGTGAAGTGGAAGTTTTGCTTGGGAAAAGTGCTACATAAGTGGTAGGTAGTATTATTACATAATATTTTTAAATACTGTTGTTACAGTGATATGATGGTGATTCAAATACCTCATTTTGAATTTGTTCCCAAAATTATGTTATATTTGTATTTGACTCAATTTATTAATACTTATTTTTCCTTCCAAGATCCTGTTCCTTCCCAAAAAAGGGAAAATAACCCATATGTTAAACGTTTCAAGGAGCTGCCATTCCAACACGCTGAACAAAGCTCTTTACACTGCTGCCTCTTCTTCTTGTCGTCTTTTGTCCTCTGACGGGTCATTTCTTCCCCTCTCTAAAAATCTACAAACTAATAGTGCAGTAATAATCTGTCATAATATGTCCATTACAGTTCTTCATTCATATGTGTAAAAACACAATAGAATAAGGTGTCTTATGTTTGCCTTAGAGACATACCCTGTGCAAAATCTGAAGGCAGCTACATGAAGTAATCTTACTTTTACCTAAACATTATCACTTGGTCTGACTGAGAGATGCCAGATTTGTTTTTTCTTGCTGGTGACAGCCAGGGCTTCTCACTCCCACTTTCCAGATGGGCAACCCTTTAGTAAGAAACCTACTGTGATGCACACAAATAAGGTGATCTAACTAATTACTCATTACAAGAGCAGCACTTTGAATACAGTTGTCCCAGATAATCACAGGATCTGCCTTCCATCCTTGCTTTTCTGGAGCCCTGCTTATGTCGGTGTCATCATTAATTATGAAACTGAAAAAAGACTCCTGTGCTGTCAAGCTCAGGCAAGGAGACACAAATTGTTCATGGACTGAAAATTATTGCTCTGAGGAAGTACAATTCAAAATCCTGATTTAGCTGCCATGCAAGGATCCATTCTTTTTTAGCCTTTTCAAGCTTTGCCTTTTTCAGAGAAGAACCTTTTCTACTTTGGCTGTAATAACTGAATAATGGAAAGCCTTTTGTAGTCACCTCACCTTAGTGTAAGTAACAATTCTGTTAAGGGGAACAACTTCAGCAATGCTGATCTTAAACTTAATGTTTTGTTTTATGTTTAATCTTCTACCCTTCCAATTTGGAAGCCGTGCTTTTCCACCTTCTCTCTATTTTTATACCCATGCTGGCATTTAATCTTTTACCCGGTAAGTAAAGAGAACTATTAAACTGGGAGGGGCTAACCTAGAGAAAAATGCTGCCCTTAAAATTATGTTAACATTTGCTCCTAGTCCTCTCCCTCTTTCTGGGAACAGATCTTTTTCCAGCTTGGGTGTTGTTTTGTGTTGTTTTTTTTTAAAAAAACCCACAACTCTACTATTTTGCTATCTTAATAATTATTTTATGTTTTAAGCATATATTCTCTGTCCAAGAATGTTGTATCTACCAGCACAACAGAATGATCTTGATACACTGTTCATCTTCTTTCTGATCCCAGAATGATAAGACTAAGATTTCCAGATGGAATTTTGTAATCTGCAGCTCTGGTATGAATTAAGTGCTCACAACCGAGGTGTAACTGGATTGTATCACTGTCTTCCTATTATTCTTACAGATCAAAGAATAACACAAGTAGATACTTACATTCTAAAACATTCAAAACAGATGGCTGGTTTCTTTTTGTAGAGATTTGTGCTTTTCAGCAAAACAATTGCAAGAAGGCCATCATTCATTTCTACCAAATGAGATTATTCCATGTCTGTGTCTTATTTTCCCTTTTGATTTGCAGCTGAGTTTGCTCTTCTACTAGTGGCTTGATCTTTGTAGCAAGTTGGAATTCTGTGCTCAAACATTTTTTGCTTCTGGCCGCTTCCAGGAGAGTTGTTGCTTACAGCTTGTGACATAGCCTGTACTATCTCACAGTTACTTTGCCAGTTAGATTTCTTATAGCACTCATCTACATCCCGGAATGCAATCATGTGAGGCCAGAAGCTTCTGCAAGCTATGAATGTGTTTTAGGGTGACATAAAGTAGAGGGGAGCTGAGCCCTGGCACTCACAGACAGCACAGAGACAGAAGAGGACCTTTTAGTTGTCAGGAGGAAGGAAACTGAGGAGGGGGAGATGAACAGTGTTAGAGAAAGAATCAAGCCCAAACCTGCTTTCCAACGTATTAACTATGAAAATAAAGCTCAAGAGAAATATTACTAAGCTAAAAACTGATAAGGGCATGTAGCCAGTCTAGACGCTGTATTTTCCTGGCGGGTAAAGTTCACAATTACTGATGGAGATGTTAGGATTTACAGTTCCAACTCCTAGTATACTCACCTCAGGCAGTCAAACTACATCTGATTATTAAATGCAACATACAGATGAGAATTACTATATATATACATGTATGTGTAAATAAGCTTATTACTAATAGGATTTTGCATGTGCATGTAAAGCATACAACTCTAAAAACTATTCCTAAAGATGGATAAACCAGGCATTTGGTGGCTTCTTTACTTTGAAAGCATTACGTAGCAGGTAGAGAGCTGGAACAGCAGAATGAAGACCCAGTGTTAGAGAAGGATGAGACAAAGATTCCTATCACCTGTGGACAGGGAGGTTATAGTTCATGTGAACAGGAAAAGCACTGATTGTGTTCTCTGGTAGACTACTTAAGAAATACCTTCTGTTTTCCATTAGCAATGGAACAGGCAGCAGGGAGACAAAAGAATGCAGCCACTGATACATAAGCATTCCCATGAACACACTCTCCCAGTGTATGTGCTGCTGTATGTGTATGTTCTTTCAAACAAAAGCATATTAGCCCCTCTTTGCTTTTATCCCTTGTAATAGTAAGAAGCAATAGACAAAATACAGTACAGCAAGGAATGCGTGTCCTTTCTTGTTCACTGTTAAATGGATAACAAGTGCTAGAAAGCTCAAATGGATTAAAAACATAAGCAAGATCTTCTTACTTATTCTCAAGTTGCTATCTTCTTGTAAAGAAAGTCATCATACAATATGATTGATTCTGTGAAATCAAAACTTGCTTTATTACACCTCCAAAAGTTTGGTCAGGAAGCTGCTATTTAAATCCTCTGTCATGTACAAGCTGTGAACAGTTGTTAAACTGTTTCCACTTGCTGAGGCAGTATTTTTTTTCTTGAAGATATTCAAATTGTCAGTATCATAAGTCTTGACTACTCAGTTACACAACTTTCTGTAACTTCCTGTACTATTCAAAATTTTACACAACTTCCAGGAACACAATTCTTGAATGAAGGAGATTTTAGTATATTGATGTGGAAGATTATGGATTCTCTGTAGATCTGACCCTACTTTGCCCATTCTGTTTTGCTGCAGAACTAAGCTGCTGGGTTTCTGGGCTCCCAAGAAACCTTGAAGACGGAAGAAAACTTAGACAAATAAGAACAGCATTTGAATATTTACGTTCTGATCTCATCATGCTATTAAGCCATAAGTTTCTTTCCTCTGCTTCAGCTAGGAAAGAGGCGTATGGACTGTTACAGAAGAAAGAGATGCACAATGTGAGTGCCAGTAGTTATGTTTAGGAGGGAGCGTTTGGATGAATTTTCTTGCTTTTGAACGTAAGGGATTGACAAAACAGGTAAAATTAAAGCTGTAGGTAGACACTCACTTCAGCTGTGTCAAAGTACCTTGTTCCTGAATGTTCATATACTCTGATGCTCGAGTTTCAAGCTTCTCACAGTCCTGCCAGTGTATTTCAATTCTGATCTACAGTAGTCCCTGCTATTCCACACATGGTTCCCCGCAAGGTCTTGCTCCACAGCCCATGTAAGCAAAAGTTGCCAGTGTCATGAAAAAGTGCTTCTGGAAATGTTATGTAGACAAATATTTTTTAACTACTCACTCATTTTCAGTGCTTTAGGAATCTTACCAACCCACAGCAATTATTTGCTTCACCTACATTATAAGGGAAAGATTTTCTTCAAACACAGGGAACTAATGACAAAACTACTTTCCCTGTTTTGTGTTTTCTCTGGTCTTCTGGTCTGGATTTTTCCCAAGGTGAAGAGGGTGAACTCTGGAAATCATTAATCCATGGGATTTGCTCATGGTGTATAAAAATTTCAAAAATAATTTGCTATATAAAAATTATTTCCTAATAGATTCTGTCAGAAGTGAACAGAGTAAGACAGCTCTGTCAAAATAGCCCCAGACTGTCTTGCAGCTCCTCAAGCATGTTGTTTTGGTTTCTGAGAAGAGGAGAAAATAAGAAAGGTTAGATTTATTTATTATTTTTTTGCATTTAAAACAAATCTAAAGAAAACAGCCTGTCTGTGATTTTTTGTGTTGTGGTCTTCGAAAGAAACCAAGTATCTGTGCAGCAGTGAACTGAGCTGAACTGAGCTGAGGTCAGGCTGTGTCTTTTTGACAACTTTCTTCTGTTTCCATTTAAAATAATGAAGGGAAGACATCAGTGATAAATTGTTCTGAATTTGGGAAAGCTTTGCACTTTCTGAGCCAAATTCATGCCTCATAAAAATCCATTGCATTCAATGGTTACAAGATGATTGTAGTTGAACCTTTGCATTTGTTGCCAAACAAACACAAATAATCTGGACAAGAAGGCATTATTCACTTTGCCATGCAAATACTTCCAGACTGTATCATTTGGTGTCCTAGTTTATTTTCCTAACTCCCAATATAAGATATTTTGCAATATAAGCAACATTTTCTTGTCTGGTAATATTTATAATAAAACGCAGATACAGGAAGGCATCTGAAGACCCACTGTTATCCACTCCATCTTTTGTTAGATTTGACAGGTCCTCCTTGGAATAATTTCTTTTTAACAAACAGATGTGTTTACCCAGACTATGAGTCCACCTTTTCCTGTTTAATGGTTGTTTGGGAAGCAGGTTTTGTTGGGTAGCACGGATGCATCTATATGTAACAAAGTGTAAAATCATTTCACATGCTCACATAAAAAAAATATGATAGGAGATAAAGGGCTATCTCAATTTAACTTGTTTTCCAAGCATATTTGTTATGTCCAGTCTGAAGTTTTGAGGGGGTCATTGGTGGTATTTTGGTTTTCATTGTTTGTTTTTTTTCAGAATTCCTTATGTTTTTGTGCCTTTGCAGGATCTACAAAGAACACTCAAAGTCCATTGATCAGGCTAACAAGCTAGAGCCTTTTTCATAGATTCGTAGAATCATAAAATGGCTAAGGTTGGAAGGGACCTTAATGATCATCAGGTTCCAAACTCCCTGCCATGAGCAGGGGCACTAGACCAGGCTGCACAAAGCCTCATCCAACCTGGCCTTAAACACCTCCAGGCAGGGGGCTTCCACAGCCTCTCTGGGCAACCTATTCCAGTGCCTTACTACCCTCATCATGCAGGATGTCTTCCTGATGGCTAACCTAAATCTCCCCTCTTTCAGTTTAAAACTCTTACCCCTTGTCCTATCACTACTCTCTTTGGTGAAAAGCCCCTCCCCAGCTTTTCTGTAGACCCCCTTCAGGTACTGAAGTTAGTTACTTCCTTGGAAACTTCAGATTTGTTCCACCTACATGTCTTTGTAACACTTTTCATACAAAACCAGTAATTTTTTTATCTCATGTTATTTACTTTGACCCTGAGATTACCTGTCAATTCTATTTTGTTTTCTTCTTGATGTAGCTGTTCTTCTAGGGATTTTTCTCAAATATTTAAAGATCTATGGGTAAACTGAGAAAAATCTACTGCATTATTTGATTGCAAAATGAAAACCAGTTTTCTGCATTAGTCTGCCTTTTAGCATTCTGTAGTGAATCTATACATGTGCATATATGTGCGTAAGCAGGATAGTCAAGGTGAGAGGGGAGTATGACAACAGTGCCAAGTGTATGTATCGTGCTTTGTATTGTCATTGCTGTATCAAGAAGGTGTTATTTTCTCCCTTTTTTTTTTTTTTTTCTCGCTCAAAGAAATCATAAGCATGTATCTGTAAGAAAAAGATTACTGCTGTTCCATGATTCTGGTGAGTAAGGCAAGTCATGTACGGAGATAACTTTTACAAGATGTAGCTGGAAAAACTGCGAGCTTTAAGGGCTTCACGTAGAGACTTTCTTCAAAATAGGAGCTGCAGATGTATTGCTAAATAGAAATTAATAACATTCTTTGAAATGAACTAATTTAGGTTAATTATGTGGTTCTGCAAAAGAAAAGTGGTTGCTTCCTTCAGAGAAGAAAGGAATGTTAGCAGGGAGAAAGGTGATCAGGTCATTAGCCCTTCTGCCTGGAGAACCCATAATTTAAAGCTGGTGGTTGTGCTGAGTGAGTCCTATTACACATTGATTAAAACCATGCTTTACTCCAAGATGTCTATGGATAGTCAATACTGCATTTGTCTCCAATTGACGCTGCTGTGCTTGTACCACCCATTGGTGAACTTTCTTTTTCATAAAACCACCTACGTGGTTTTGCATATTTACATTAGATGCTGCTTAGACAAACTTTCAGACACCACAGTCTCTATATAGGAGGTATATTCTTCTTTCACAGTAAAAGTGAACAAACATTTACATAGGTCTCTCCAACCATCTTATGTATGCATCATATATATGTGTATTTAAATGCAGACTCTTACAATAAAAAAAGCTTTTAAATATAGTTTCTCCTACTTCAGCTTATCATTGTACAGCAACAGCAGGACTACCACTGAAGAAGCAGTATGAATTTCATTTTAAAGCAAATTTTTGCCCCAATTATCTGTTAAACTGTGATTAGATTCACGTTTGTCATGCTCAAATTTAAAAAATAATCTGTGAAATCTCAAAAAATCTGAACATGTTTTTTCTGAAATATGTTCCCAAATGTCTTTATCAGTTGGTAGAGATGATTTGGCATTGTATCAGAGATTCGTGAGACATTTCATGTGCCTGCTTCAGCATTATAGTGATTGCCTTTTTTAGTGAAACGTTGTCAAACTTGGCTGGCCACTAACCATATTCTGAACTTCAGGGTACATTGAGCAGACTTCATTCCATACATTGATGAGGATGACCTAAACCTATCAGGGCAATTAATGAAGATTGGCTGCTTTAGGAGATATTCCAGGGTTTGGTCTGTTTGCCTGTTGTTTTCCTAGAAAGCTTTACAGCTCTGGGCTGATCATGAGAACACAAAGTGGTTATGAATCCAGTGCTGCCCTGGCTTCCCACTTAGCAAATGCTCTTCTACCCTCTTGAGATAAGGCAGTGGCAGCTCTGCTGTGTGGGAAGCCCAGTGCCTCTTGCTAAGTGGCTAGTTCAAATTAGATATGGCAGGAACGCAGATAGAAGGGCATTTCCGAGTTGACTGGCAGGGTTTAATGGATCCCAAGTGAGAGGAATGATTGCGCTGCAAACAGCTTTGGGAGAGCTGCTAGTTAAGAACTTTCACACGCCTCATTTGGCCTGTTTCCAGCTTGAGGTAAGGGGGAAGGGTGCAGGAGGAATGTGCTTTGAAAGATGACTTGGCCCTAAGCAATCAAGTGCGACTGTTTTATGAAAATCTTCCATCTTTGCCTACCAGATAGCTCTGTTTTCTCTTTGTCGGGGAGGTTTTCTGTTCAGAAAGAACAGCCAGGAAGGTTGGCAAGTCAGATTCTTTTCAGACTGAAATCTGCACATCTGATTGATATTCAATAGACTGCAGTATCTGAAAAAGAATACAAGGCAGCTGCTATGTTGGTTGGACAGCTAGTTATTAGACATTGACTAATTTTCACATTTTTATAGAACAAGATTTTTTTAAGATGTGACATTCCATCACTCCACCCTCTGTGGGCAAACCGAATAGTAAGAAAGATGGGAAAAACATCCTGTAAATGAGAAGCATCACTTTTTTTCATCTGCACAGGCAGTACACTTTCAGATCATAATCTAAATAATCCAAATTATAAGAAATTGGAGTAAATAGTGCAAGTTCAGCGAACAGCCAAAGCTGATGGATATAATTGGCTAAATGCAGTTGTGCTTGGTGGTGGAAGTGAAATGTAACTGTGTTGATGCTACTAAAATACATCTTCCTATTGCCCTTTGTACCAGAGAGCAGAGTATTCTGTTTTGCTGCAGTTTGCAGCCTCGATACATCAAACTTTTATTTTTCCATGTATGTTTCTACCTGCAAACAGATGTTGCCCCAAGGCTGCACATAGCAGCAGGTTTTTTCATAAAGCACGTGAGCTCGCTCTCTCTGCAGGTTTCTTGCCTGTCTCCTCTACCACAGCTGCCGTGTCTCTCTGGCTTTTTGTAGCTGCTGCCACCCTGATCCTCTGGGGTAGGCTGCTGAGTGCAGCTACACTCTGCAGGACAGGGGGCCTGACATTAGTTAGCTGCTTAGCCGTGGCTCTCAGATCCTCTCAGTCTACAGAAATTAATCCATGTAGAACAGTGTTAGAAGCAAAACAAGTGAGCCTTGACAGGCTTATTAAAAGGGGTCGAACCCAGAGCCTTTGTTGAAAGTAGTGCCAGCACCCTGTTCCTGTTGACTCAGAGATTATCTCACTCCTCATTCATTAGAAGGGTCAGAGGTGTCCTATTGAAAAGATATCCTGGCCCGCTAACAAACAGCAGGTGCAGCCCCTGCCTCGGGACGCAGAGACAAGTTGCCAGTATCGTGGCAAGGCTTTCCAGCCCTCCTTGCTGGTGGTGCACATCAGGGCCTCTTCTTTCAGCACTTTGTTTCATGGTGTGGAGGTACAGAGCCCCATTCTTCCTCCATTTTTCATCAGCTGCAAACCTTAGAGGTTTGTATGACTGCAGTTTTGAATACATGCCGATGAGCACCTAGAACAATGTGAAACAGTGTTCTTGTAGGAGAGCATAGTGAGAGATACTGGGTTTGTATCTATGCACTTGAGCTCTATATTTTTTGTAAGACAAATGAAAAATTACTCTTCAAATATTTTTTATGGGAACTGGATGACTCCAGTTTAAGATTGCAATGAGGAACAAAGATTGAGATTTGGTAAAGTATAATTAAATAAAATGCACTTATTGAAGTCCTTTGATCTTAGTTTTTTTGTGTATTGTATGGAATATGGCTTGCATAATAAATGAAACTAATTACCTTTTCAAAACTATGGAAAACTGTATATTAACTTCTTGGTTAAGATATGTCTCCATCCACTTTCTACAGTAGATATATGTTCATCTTAAAAACAAACATCTTGGCTTCTTTTGACACTGTTGTCTTTAGAACATGTTAATGCATACTTAAATTACAATGAAAAGTTTGTTGGTAAAATGGGTTAAAATCTACATTGCTATTGCCTTAGTTGTGAACAGACACCTTTTATCAGAAAATTAGCTTTTCCTTAAGGCAGGGGGTTGAAATAGCTGACTGAAGCACTGGGATAATCAGCAGCATTAATGCATTCAATTTAATATTGTTTCATTTTTCACCCATATCGTCATTATTTCTTATATTAATCAGTTATCATCACCACATCCCCTTCCCATAGTGTACTTGGTTTCCTTTTGCTTCCACTGGGTGGTTGCTGAATTATGCAATAGAAGTTCTGGGAAAAGGGAGGGTGTTCAGGTTTCTTCCAGTATGAAGTTGAAGAAGACTGTCACTTAGAGGTTGATCTTTGCCTTCACCACTGCTGGGGTGTCAGGATGTTCCTCACTGTCTCTGTTCTCTTACTTCAGATAATTCAGCCCCTCTTAGAACTTGATCAGAATCGGAGCAAGTTGAAGTTGTACATTGGACATCTGACAGCCCTCTGCCATGACCGTGACCCCCTGATTCTGCGTGGACTCACCCCACCTGCTTCCTACCACCTGGATGATGACCGGGCAGCTTGGGAGAAAGAGCTGCAGAAGATGACCCAGGAGCAGGTGAGTTTGTGGTCTGAAGCTCTGAACAAAGGCCTGAACTGCTGATGTAGGTCTTCCTGATGTGCCACACCAAAATTTTGGGAAAACGTTCTGTAAGTGGTGAAAACAGGTAGCAAAGATCCACTCTTCACCAGACGGGAGGAGTCAATAGTTTCTTGAATCATCACCATATAACATCATATATTCCATATATGATGGAATTTCATCTGTTCTTTTATTTGAACTTGAGGCCGTGCAACTACACACTCATGGCAAATCACACTGCAAGATGCCACTTTTGCTATGTTTTACCTTTTAACAAATTTTACCTGCTCTCCATAATTTAAGGTAGTCCTAGAGATCTTAAATCTTTTTTTAATGACATTAGCCATTTATATTTTACTTGGCATTTTTTTTATGAGTCACTTCATGTAAATGAAGACAATGTCTTTAACTTCTGTTACAGTACGTTCTGCCAGTAATTTTTTCTGCTTACAACCTTGCCTGGATACCTAAATCAAGATTTGGACCAAGTGTACTAGATTAAATACCCCCAGCTTATGCACACACGAACACAGTGATTTCAAAAGTCCAACAGTGTATTTCCAGGAGTTTTGGAATACAGAACTTAAAGGGTTTAGTAACAGCTCATCTGATGAAGTCTCTACAGAGACTTCTATCAATCTAGCAGTAACTTAACTACTGAAATAATCTTCCTTTCTCCCAGCCCTGGTGATGTCTTGCCTTCCTTAATCCTTTCACTGGAAATTTTTATCTCTTGTTTTCGTACTATAAATCATCATTCCCCAAAACCCTTTTTCTCATTCCTTCTTACTTTTTAACTTAAGAATTTTACTCCTATAATACAGAACCCTTTTCTTTCCCTAGTTAAACTAATACAAGGAATTGGATAAAAAATATTTTTTGTCTTTTTGACCCTGACATTGGATTATAAGGCAAATTCTTTCACTATATTATTCACTTTCATATGTCTATACCAAACTCAATCCAGTATGCACACAAACTAGTGTAAGGCTTATATAGTTAAAAGTTTATTTTGCAGGTCAGTGAAACTATCTTGAGCCTACCCTGAGCACTTCAGCTCTGGTTTTCTTCTCTTGCGATGTTTAAGCTCATTTCTTTGCACTTTCAACTCAAAGCTGAATTTTGATCCAAAAATTGGAGAGAGCAGCTCAGCAGCCAAGTTACAGGAAGCCAACAGAAGCATGCCTAACAATTCAGAAAGAAGAGCAGACCTCCAGAGATAAATATGCCTGTAACAGGGCCTAGATAGTTGATCTCTGCCTTCGTACCTGTCTTCATACATTTATTTGATTCAGCGTGTGTTGTGTACCTCGCTCAGTATCTTAATTTGCCTCTGTAGACCTGACACATTCCTTTTCTCAGCAGAGCAAGGTAACCCCTACACACCTGAAGTCAGCCTTTTAGGTATGTCTTGGTTTCCACAATCAGTGATACAGGATTAAGAGTTTTTCAGTGTAGTGCATGCCACCTTCATATATTAAAGAGATAAGGCTCCTGTATTATAGCCAGAAACATGGGGCATACCATTTAGAACTGCCTTGTCTGTCAGGTTGGGATGAAGCAGTAATGACAAAACCTATAGCAATGCATGGGAGGTGTCTCTGAAAACAAAGATAAAAGCTGGATGTGAGCAAAGTTTTCATATCCCTGAAAGAAATTGACTTCTCTGTTATAGCTGTGATGATCTTTTAATATAATCAGGATCTATGGAGATAGGTGATATCTTCTATTTGATCAGGAGATGTAGATAAAGAAAATAGAAAAGGCTTTCTTTGGCAATCTTTCTGAATAGAGTCAGCCCAAAACAGCATCTGTTTTTTCCAGTTCTGTGTACTGATCTAATAAAAGATAATATTTCTCATGCAGACTTTATTAGTCCATTAGCAACATTTATTGAAAGAAAGCACTGAAGCCTAAATTGTGAAAAAAGAATTATGTAAGTTGTGCTGGAGAAGAGAAAAAAATGTAATTTTCTATCTTTTCCCATTATTGGCTTAATTCTGAATTGCTGTCACCACAGTTGTTGAAAGTTACTGCTCTGTTTGTGATTCCCATGCATAACTAACATCTGCTAAAATAAAATGTAGCAGTCTCTTCTGCTTTCCCATACTCACTTAGATTGTATTTAACAAGCTTCAGTTGAAAAATACAAACTAATGGTATATTTCAATTTACAAAGCACATTGTTCATTTAAGTCGTAGAGCTTTTCTGTTTCTAACTGCAGAATTTCCTTTGTGTTTAAAGTATTCCCATGGGGGGTGGGAATCAGTTCTCCAGATTTGCAGAAGCCCATCACAGAATACCCATTTTGCATCTTTGGAATTTTAATGAGTTTTGTAAATTACTTCAAATCCAGTGCATTAAATTCTCTCCTGTCCCTTCTAATATGATCTTCTGTAGATAATGCTTCACAAGCCTCAGTGGGAAAAAATTAATCCTCTTGAATGTTAAGAAGTGCTAACATTATTAGAGAGGATACATTTAAATTAACACAAATAATATTTCATAATGTTGCCATTGTATCCAGTCTCCCCAATAAGCTTATTTAGTGTGTTTTGTTTTGGTTTTTTTTTTATAAATAGTTGAGAATTCATTTTCCTCTGACTGCTTTTGGAGCTGTGGTTTCCCACTGCAGGAACTATTATTGGTGAAGGTTGGTTTTGCTGTGTTTCATGATACACCTTGTAGGTCTCTCATACCTGCTGAGGAGGCTCAGATACAAATAGTAGGAGTTTTCTGTGGCCTTTTCTGGTTGGTAAAATATGAAGTAGGTGTAAGCTTTTCACTCTTCCAACACATCCACAGTGACCTGCAGAAACTAATGTACTGTAAAAGCTTCTACCAGCATCAAAACCAGGATTCTAAGGAGAATTTATTGCCATGAAAATAATTTTCTGGACTCTCAAAGTTTGATGGATAATTGGTACCTCTCATGTATAATAGTTTATTTATGCTACCATTAACTTCAGCTGTGTTCCTTAGTTAGTGACATCCATTGATTTTAATTAAAATAAGGAGTCAAGATGCTGCATACTTCTTTGTTGACATTTCATCAAAGACATTTTGTAAAGTTGACTTCCTGTTGTAAAGTTTTGGTCCATTTGTAATGAAGGCCTGAAGGCAGTACTTCACGAGTATATGGTATCTCAAAACCCAATCTAAACTACTATGCCAGAATAAGATGTGGACAATAAAGAATCTATGGTGCTTGGAACCATGTCATTAAGTTACTCCTCTGGTGGAAAATATTCCTTTAAGTCAGTTCTGACCCAACGTCTACAAAGAATTTAAGCAGCACTGTTTCTGGAAGTGTCCTTCTTTGATTGGTTCATGTCCTGTTCAGCTTTTCTTATTAGAAAAATTGAAGTTACCAGAAAGAAGAAAGAATGTTCCAAGTCTCAACACTGAGAAATAAAAATTCCATTCATTCATTATAAGTAATTGCATTATCCTAGCAATTTCTATAAAATACAGTATTTTCTTTCACTTTGTCCGAAACATATCATTATGTTAATATTCTTGGGCTCTGTGGAACTACTGCTATGTTTCATGTTTTAGATGGTCGCCTTCAAGTGAGGGATTTTATTCCTATATGAAAGGAAATTACATTAAGAACATAATTATATGTTCAACATTTTTATTTATAGTTAGGTTTTTGTTTTTCTCTTATCTTTACAAAAGGAAAGAATGGAGTAGAAACAGGAACTTGCTGAAAATTATAATTTAAATATGTTGGTGGTGGTGTGTTGCACTGTGCTTGGAAGGCAGCATTGTGAAAAAAGTAAAAAGAGACAACCAAAGTGAGCAACCAGATGTTAGTAGGCTTAAGCAGTATTATAGGTGTTTCTTAGTCCTCCAAACCTATCTCTAAAATGTGTAGAAGCTCATATTATGGAGAGCTTCTTAGTTTCCATAGGTCATACCATCATAAAATGGTTTGGGTTGGAAGGGACTTTCAAGATCATCTAGTTCTAAGCCCCTGCATGGGCAGGGACACCTCCCACTGAATCAGATTGCTCAGAGCCTCATCCAGCCTGGCCACAAACACTTCCAGGGAAGCAGGCATCCACAGCCTCCCTGGGCAACCTGTTCTAGTGTCTCACCAGCCTTACATGAAAGAATTTATTCCTAGTGTCTAACATAATTCTCCCCTCTTCCAGTTTAAAGCCATTACCCCTCTTCCTACCACTACCATCTTGTAAAAAGCCCCTCCCCAGCTTTCCTCTAGCACCTTCAGGTACTGGAATGTCACTATAAGGTCTCCCCGGGGCTTCTCTTCTCCATGCTGAACATGCCCAGGTCTCTCAGCCTGTCTTCACAGGAGAGGTGCTTCAGCCCTCAGATCATCTTTGTGGCCCTCCTGTGGACTCGCTCCAGCAGGTCCATATCCTTCTTATGTTGGAGGCTCTAGAACTGGGCACAGTACTTCAGTACTTCAGAACAGGTCCTGCAGTTGTTCTGAAAAAATATTTCTTCCAACAGAAGAGGACCTGTAGGACCTGGGTGGGTATATTTCCATGAGATGCTCTTTCAGAGGATTCCTGCTTTGGGAGCTTGTCTCAGCCCACTACTGACACAGTGTTGTGAGGAGAGGAGAGGAGCTTTTGAAAAATCTTTATGGTCACAGAAGAGCCTTTGTAGTGAGAAAAGGTTGTCTTCCCTCACCTTGTACCAGCTTCAGCCAAAGCACTGACTATCTAGGGATTCCTACCTACTGATCTTCTCCCAGGAGGACAGCAATGTCTTTTCTGCTCAGCTGCTCAAAGCAGAGGAAGGAAAAAGGTGATAATATCACTTCACTGTGTCAGTCACAACCTGCTGTATCAGCTAAATAGCCATGGCTTGGTTCCATGAAGCATAACTTATGTTGCACAGAATTCATGTTTCACTCTCAGCAAGGCTAATGTTAATCTTTTCATACAAAAGCACATCAGATCATCTGTATGTAGCTTTCAAAATCTATTTTAAAATTGCATACATGGTTGCTGAATTTTGAAAGTATTAAACATACATTTTGATTTGTTCCACAAACGATACTGTAAGCAGGATAAACTTTACTCTTAAGTTACAAATAGCTGTTTTATAAACATCCTGTGTACTTATTTGTTTAGATTCCACTTGTGTTCTTACTTCTGTGTCATCTGTGAGAAATTGCTCAACTTATTTAGTTTCTGTAAAGAAATTACTCTGTTTTGCATTTAGTCATTCTAAATTACTCTGTTACTTCAGAGCCTACCCTGCCTTTCTTCTCTGACTGCTCTTCCATTAACTTGTTATCTTCCCCACCTGATTTATGTCATTTATTTTTAATTTGTAATCTTATGGGAATGCATAATGTATTTTAAAGTTAAACAGCCCACTTCTGGTCTCTGTTAGAAATTAGAAGTAATAATTGCAACAATTTATATCCTTCTCTGTGTGCAAATGTATTTCCTGAGTTTAGCTGAGAAAGTAATGGTTAAAGGGGCTCTCTAAAATTATTACTACATTTTATAGCCTTTTAAACTTTTACATTACATTAGTGTTTTGGGTGAGGATCACTGTCATAGTTCTTAAATACTGCTTGAAGTCACAAACATTATCCATAAGTTGACCATATCCGTAATGCCATAACATTCTCCATTTTTATTTGTGCATGGAATTACTAATTTTAATTAAATTAGGCATATTAGCTATGCCTAACTTGAAAAGAGATATAAAGGGAAAAGCGTTACTTTCAGGACATCACCGAGTGTTTCACATGTATGTGTGTGTGTGTGTATGTCTAAAATTTACTGTGGTATCATTTCCATTACCTTATTTTTTCAAGGGAAGCTCACGTCTCCATATGTTTTGCTATTAGTAACAGGTTCTGTTACCCTGTGCCTTGCTCAGACATGGTGGTGTTTGGGAAAGCTTTTTTGCAGCATCTCCTGGTATGAACTACTGCTACAGATCTTGCTTGGCGGTGCAGGGGTTGCTGGGGACACCTCTGTGGGCATTTTCTCCTGCATGGAGGAAGGGAACCACATGCAGGAGCAGCTCTGTCCTCTGTTGCCTTGTTGGGCTCACTGGATTGCATGAAGCAAAATATTCCAGGGGAATTTCTTTCTTGCAGTATCTGTCAGAAATTTCAGAGCTAATAGGATTCTCCATGACTTGATGATAAAAAAAATTAACTTCCTCTAAAAGAGATACGGGAATCGTGGAAAGAGTAGAAAGGCCTCCAGCTCTGATCGTGTAATAATGGGATGGACATAACTTCATCATCTCAATCAAGTCCTTCCTGCTTTGTCCTTTCTCCTCTTGTTTTGCACTGTGCAGGTAGAAAACCATCACTACCCCTCAACCCTCTGTTCTAACAATTAAAATGTTTTTCCAAAGCTCGTCAGCTAGGATATGTAAGAGAGGTAGTGAAGATTTGCCTTGTAGACAGGTGAATTTTCCCTGTGTTTATGACTGTGAGGTGCTGCCTTGACTACATGGGCAAAGTCCCTCTGGGGACGCCAAGGCCTAAGTCGTCCACAAGAGAAGCAAAGGGAAAAGGTACCAGCCCAGCATGAAGAGTGCATCACAGAGTAATTCTGGCAGTTTGTCTAGCGATCCAGCTTCAGGAGAGGAAACTGACACCTAAGGTAATGCATGGCAACTCAAACTAAGAGAAGCCTGACTCTCTTCCACTGTCCCTTTATTATGCAGAACTGCGAGGTGTTAGGGATTAGGACTGTGGGGTTTTCTGCATGGTGCATGCTTGGGTCAGCAAGGTCTGGCCCTAGCAGATAGCCCTGTGGCACAGGCAATGACTATGATTTGTTCTGCTTAGCCACAGAAAAAACAAATTTCTGTACATTGTAACAGCATTAATTTTAGTGTATAACATGCAGCAGAATTTACATAAACAGGAAAATGTCCTCTGACTGTGAAATAATTTCTGCAGTTTCTGGAGGATGGATGTACTACTTACAAGTGCAGGAAAAGTTCTCCAGTCAAATGCAAGATAAAACTTACAGCCACTTCTTCCCATTTAAATAATTTTAAAATTAATTCATTAGCAAGGAAACATATTTCTGGTATTCACAAAGCTTAGAGATGCTCAGCATTGCGGGATAGAATTATTATGTGCAAAATTATTTCAAGCATATGGTGCAAGACCCCTCAACAATTTTTTTCAGGGTTTTTCTCAAAGTTGATTGTAAAATATATTCAAGTGTATTTAAATATATTTAAAATATATTTTTAAGTTTACATGATTTTTTTAAAAAAGGCAATGTTTAATTTGAAATCTTACTTCAATTTTTAAATGCACGTGTTTTTAATTTTTGAAAAAGCTAACATTAAAACGTAATTTCCATATCAAGCAAAAACATTAAAGGGTCTAAAAAAAAGTATCTTTTATGTTGTTGGGTTTTTTTTAAAGTTTGGCATACTGGGATTCCCATACTCCTAATCCTTTTAGCCCTTTTATAGGTCTGTAGTTGAGAAATATAGATTTGTATGTAATTGGCTCTCACTTCTTCAAACATACATATTTACACTGGTTGGTCTGGGAAGATGCAGAAGGTCTTGACTAGTTGCCTAGAGACACAGTGTAGTTTAGCCTATTTTCAGACAAATCAAAGGTTAGGATTAAATAAGTTTAGTTTCTTTCTGATGCTTATTTCTGTCACTTTAGGTTTTAAACGTATTTTTCAGACTAACCGTAGCCTGATCCAGGAACACCTAAACTTTGGATAAACATAATTCCAGGTCCTGGTATTGTAGCCTTATAGAAGTCCTGCACTTAACTTTCTTCCTGTGTTGTCCTACAAGCACCTTATATTCTTTATTCACTGTTGCTGTCTATTAGACTGGGATGGGATACTACTTTATTTTTGTTTGCTTTTGTTCATCAGTGTTTTTTGTGGAATCACTAATGAAAGGAAAATAACACTTTAGGGAGTAAGCCTCCTGCATATAAATAAATTTTAAAGCATCTTAGCTTAATGTTGCTTTGTTTACATTATGGGAAAAGCAAGAGCCAGGAAGGCTCTGCAGAGCAGCACCACCATTCACCTAGTGTGCATACAAAACCATTATTATCTTCCCTCTAAATGTCAATTAATCTTTAAATAAATTATCTACTATCTTGGACCAGAGAAGCACAATGCCAGTTAAATTAATGGTGAATCGTTTGGGATTTTTTTCACTGATTGAGTGTAACTATAAATGGAAAAGTATTCCTATTGTGACTTGCTCTAAACCGAGGAAGGAAAGCAGCAGTGGTGAAAAGCATGTGAATCTATTGCAGATTATCTGCAAGCTTCCATTCCCCTGAGATGCTGACGGTCCTTTCTGTTCTTCTATCCAAAGATAAATACTATGAAGCACTTCTAAGGTCCTTGCTACTACCCTCTTCTTTTTGAGCTATTTTTACTTGTTGTCATCTAGGCAAACATATCTGGCCTTGCCTTCTCTTTTTTGGTTATTTCTATGAGGCAAGTACACAAATCTCCTCAAATGCTCAGATGAAAATACCAGGAAAAAAGTGAGTTAACACTTTTTATTTTCATAGAAAAATGGCATGGAGAAGACAGCACCATTTTCATTTGCATTCACAAGAGTAAAGTGTAGGAAACCAGGAGCAGAATTGATAGCAGTGCTTTTAGAGAAACGTCCCTAAAATTTGGACTGCCAAACGTGTAGGTGAATCAAGTTATACCATGGAGAACTGGATGTTCCCCATTAAGGAGCTTGTCTCAATGAGGAGTGACGCGTGCTGCTCACAGCTGTTTCTGAAAGGAATTACGCAAACGGAGATGACATACATGATACAGAAATGCTGCAACCAGCCACATAGTCAATTAAGATGTCTTTGTTTAAGTAGAAATCCCATTATTAAACCTAGATGTTCCAAAGCTAGCAAACTCAACGCAAGGCTATCATTGCTACTTTTTTTAAAGACATTTCATCACAGACATCTGCCAGCCAGCTGTGTAGACTTTCTGTCTGCGCTAATTTGCAAAGTATTATTGCTGGCCTTCAGCATTCAGAGCTGTCTCCTTTTGGGCTTTTGATGGTCAAAAACGTATGTCTTGGAAATATTTTCTTCCTCTGGTTAAGTTGGTGACTTTTGTGTGATTGCATTGGATTTATTTTAGCTTTGGCATGGGCTTATTTTGTTGGGCCTACCTTGATTTTATAAGGAATCTTATAAATACATAAATGCTGACTAGCACAGCAAGAAATGGAGATATCCCTGACTTTGCAGTACTGCCCCGCTGAGGACAACATCCTGCAGTATTCTCACTTGTCCACTAACTGCATTTCAGTTTTGAAGGTTAATCTCTTTGAGATGCTTTTATATTGGATTATTTAATTGCTTTGGCCTTTCCTGGAGCTTCACCTGGAGGATTTGGCTGAGGCGGCCAGAGGAGGGATGCTGGCAGGGCAGGTGGTGCAGGACCCGCAGGGAGCCGGCCCTGCTTTCCCTGCTAACACTGCCCTCTCCCGGCTCTCCTGCGGGCCCAGGCCCCTTGCGGGAGCCAAGTGAAGAAAAGAAGGATGACATCCTTGGTTTCTTCTCCTGTTCCTTGCCACCTCTCCCAACCTCCCACCCACCTGAGGAATGGGACGATGGAAGCTTTGCCCTAGCCCAAGAAGCCAAGGCAACCCTGCCTCAGAGTTCAGCATCCAAGCCAGTCCCGTGAAGTTCCCTGTGGTGAGGTGGTTTGCAGGCTGCTGTAACTGGGGCCACCTGAATCGCTGGGGCTGAGCAACCTGAGACTCAGAGGTAGTCCCTGCAACCCAGTCCCCTGGCTTTTAATATCCAGCTCAGCTCCTAGCTGGTTGTGCTGGCTCTTTCGATCCCACTTGCTGACTGGACCTCTCCTAGGCTTATCCATCCAGTGCAAGTTTCCGACTAATCGCTCTGCCAGGCTGTTGGAACCAGGCTAATCACCTATCCACACCACGCCATTTCTGAGCCATTATGGGCTTCTGCTGAATTCCCCCCCTCCTCCCCTTCTCCCCCAAGAGCCCTTGCAGAGCCTGGAGTGCTCCCCTCCCTCTCGTTTTCCCCACTTCCCCAGCTCATGTCACTCCACAGAGCAGGATCAGGTTGCTTTTGCATTGTGATTCTTGGCAGGAGCCCCTCTCGGATTCCTATAGCTGTTCTGCAAGTACGGCAGCCAGTAGGAACAAAGCACATAAGAACACATTAAACAAACATTCAGCACACCAAGCCCAAATAATTTACTATATGCTACTCTGCCTAGTAAAGGGAGTCACATAGCAGGCTTGCCCTTTTAATTTCCTTTCTCTTGCTTTTGTCTATAGAAGTCTATCCCATAACTTCCTTAAAAAGTGTTTACATTTATTCTGTAGTCTTTTCTTAGGTTGTTTGTTTTTATGCAGTAGGTCTTGCAGTAACAATCTCCTGTGCTTTGCTCGATACCATCATTAAACAGAAACATACTATTGTATCTGATTAGAATTTTAATTGTAGAAAAATAACCTTTCCCACTGCATCGTGCTCTCACAGTGGTAAAATGACCCCTGTTGTGCTGCTGTCTGACAGTTCTCTCTTTTTAAAACCTACAAAAAGAAGTGTCACAGAAGTACAAAATACAGATCCAGAAATGTGCATACTAATGACCAGTTGTCCCTTCAGGGATGAAAAATTCCAATTTTACATTCTTTTCATGTCATATGTTAAAGCACTAGAGTTTCAATGAAAATATCACTTAGGAATAAGGCATGTTACAGGACTGACAGATAATACTAGAAAAAAAAAATTGAAGAAGGCTCAGAAGTAGGTAAGCTAGTTGCTACACCTGCTCAAAATGACAAAGAACTTTGGATGTAGAAGCTTGCAGTAAACTTCAGAATGCCTCTAAGTGTTTGTACCTGCTATAAATATGCTTATCTCATTTTCATCAGGAATATACTTTATTAGAAGAAAATCATATCACTGAAATAACAGAAGAGTGTCTTGGATATTTAGTATATGAAAGGTATCTGCTTGAAAGCTTATCCAATCGATCTATCTGTATCATCTGGTCTAGTAAGAGATACTGGTTCTTGTCCTGTTAGATCCTCACACTGGTGTGAGTACAGTGATCCCTGAAATGCTTGTGCAGGTAACAGCCTTACTTGGGATTCTGCACAGTTCACAAGCCAGCACGGGCTTTATCAGTTGCTGGGCAAATAAACAGGTTACTGAAGGCAGATGTTTCCTACTCTTCATAAAAACTCTGTAGGCCCCTAATTCTGGCAATGGCATTAGGCTAGGAGCTAAAAATTACCACGTGTACCGTGGCGTGGTTTGTAACACTGCTTGTTGGAAAAAATGTTTATAGACTGTAGACAGCATGAACAAGATGAAAGTCTGAAGTTCCACATCTTGTTCTGAGCCAATTATAGTAACGAATGATCCAACAGGAAATGCAGAGTTAGTAAACAAAACCCATGTATGCTGCAGCACAATTGTGGATAATCATCTTATGACTGAGGTAGGAAACACAGTCTCTTAAATGTAAATTCCACAGAAAAATCACAATTCTGGTTAATTCTGAGTGTATTGTATATAATTATGTAACATTTCTACTGATTGATAGGAAGTAATTTTGAAGTGATGTCCTATGAAGCATCCTGTTGTTTATGAATAAAAATCAAACTATTTAAAATAATGAACTAGTGAAAGGCTGTGTTGCTTCTGGAACATTGTTGCTTTCAGAAAGACATTCTATGGAGGAAGCTTTCATCCTATCGATCGTAAGACAATTTATTTAGGAGTAGCTAAGCCAGTTTTCCTATGTGGACATGACCAAAGGTCACAAGCCTGGTTCTGCAGAGTGAAAAAGTGAAATAAAGAGGGGGAAGACAATCCAGTGCTGGTGAGGGAGTCATTGAGGGAAGATGCCGGTCCTGGAAGTGCCCAGCATGTTGTGCTGCTGCTAGCTCCCTTTCTAAAACTGATGGCTTAGCTTAGAGCTGAGCCTGATGGGCAGATCTCTTTATACTGTAAGCATGTTTAATGGTTGAGAATGACCATGCCTCTGTGTGTTTCTTGCAGCTCCATGTGGAGTTAGAAAAGGGCGAGAAGGAAAGCGTGGAGCTGCAGGAGTTCGCCAATGCCATCTTACAGCAGATAGCAGATCACTGCCCTGACATCCTGGAGCAAGTCGTCAATGCACTTGAGGAGTCGTCATGACCTCGGCCACTTAGCCTCACTGAGAGCACCCTCGTGGCCAAGCCCAGTCCAGTCCAAGGAGCAATGAGAGTGGATAGGAATGTGAAAGACAGAACATGGAATATAAACTTCTGGTGCACCTTTTACAAAGAAAACAAAAGCAAAAAAAACCCTCTGAAACTACGTGCTCTCTAGGTTCTTCCAGTCTATGGTTAATCAGTCATGTTTCGTTCATCTGCTCACTGCCTTTCTACTTTAGAATCTGATTCCCCATTGACTTTGTTGATAGTGACATTTGGATACAGCTAACCAGAGCTCTTCCAAGTCTACTGAGCAAAGAAGAGGGGATCCACTGAATATAAGGAGCTCTCGTTCACCATGAGGTTGCAGAAGGGCAGCCCTTGCCTTCCTTTCATTCATTTATTGCTTCTTTTTTCTTTCTCTTTTTCTTCTTTCACTTTGTTTTGTTGGGGTTTTTTTGTGTTATGTTGTTGTTGTTGGGGTTTTTTTGTTTCGTTTTTCATAAAAGCTGAAAGTCTGAATTTCACAGTGCTAAAACCAAACCTGAGTGTGCTCTGATTATGGCTTATGACTGGCCAGCATCAGCTAACTCAGGTCTTACTGCCTGTCTCAGTGTTTCATATATTCTTAAATAACAGAGAGAGGAAAGGAAAGTTTCCCTGTTTCTTCCTTTTAGTCAACTTCATCTAGCAGCTGGGAAACAAGGTAGGCATACTGGTACTTTCTGTTTGCTTAACTTGGATTTTTATTGTTCGCTGATCTGACTCAGAAGTGCTGAGTGGGGCATTTTTTCAGGTAACTGTTTTCATCGTTGATTTCTTGGGTTTTTTTTTTAGCTGAGGTTTCTTATCATAGGTCTTTGTCTCCTAAGTTCTTGTTTTATAGAGAGCTCTCTCCCTTCGAGCAGATGTGGTCAACAGGTCAGATCCAAGCTTTAACTTGTATAGTTTGTCCATTGCCAATTTTTCAGGCCATAGCTTTGTGAACACTAGCTCCCTAGTGTATGAGAATAGTCTTAGGCATTTTGTAAATGAGAAAATTGCATCATTTAGCTTAAAAGTATAATTTTAAAGCTAAGTTAGGTAAATTGGTAACCTAGTTCTTACTGTAATTGTAATTTAATTTATTTTGGCTTAGCTTAGTTTGACAAGGAATGAGTTTGAGTTCAGAGCAATAACCCATTCTTATAAAGAAGAGCATCTTTGCTGGATTTGGCACCCAGCTGAGAAGATAAATATAAAAATCACAGCTTTAGTTAAACCAGTGCAATTCTTATATGTATATGAGAGGCCTTAGTCTTGTTCCCATCCATCTTTGACACTCATTGAAGCTCCTGCTAATAGGTAATATGACCTGAAATAGCAGGTTGGTTTGTCATTGTGGTAGCAAGTCAGAATCCTATTTTATGAGTAGGACTTGGGTGTTCATTCTTGGTCTATGCATTAATGGGGAGTCACTTTTTTTTTTCCTGGCTACCAATGGTTATGTGTGTCTGGGGGCATCTGCAGGACAGACCCCTTCAACATCTCCCCTTATGTTCCTTAAAGGAGTTGTTCCCCTTCAGCTTTCTCATGTTGCTTAAGAGAACAAGGGGAGGGGAAAGGAGACCAAATATCAACACTGCAGTGGAAGAAATCTTGGTTTTCTAATCACTAGCTAATTATGAATCCTCTCAGTAAGCCTTCCATTCAGAGCCTGCAATTTAATTCCATATGACTTAGTACATTTTGAGCTTAATCACTAAACTTATGCTAAGGAAAATGTTCCAAGCCCTTTCAGGAAAACTGCATTTCTTACATCTTTCAAATCTACAGCACGGTTCCCTTTCACAGGTCTTTTAGACCTTATTTGGATCTTAAGCAGTGACCAACTGCTTCCAAATAGAAAGGAGATCAGCAAAAGTTTGAGTAAGGGAAGATGTACCCTGTCTTTTTTTTCCAACAAGCACTGTAAGTTAGGCAAAATTGAAACCTTAAATACCTGTAGACTCTGTTGAAATCTAACAGATTTAAAATAAATCACATCCCAATTCATTCTCCTGTAATGATTCAGCAGAAGGAACTGTATCCATAACCATGGTGACCACTAGGAAGAAATATGTAAGTCTCCAAATAAGAGGTGATTCACACCTTTTCCAGGTTTTGAACTGCCAGTGCTTTGCAAATCAGGATAAGTAACTTTAGTTCTGGCTGTAGTAGCAGCCTGTGTCTCATCTTTTTTTTGTCATGGATGAGGAGGGTCATGGGAACCTGAATGTGTGCATGGAGGGAACACCGGAAGGCATGTAGACAGTGAGTGTACATACCACTGAGTCGTGCCTCATCCCAGAACCACCCCTTTGGTCCCATTATTTGAGTCAGCATGTTTCGATAGGAGCTGTTGTTTTGAAATCTTCCCTCTTGCTTTTTCTTCATCACCCCTAATTACTCACTCAAGGAATTTAATGCCGCCTGTAAAAGCATCAGAGCCATCAGCCTAACATCATCACACCACCACCACCACTCCTGACTATCTCATTAACTTATATGGTCAAATCTCCAGCTGCCCTGGTTCCCTGCTGTAAAACAATCCCTCCTCTGTGAGAAGCTGTGGAATTTCCCTTATCGATGGTTCAAATGACTCCCACTTGTAAACCTCTTACTGAGATGTTCCTTGATAGCGTTTCTGCTGCAGGCAGGGGGAGGGGATGGGAACAAGAGGTGATCACTTAGGGATGTTATTTCAATTCCCCGGTTTTTCTGCATTGCCCACACATTGCAGGAAAGCTGCAAGTTTCAGTGCTGGTTCTTCTGCATCTTTAACTCAGCTGTCAGACTGGGGCTGCATTTCTGGAGTTAAAAGTGCCCCAGCCAAAGGCACGTTGCTGTCATGACAGCGTGTGCAGGATTGGCAGCCAGGTGAATGTCACTGTTTACATATCTCCCAGCCTCTTCCCTGAGAGGATTTGTCAAGCCTGGCTAGTTTTCACGCTGGCCATTTGGTCTTTTATCTCCCAGCCACACACCTGCTGTTTCTCCTGTCTGGATTGTTGGGCCTTTTCAGTTTTTCTCGTTAACCACTGTTATCTTCTAAGTCTTCTAGGCTTCCCATCTTAAACATTGATCTTAGACCTCAGTAAAGGGCTTTCAGGGAGAGAGCAGATCTCATTTAGGAGCAGACTTGATCCAACTTATCTCTATTGAACTATTTCAGGTAATCTCTATGAACCTGTGTCAACAGAGATCTTGTCATAGTGAATATAGCTTGAGGAACTGTGTGATTTGGGAGGTGCTGCTGGCCACAATTTAACGCTGAATGTGACCAGTGAAAGCTTTTTCTTTTTGCTTGTGTGGAGTGCCACACCATTGGCCTTATGGCAACAAAGGGATTTTGTTATCATAATCCATCACAAAATTGCATATTAGGCACATGGCAGATGAGCAGTATGTATGCACATACTGTGATGCTCATCCAGTTGCCTAACCCATCGCTGCTCTTCTAAAATCTTATACCCAGGTGTCAGCAGCCAGGCAAATGCAGTTTCCTAGCACACAAGTCCTACAAAGCAGCAGCTCTGGGAAATTCAGGGACCCTTCCCAGGGAGCCTGGGGAAACTTGCTTTTCCTTCTCCTGTTGAATGGTGTTCCATTTGCTTCGGGAACTGTGAAAGTTTTAATTACTCTAAAGTGTTTTGTTTTTTTTTCTTTCAAGCTGTCATTTCTAGAGAAACTGAGAGATGTAAGGACTTGAGGAGCTATCTTCAGAAAATTAGATAGGTCATTTGAGCTGGGTTTGGGCTAAAAAATAACTCAAGCTTGAAGCCCACATACAGGGTAAAAGCTGACACCCCAGCCATGCTTGTTCATTACGTTCACAAGTCCCAGTACATCTTTTCCTCTGAATCCAGCTTCATGTAAAACACTAAAAGGACATTACAACACTAGAATTGCAGGGTGAGGACATGAGCACTGTTTGCAATTGGAAGAAGAATTGCTTGGCGTGCTCCCAAACGAAGCTCTGAGCTTCTAGTATTCTCTCTCATTTTGACTGCCTTTAACCAGCTTTCCCTCTAGAAAATGCCAAACCCTCTTTAGAGTATCTGATTTTTGCCAAGTCCAGGGGATGGATGGTGAAGGTTTGACGTGATGTACAAAACTGTGTGTGCAGTTTCTGGTTGCAGGCCTGGAATATCCCTTCTCTAACCAATCATGTTGGTACTTCAGGGCTCTCGGTATTTTGCACAAGGGAGCATTAATGTCATAAGTCTCATAGATACATGTTTCGCAAACCAAAGGGGCACCACTTTTCATTTGCCCTGTAATTCCCACCCATTCTGCTGCTAACGCTCAATTTGTTGGGAAACTTCTACAACAGGTAGAAGGTTGACAGGGTTGAGTCCCCACTCCTGTACTAATTACCAGTCGTTGCCGCTGCAGGGGTCTTTTTGCAAAGGACATTGAGAGTCACGTGCTGATACCATTTTAAAGCAAAAACGTCACTGTGTGAGTAGTGTGTGTAGTCCTCAAATGGCTCCAATGAAATGCAAAAGGGAAATAGTACAGTCAAGGTGTCTGATGTTTAAGGAAGCCTCTACTCAGCTCAACGCCCGCACGGAAAGAGGGAATGGGAGAGGATGTGGAAGGCTGTGGATAACTAACACTGCCCCAGCGAAGCTGGTGGGGTGGGAGGGTCAGGCAGGGGGCATCACCCTTGGCAAGGCCAGCTCTGCCAGCCTGTCTTGTCAGCATGGCAAGAAAGAGTGTCAGGGGGGTTTTAAACAAAATAATGTTTTTAATTGTTTTTTTCCCACATAAATGGAAGGAACCTTACGCAACAGCAAATCTTTCTGAACAAAATGGCTGTGTCTGCTGAGTATTTTAAAAAAAAGAAAAAAAAAGAAAAAAAAAAAAAAGAAAAACTGTTTCAAGACTTTTTAGTGTCAAAAGCATAAACACAGAAATCCTGACTTTTTCCAGTGTGTGTGGTGAGTGCTGTAACCCTGTCATCAGTATCTCTCCTGACTTTTTCAGGGGTGTTCTTTCCTGTTTTGTTTTCTGCTTGTCGATATTGTCTGTGTGGTCCTAAGGCTGGGGCAGTTACCAACAATGTGTGTCTGTTGTCGGATTAAAAAAAGATAGTAGTAGAACTGAAAAAGATGTGTTTTAAAATATATATAAAAAATAAATTTCATCAAAAGGAATTCAAGTAAAAGAAGCAACAAAGCCGTGACTCCTCCTCTTGGGATTGTACGGAAAAGGATTTGTGGGCTTATAATTATAACCAGTTGCCTTTCACAGGCTTTTGAGGTCCAAGGCAGCTTGGCCTCTTAGGAAATGTTACAAACCCTGTATAAATTCCTGCTTTCCCAGGTTTATACTGTACGTGTGTAATACAGAAATGGGCAGAATGAAACTATTTTTGGAAATCAGTCTTTTCTGGTAACAGTTATCAACACTAGGTGTCCATTAAGATAAGAACCACTGATGTAAATGGGCCATATGCTTTGTCCAGACCTTCCTTGTCTTCTCAGTCACACCCGTCGATACCAGGGACACGTGCAAGTGCAGATCAGCTGGTGCAGGTGGTTGTGTGTAGGTCCATTATCAAAGTTGTGTTTCTTTTTGTTGGGTAGTGGTCACGCAGGTGCTGTGGGTTATGGTCCAGGAGAGGACTAGCAGTCACCTTCTGCTGTGCTTGCATCAAAGACTTGCACTGCCTAGAATGAACAACGTGAGGCTAAATGAGAACATAACGTGAACAAAAAGAGCCACGCAAGTCACTTCACCTGTCAGACTGGGTAAAGAATTTCACTAAAAGAATGTATTTTAATATCAAAGTATGCTGTTTGTCCCTGTTTTGCACTTCTAAAGTGGATCTTGAAAATTAAGTCAATCAGTTTTGGTTTTAAATAAATGTTTCCACTTTAGGTTTTCAGTGCTTTCATGGGGCTTTTAGTTCAAAACATTGTTTTTCATTTGGAAACTGGCAAAAAAAATTTGATCTATCAGTCACAGGTAGTCTTATTTGTTCTAAAATGTAGTTATTTAAAAGCCAAATTTGATGCTAAATTTTACACGTAGGCATGGCTCCTTTAATCTACCCCATCTTCCCAGCTCTCTGTGAACACTGCCAAGTCTCTGTCTGCCCGGTGCCTGCCCAGGGACAGCTGCATTGGGCCCTTTCTGACACACTTGTTACAGTTTATCTGGGGAGGCTTTAGTGGCAGATATCTTTTATCTGTTCAAATGCTGAGGGAGGATAAATCAAATGGGACCACGAACAGGGGGGTGATTTCTGTGCTAGCCTAACCGTGCTGCTCAAGCCCACTAAAACACTACCTTGCCATTTCCCTCCAAGCCGGTAAATGAGGAGAGCCGCACGCTGGGTTCACAAACTGTTTGTGGGGTTAAAAGAAAGTATGTGGGATCCTCCATCCACTCCACAGACTCAAATGCCTCATTTGCTTTGAAAGAGATGTGTTGCACTTTAGCAGAGGAGGAGACAGGTTTTGGGGATGTGATCTAGAGTACTTGAATTCCTTTTTGAAATAACAGCAGCGGGAGACATTGATGTCTGTGATGCAAGTGCACACGCTGCCTTCAACTTGTATGTGTTTTATTGCTGGAGTCATGTTACTGACAGGATAATGAAATTGCAAAGAAAATGTGTTATATTCAACTTTGCCTTGATAATATAAACACTTTGTTCATTTTTTTTTTCTTCTTTTTTTATTCACAGACTAAGTTCATCAGGAAATTATAAAATTATTTAAAAATTCTGTGCTGTGTCTTCATTCCAGTCAGTTTCGGTGTGTCTTGCTCTGTGCCCCCTCCAGCGTGCCCAGGACTGGAGGGCAGGTAGGAACGCTGTGTGGCAGTTCCCTCAGACCAGGTTTGAGGTCCCATTTGTTGCCCACCCACACCACTGGAACAATCCTACTGGGGGGCATGGTTGCACCACGTTCCTGGCAGTGCTCGTGGGTATAGCTAGGGTTGCCTGCAAGGTGAATGCAGGGGACTGTCTTGTCAGTCACAGGAGTGTCCCAGGTTACCCTTGGACCTCACAGGTCCAGTAAATTGAGTTCTAGCAACAGAGTTTACAATCAGCTGTTTCCTTTGTCTCTCTCATGCCTGTTTTCCAAGGAAATGCAACTTAGACATTGCTGATGAGTGACTGAATCCCAGATGTGCACCCAGCATTGGGTCAGTGTCAGGATGATGTCTTACAGAGTAATGTGCCTGGAAAGCCTTGCTGTGCAAAGGCCAGTGAGACTGTCGTAGAGAACGTGTTCCTGGTGAGACCTGGACTTGAGTCCTGTCCCCACGGGAGCAGAGGAGAGACACCACTTGATGGTGTAAGGCAAGCTATGCCCCCCTGCAATGCTGGAGGAAATGGGCTCTACCCAGCGCCCAGTCTCCAGATGCATTTTGAGGACATGGGAAAGTGCCTGAATACTGTCACTGTAAAAATCTCATTTTTCTGGTGTTTTTAACTGTTCTAAAGAGAATAGCATTGCAACACTGGGTCCCACTGGTAGAACAATGTCCATGTTAAACACACTCCACCAGATTCTCTGCAGCTATCCACAAGCACTGGCAGAGCAGACCTCCCCAAGTCAGAGCACTTTCTAACCAATTCCTGTCTCAAAGCCTCTCTCTTTTTGCTTCTTTTGTCTATCTGTGCAGCCAGTTTTTCTCTGGGCTTCCTTGCTGGCCTTGACCATTCTGTTTTCAGTAGATTTATCATTTTAGGGGGCTCCTAAGATCCTGACTCGCTGTTTCCATACGAGTGACTTCATGTGTGACAGGAACAGGCATCCTGATCTCAGTGCTGGAACATTCCACTCCTTACGCTAATTGGGTTTCGATCACTTGGGCTTCAATCAGGCACGTAAAGAGGCATGTGGAAAAAGGATACACAAGGATTAAGGGTCTCGGGAGCTTTGAAAGGACGAGTCCATTGGCCTTTTGGTTCCCAGTCTGTTTTATGTTCGCTTGAGCGTCTTTGGCTGAGAAGGGGATTCGTGATTCCCATCAGGCCAGGGTGTGCCTGGCTTGTGCAGCACAGTCCGGATCAGCTGAATGAAACCACATTCCACATAAATTTAACCAGTTACTGCACAACGAGGTATCTCTCAGTCTGGAAGCCATACAAATGCCATTGCTGAACAGCTTGTCCCTGCAAAAGAGGAGGACAAGTGAAAGGCAAGAGGAGCACATCTGCAGGGGGAGCGGAGCCGAGCTGCCGCAGCCCACGCTGGCTCTGGCTGCTTGGAGTGTTGCACCGCCGGATCCCCGCAGGCTGACTCATAGTTTGGATGGCCCATAACAATAACATTGTCCGTGCTACAAAGTGAAGATGCCAAATCTCTTTTGTGTGTTATCAGGTTACGTTTTTATGCATTGTGCAGTAAAGCACAACAAGGCATCTGAATAAATTTGTCGGTGTTGACTGCTGTTACTGTGACGCAGAACAGGCAAGGCAGCAGTGGAAAGGGTGAATGGTCAGTCCTGGGATCAAGCACACACAAGTTTAAAAAGTTACCCTTTGCACATACTGCGACAATAGGTTGCTAGGGGTGTGTGGACCCCCTGTGTTTCCCAAGCTGCTGATTAAACACAGGCCGTCTGCAAGTTCTCTAACAGGGGTGAGTTTGTAAAACCTGCTTTTCTGAATTACACCGGTCAGGAAAACTGCTGAAACCACAGCAACCATCCACTGGGAAGAGCAACGTATTTAGGATCTCCCGTTTCCAACAGGATCTGCTGCACAGATGCCTTCTGCTTATGTGGATTGATGCAACAGGGATGCATCAGCTGTACCAAACAGGATTGGCCAAAATGCCAATTACAAACTAACTGTCTGGGCTAATGAGGTCATCTGTATATGGCTAGTGACCTTTAGACTGGGACTTCTGAGATATCAAGTAGCCACTCTTCTCCCTGGGTTTCAGGATGCTTAGAAATCTTAGGCAGAAGGCCAAAGTATTCTTTTTTTACTGTCTTTAAAAACCATCATACTCAAGAAAGGGCATATGCCCTGAAAAACGAAATATGTTGTAGCTGTATACAGTAAAATTAATTGCAATATTTATTTTTATTTATCTATTTATTTTGCTTATCAAGCAAACAAAGCCATACTCCTTGTGTTGGTAGACTTTGTTTCTGAATGTTCTGATGATTTAGTAGAAAAGGTACGTGGAACAGCTGGGACCAGCTTGGGTGTAGCCATGGTGTTACACCAAGTGATTCTCTGGGTGTGGGCTTTAAATCCAGCTGGTTTTAAGTATGTGGTCTGTAGCTTTTCCCAATGGTTACAACTGCAAGCACTAAACCTGCTCTAGATGAATAACTAAGAAGTTAAATATCTAGGCCCAGGTTCTACAGCCTGTTTGTGTGATGGTGTCGCTTACTTCAGCAGGAATTCAGCTCCAGGAATGTCTATGGATGCAAACCTTGTGATAAGGCAAGTTACAAAACATGTGGTTTCTTTATATATTGGGAAAAAAGGATGGATTGCTGCTGTAGCTCACAACCCTTCCAGAAGGATTTTTTTGTTCATCTTGAGTAAACCCTTCATTTTCTGTAAGAGTGCACCATTTTGGGGAGCCACAAGTCTTGGAATGTATATGAACACTCTTAAATTCTCTTATATAACACATAGAAACTGTTTTTAACTTTGAGCAGTATATCATCTTGTAACCCAGTGTATTGAATACATGCAAGTGTGTATATATCTCTGTGTCTGTGCCCTTCTGTGTGATAATATGTAAATATATACAGCTGCATGCTGAAAACCCTGTTTCAAGAATACTAAGCTTGTAGTGCCAAAGGTTTGGAAATTAGAAAATCTACTTGACTTCATACCTAATAGGACCATGATGCAATTTTAAGTGATGTTTTTATGTAACTATTTTTTTGCCAGACCTTTCCTTCTGTAAGTGTGCAGGATGAATTGGTTTCTTTGAGTCAGCAATTGCATCAACTAGTACTGCTGCCATCCATGCTTCTTCCAAGATCACCAATTCTCTGTTGCAAGTTACTTTGATTCTCTAAATTGTCCCTCACATTAGAGACAGCTTAGGCATCTAGAGGGCTGCTTCTATAAAGAAGGAATTGCCTCCAGGTCCTTCCGTATTTTTCAAGAGATACGAGCTCATATCTGCTCTAATGTGACTCTAAAATGAGCCAAATCCTGACACTTGGGAAGACCCAGACTTCAAATTCCACAGCCCTCAAGTGCAGGGGATTTGGTCTATCACAGCACACATACCATGCATATCCAGTGCTAAGTTTTGGTTCCTCTCTTCTACCTGTATATGTGTTCCTTTCTTTAGGTCTACAAGAAAAATCTTGTTCCAGAGATATGTGCATCGCACACCTATTTGGGTACTTGGCTCAGTTTAGTTTTGCAAGTGTAAAAATACAGTCTAGTTCCCTTTAACCACACACCTGCATTTGCCCAAACCTTCCATTTGTTTCTGTGCTCATCCCCCTCTCTTGACAGAGGTATCTGACCCTCCTCTATGAAACACCTGCCACGAGTACTTGAGGCTGCAAAGCACCTGCAATTCAATGCTACTGGTGAGCTGACCCCTGCTTCCACCTTCACCCCACACCAAACACAGCCCAGCACCAACATGACAGCAGCCTGTGCTGTTGCTCCCCAGGTACTTTCCCATGTGGCACATATTTAAACTTTAATTGCTCCCACTCATTTCCAATGGGTCTGATAATAGAAATCTTCATCTAGCAAAGGTGACTCCTGTTTCTTCAGACACACAGCTGGATATTAACTATGATCAGACACCATATGCAGCAAAGATTGCCTGAGGCTTGCTAGGGAGTCACAGCCTCAGAGGGAGATCTGGTTTGACATTAAAATGGAGGTAGAGGTATGTTTCCTCTGTTCTTGCATTGCCTTCCTCAGCCAGGTCATTCCTGGCAGCACAAGTCTCCCACACAGACCTGTATAGAATATTTGGGACTTCACTTGAAAGCTAGAGAGGCTGACCTATCACAGAAGGGGCACGTGTTTGTAGGCTGCAGTTGCTAAGAGCTGCAAGATGTGATGTCAGATACTTAATGACTTGGAGGACACATGAAATACATGCAGATGGGATTTAAAGACTAAGCGTGAAGTGCAGAAGCAGGTAAGTTTGATTTCAGCATCTCGTTCTTTGGTCCCCATGTGACTTCAATCAGCAGTTCATGCTTCTATGAACTAATTTAACATTAATAGTATTTTGGTGGTGGTGGTCATTTAAAGTTTGAGAAAACAAAGGGTGCAATGATTAAGATTATTTTTAACTATTGCCACTTTTGCTGATATCCTTCATTGCTGAAAAGCAGCATATCTTGGCTTCAGGGATATTTTCCCAATCCAAGTGGTAACTGTAAGGCTGTTTTCAGAGGGAGCCAGGGCTCAGCAGCAACCAGGGCTAGAGCAGCGAGGGAGCTCTCTAGGCCCATGGCACTCGTCGAAGCCAAGGAAGTTCAGCTGTTTGTAGGGAAGGCACTTCATGTATCACTTACCACAGAGAAGATCAAACATGCAATTACAATAAAACTGTCACGTTACCTGGCCCAGGCAGCTTGCAACTTGAGTGTTATCAGCTGTTGCTTGATATTAAATGTTAACCCTCTTGGAGACATTTTCAGCCCAAGCAGAAAACTCCATGATTTTTACCAGAGACTATAAAAACTGCCCTTACTCCTCCTCTGTGGAAATGTGGCCTTGTCTCCTGTTAGGTTACTGTGGGTGGGGACCAAGGTAAAGTTCTGGCAAAAGACAGCAGTTGGTGGCTGCCTTTCCTTGTGCTGCTGTACAGAGCATACCCAGCCTTCCTGAAGGCCAATGTTTGGTAGAAGATGGGAGTTAGATTGCTTGGTTCTGCTTTTGCAGTACAAGAAATGAGTGTCTTCATTGCTTCTTTGATCTAATGCCCGGGGGGGGGAGGAAATCAGCAGTGCTGAATGGCTTTTTCTGTATAATTTTGACTGCTGAGGAGCTCATTTGGAGGACCAATCTCTTATGCATAAATCCAGCAGAATTATGCTTGTACAGGATATCCTCTTTTTTTTTTAACACTTTTTTTAGCAGAGTGCAGCTGAAGTAGTAACAAAAGACATTAATGAATTTGTGTGGAGCTTGGCTCTCTTCCCAAGATCTTCTCTTTACTGCTCCTGGAGCAACTGGTGAATACTCACATTTTTACTCAGGGCTCCAAAGATGTAAAATGAACCAGGGTAAGTGGGAATTCATGCTGTTATCTTGATTGTCAGCGTAAGAGGAGGCCCAGCAGCAGAGGATTGTATGGAAAACCAAGAATCTCCGCTGAGGATGACATATGGTCCTGGCAAGTTCTTCCTGCTACTCAGCAAGGAAGGAGAGGACAATGGTAGCTGGCAGCTACTGTTCCAGCTGACATACTCAACTTGGATTTGTGTTGGGCTAAGAAGAGCTTGCATGCTGCCAGTCACTACAGCTCAGCTCACTTGCAGCAATTTGTTAAGCCATAGGAACTCAATGGCTTGCATTGTCTCTTCAGATGACAAACTAGAAATACCCTTTAGGACAGTAGTGCCCAGTTTTTCAGTACTGTCGAATTTCTGCATGTCTCAGAAAGCAGCACCCATTTTTTTAAACTTTTTTTTTTTTTTTTTAATTCAAAACTTTAGAACAAGGAGTTTTCTGGGTACTCTGGATGGGCTGCGAAGTTATTCGATGGGAGTGACAAAAGCAAGATTCACTGCCCCACAGCACATGGTGTTGCTGGTCCTTCAAGAGGAGGTGGTAGGTACTAAGTTTGGCTTCTGCAAACTCCTCTGAGGCCATTTCTAATACAATACTGTAAGGTCTCTATTTTTCCCACCCCAGTGACATGAGAAATGCAAAACCCTCTTGAGGGCAGGTAAAAGATAAACAGATGAACTCTTTTCCCTTGTGCACTTAGGCCAGCATTCAAAATTATCACTGCAGTGGTATTGCATAGCATGAATTGTGCTTCCTGCCAGTGCCCTCTGAAGGCTCCTCTCCTGCTAGTTTGTCAGCAACACACCTTGGATCCAAAACAGATCCCTCCCTAGACCCGGGACAGGAGAGGTATGACAGCCTGGAGGAACCCCGAGGAAATGACAGAGCCAGGATTTGTCAGCTAAACGTAATGCAATTTCACAGCTTCCATCTGGAATCCATGTCCACAGCTGTCCCAGGGCTGACAGAGGAATTAACGTCTTTGAACACCCACTCTCTGTTTGTAGCCCACAGTTCCTCCTGGACCCAAGGAGGGGTTTGGCCACTCACCCAGCCCATGAGCCTGGTGTGCTGGGGAGAGGCAGAGCCTGCTGGCTTCACACTGAGCTGCAAGAACTTTGCCAAATGGCAGATGTTGGAGATGGAGTGCACCCAATGCAACAGCAGCCTTTGCAATCTCCCCCCAGTAGCCCACGTTGGGTACAATGACTTCAAGGTGACAGTGAAAGGCTGCTCCCTGCCCTTACTGTTGGAGGCTTTAATTTGATCCCTTTGTTAATGAAGTGATGACTCTTGAAAACAAGAGCAGTAACACAATTATTTATGCTCATCTGTCAAAAGAGTAGATCAAAGCTATCTATAGAGCCGCAGACAAATATCACCACGGATGACCCAGAGGCTTCCTTTGTGTGAAGTGGCAGACCAGAGCATGACTTCATTGGGAAACCAGTCTTGGATCCATACAGCAAAGTCACCCAGCCTAACGCTGATCCAGAGCTTTCCTCTGCTTTTGCTTACAGCTGAGCAGTGACGGGTTAGAAGAGATGACGCCAACTTTCCCTGTTTTTGTTTTTCTGGTAAGAGACCTTAATCGGCACAACAGTGTTGCTTACACTCATCGCTGCGTGTGCAATCTTCAGATGGTATCTCGGCAAGTTCAGGCGTGATGGAGCCCTTTGGGCTGTGGGGCTGTGTCCCGGCGAGGTGTGTTGCAGCCTGGCACTGTGCAGAGAGGGTGTCGTGGATCATTTGGGAACCTCTGTGTGAGGACTCGGTGGCATAGCAATCACTTCATGCCCAGCTTGGAGCCAAACACGACAGGACCCCTGATATCTGTGTGTCTTCGTAAAGCACATCCTCGCCATTACTACTAAGATCTTCTCAATGAGGAAGGGCCAAGGAAAGGTAAGAAGGTAGACAGCAAATCCACCAAAGATGATGCCAAAGGCCAGCTCCTCCCTTGCCTTCAGCAGAGCTCTGTCAGCACATACCAGCTGAGGTTCAGGGCTCTGAAAGGACGACTGATGCCTGGAGGTTTAGCTGCCATGTGATTGGGAAGTTTCCCATTACTCACTGACAATGAATGATGTGGTCATCCCTGAAGCCTAATTTATATACTCGTTAAAGATCAAGAGATGCAGATCTGTGCCCTCTGCACCACACAAAAGCTCGTTCACTTTCCATAGATCTCTGTGCACAATGCCATCCATGCTCCTATAAAAGAGATTATGCACAAGCCCTATCTTGAAGAGCATTGAGCACACTGTTAACAGTCTTCCACAACGTTTGGTTCTTCCAAACACAGCCCCTGAAGCCCTGCAATGGAAAGAGGGTCCCCATCTATGCTTACAAGAACAAAACAAAAAAAGAATTCCAGCTGCCATTTCTGGAGGGAAAAGAAGAAAAATGTAGCTTCAGTGAACAGTAAAAGCTCAGAAACAAGAATCAAATCCACAAGAAAAAAAAAAAAAGCCTCCCTAGCAAATATGTTTAGGGGCATGAATCTCAGTGTCTAAGGTTTATGGGTTTTTTGTTTGGGTTGGTTTTTTTTTGGGGGGGGGTTGGGGCATTTTTTGTTTTTTTGCAGGTGTGTATAATTACAATCCCAGGATGTGGTGAAGCATTTAGTGATTTTGCTTAACTTCAGCTGCCACAAGTGGTGCTAGCAGGTAGGGGCTCTGCATCCTGGAAAATGAGTGTCTCAATCTGAAAATTGAGAGTCATGACTTAAGGATGTCAAGCACAGAAAATACAGAACACATACACAATTACACTTAAATCACAAAGAGGGAAGTCCTATTTCTTTAATTTTATCTTTGCAAGATCACGTGACAGAAATCTGAACTAGAATTCATTGGTTTATAAGGCTTTAGTTTCTTGCATTTATAAATACATACCCACATGCACTTTTTCCTGATTAAGCCCTTGAAATGTGCCACAGGCTGCTTGTGCCAGGGGAACATCAGTATATGTGTGCATTTCTTTGTCTGGTGGCTGAGCACTGGGGCCATATTCAGCACAACATCCAAGTACTTTAGAAGAAAACTGTCTATTGCCACGTGGTTTCTTTCCTCTTTGTATCTTGTGGCTGCAGTGCTGCCTACTTTGCGTGCTTTAATGCTGATGTTTGTGTAACCCTGTACGTTACCCATGCTATATATATTTGTTTAGAAGCCACAGTGTTTAAGAATTGCATTTATGCTCCCTTGAGCTTGCTGTGAAGGTGAGACAATTAAGCAAAGGCATTTGTCATCAAAAGACCCTTCGAAACCTACAAAACATGGTGGTTTTCACACAAGGTCTTTATTGTCATCAGGTTGGTTTGTGGAATGACTTGCGAGTGGCAAAGCCAGGAGCTATGGAGCCCATCCTAAGCCTTGCTTACGCTCTTCGGTTCATCCCTGGGCTTTGTGGGACGCAGAAATAAAGGCAGGAAACATGCTGTGGTTTCACTAGCTGTAAATAGCGACCGTCCCCCGGGCTGCGCGAGCTCTGTCCTGGGGCAGTGTCTGCCTCCGGGCAGCAGCACTAGCAATCACGCTCCTGGCAGATGTACATCATTGCATGCATATTATCCCTCCCTGCATGCTGCCCTAAGCCTCCCTCTGTAGCCCTGCCACCCCAGCAGCTCTGTCCCACCCTCCTATTCTGTGCGGTGACATTCCCGACCCCATCCAGCCTCCTCCCGCTGTCCCAACTCTTTGGTGACAAAGGGTGGCACTGGTTGCACCCTCCTGGCTTGGTGTCTCAGCACATTTTGTTCCCTTCCCTTGCTGCCTGCCAGGCCATGAAGTGTGTGCCACCCGCCCCAGAAGCTGTGTCACCTGCACGGCCCCACAGCCAGGACTGCCCAAGCCAGCGGTGACACAGAGAGGCACTGAGCAAGCCTGCCCAAGGAGCAGTTCTCATGCCAGGTTTGGGACATTCTGCCCCCATCCCCACCCACAGAGGTGCCTGCGGGAGCTCGACCCCATTGGCCCATCCTCTGCCTCTATCCATCAGTGTGAGACCACCTATCTGCATGGTCCATAGGAAAGCTGGATGCAGCATGTGAATTGTGTTTGTGATTATCAGGAGAATAATCCCCTTTCACCTCGATGGTGCCAGAGACAGCCAGAGCCCTGTCCTGTGTTTGAAGGAAGGAATTACAGAAGAATGTTTGAGCAAGTGAAACAATAAATTACAAAGGGAGGCAATGGGAAAAGAGGGTGAGAGAGAGGGAGAGGAGGAAAGGGAATTACATGGAGAAATTAGGAAACATGTAGTGGAGGTAAACCCTTTGCATCAGCTGGAACTCCCCTGGTGCCATCCTGGGGAAGGGAAACAGTGTGGAGGGGCATACATCCCCTCCCAGCCCAGCTGCATGTCCTGAGCAGCCATGGACCACAGGAGAGGGGGATGCCGGAGCTTGTCTGTCTCTGACAGATCTCAGCTCAAGCCTCGCATGCGCTTTCCCCAAAACCACCCATGGATGCTCAGCTGTTCCAGGACATCTTGCCAGATTTGTGGGACTTCAGCATCACTCCACTAATCCGGAGGGAGGGTGCTGGAGGAGCAACAGCTCCCTTCTGAGTTTGCAGGGCAGGAATCTGGGTTTCATCATTCCCTAAGAGTCAGGTGTTGGGGGAGCCCTCTGTCACAGCACCCGGGGTGAAGACCCCCACCACTGTGGTCTCAGTGCCCCTATGCCCCAGCCCAGCTGTGCCTTGGGCTCAATCCTGTCCTCACAAGGTGATGCTTGCCCTGCCTGCAAGTGGGCAGGGGGTGTGCTGACACCCCCTGTTACACCCCAGCCTGCACACAGAGACACACACGTGCACTGCTGCTGCTGGTAAAGCCCATCACATGGTTGCTATCACAGATCATGTTTAATTGCTCTGTGGAGTTCATTACCACAGGAAGCAGCCAAGGCCAAGAATTAAGTAAGAATTTAGAACGGGATCGGCCATTTGAACAGACAATAAGAATATCCAGAGTTGTCATAATTCATGCCGATAAAAATTTTGGAAAGGATGTACAACTCTTCGCCTCAGGGTTTAAGCCAAGTAGAAGAGACCAAGAGACAATCTGAGGGGAGGGAGTCGGGGGGCAGATTACCTCACTGTCTGGCTATGGCCCTGCGCCTCCCTGAACCACATAGCCCTGGCCCTTGTCAGTGGCAGGGCACAGGGCTTGGTGCCCCAGGTTGGCTCCAGGGGCATCTCCTGTCCCCCCTTGCCCAGCTGTGCCATGGGGCTAGGTGATGCTTATCTTACCCTTGGGGGAAAAGGATGGGGAAGATATCCCAACTCCCTAGGACAAAAAACAGCAGAGTCCTGGTTCATGCCCACAGCCACCACGGGGATGCGGGGCAGCTACCCCCATGCCAGCCTGCAGCCAGGGGCAGCCTGCATCCCTGCCCGAGACAGCATGAGAGCTGGTGAGACTCTGGTGGGAGGTTGGTCCTGCCATGGTCACACGAGCCAGGGCTCCTCACTGGGGGCTGCCGAAGAGGGCAGTTACAGTTTAACTTGCTCAGCCCACAGAGCCCGCTGTTGGGAGAGCCTGTCTAATGATTAAAGCACTAAACGAGGAGGCATGAACTCTGCGTGATCTCCCCAGCCTTGCTACTGAGTTACATGGAGCCAGCAAGTCAGGACTCCATCACAGCCACCAGGTCTGTTTGATTACTACCGGGTCCTTTAAATCCTTGGGTCTTTACAGGGGTTTCTTGTTATTTGATTTCTTGCTTTTCAAAGCCTAGTAAATGGCTCAGTTCAACCCTTTGTTCAAGAACCAGGAAAGAAGAGAAAGGAGTTACAAGGAGGAGGACTGCAGCTGCAGGAGATCTGCTGTAGGAGAGCAGTTCCCTGATCCACTCTCCACCCTATGAAGCTCGACATTCAGAAATGCAGCTCCAGACACCAAATCCCTTGTGAGCACCTGACAGGCTTCCCAGAGTTGTGCTTCAGAGGACCAGGAGGGCAGGGGCAAACAGCAGGGAGAATGACATTTGTAGCCACTGACCATGAAGAGGTAGCCTGCCAGCTGGCAGGGTGGCACATACCAGCCAGCATCACGAGCTCTCTCCATCTGAACTCTGGAGCAGTCCCAAGCCAGCAGCACCATCCAGATGGGGAGATCACTCCCAGGGACCCTGCTAGTGCATCCCCAAGGTGAGGAAAGGCAAACACCACCATACAGTTGCTGCATTGTCCTTTGTGCCCTGTGCTGGTGGAGCAGAAGAGCATGCTTGGAGATGTCTACCTCCAAAGGCAGCAGCTTCTGTCCATCCCATGGAACTCCTGTTTGGCTCCCATCTCTTCTCAACAGGGTATCCCTGAGTCCAGGATGGATTTTATTTGGTGATGTCAGGCCAGATGAATCCTGGTTTAATTGACCGTGGGTGAAGTCATGCTTCGATGGTTAATGTTATACTTGAGGCTGGGAAAACTACTGCAAGATCATAGCAATTAGAGCTAAAAATCTAAGTAATCAAGTAATCTAATTTATTTCCTCTCTCACCCCTCACTGTCTTTCCTAGGGACTGGGGCAGTAAGGTTCCCAACAATATATCTCCCTGTGCATTGTCTGGTCCTGTCTCCCTGCCTCAAGGAACAGAGCATCCACGTGTCCCTGGGGAGATGATTCCACTCTTTGAAAGACGTCACCATTCGGAAATGTTCCAGAATTTTAGCCTATATTTCCTTTTGTGGAGTGCCACAAATTCTCAGGTTATGAGCTTTATGCCTTAAGGAAACTGGCTGCTTCCCACGAGGGCAGTGGCTGGGAATAAGGTGGTGGTTTTCTTAGGTCTTTGCAGGGGCAGGTAGAGAACATGGGAGTGGGTCACTGAAGGTTTTCATACCTGCAAGGCAGGTCAGATCAGGTAACTTGTCTGGAACGAGCCCTCCTCCTGGAACAAGTCAGGAGCTCAAGATTATTCTTCTTTTTTTTCCCACTTCCAGATTTTTATTACATGAATTTCACCTTGACTCATAAAAATCTAATTGCTGGAAATTTGTCCAGTTCCTCACAAAAAATTCACCTACTACTGCTACTAATCCAACCGCAGGAATGTGGGGTGAGTGGTAACAAAAGGACAAAAAAGGCCCATCCTGATGAAAGAAGCCAAGGGAGGAGCAGCAGGTACTCCTTGGGTAGGCATCATCTCAACCTTGGCTCTGCACTGCATGCAGAGAGGGCACAGGACCATTTGACTAGGGGGAAGATGATTGTGCAGCTGCAACAGGAATAGAAGAAACTATCCAAGAGATCAGAATTTATGAGCACCACAGAAATGCCTACAACTTTGTTAAGAAAAGTTGGAGCCACATGGTCTCCTACTGCTGAATGTATTCTGCAGGGTCATGCCATTAACTGAGAGTGACTTACGTTTCTTACACATTTTAAAATCACTCTTCTTCTCTGCCAAGTGAGCTGAGTATTTCCGCATCTTGAGCAGTTGGAGCGCTTCCCCACCCTCTTCCTGCTCACCAGCAGCAGAGGCCAGCCAGGTGAGACACACAACAACATTACTGTAGCAGATGAGAATGAGGAGTGAGAGAGTGACTCCACGTAAACATCAGAAAAAAATTATTTACTGTGAGAGTGACAAAGCACTGGAACAGGCTGCCCAGAGAGGTTGTGGAGTCTCCTTCTCTGGAGACATTCAAAACCCACCTGGATGTGTTTCCTGTGTGATGTGCTCTAGGTGATCCTGCTCTGTCGGGGGGTTGGACTGGATGATCTTTCAAGGTCCCTTCCAACCCCTAAGATTCTGTGATTCTGTGTGATTCTGTGACTGGAGCCACTGGAATGTTTCAGCAAGAGAAGTAAAATGGCTTGTGGTGTCCAGGGGGCTGCATTGGTTAAGCTACCTTTCAAAAGTGATCAAAGGTAACTTCTTCCCTGAGTGGGCTGTGACAGTGTCCCACCAATATTAGTCACATCTGAGAGTCTGGTTGCAGAGTAAAGTCCAGTGCCAGTTGTGGATACTGCTCCTTATTAAATCAGTGAGGCTTAATCATATTGGGATTTCTTCTAAAGACTACCTGGATGACATCTTCAGCATCTGAGATTAGACAGGAGCCCCTCCTACTGGTATCTGGTGCCCCCAGTACCTAGTGAGGCTCATCCCTGGCCAGGTATAAGTGCCCTTTCCTCATTGGTCCTCCCCTGTAGATGGAGGAATAGCTTCAGTGAACAAAAATGATGGTATGTTATTAATGGCCACTATTTTTGTGGAGGACAAAGCAAACTTATGGGGAAACTAGAAGAAAAGAAGGCAACCGACTTTTCTTCTTTCCAGGAGAAGAACACCAAAGACATTCCAGCAGAGAGGACAAAGCAAGGTAAAGCAATAGATGGTCTCCTGTCTTCACCTGCTCATACAAGCACTATGATCAACTAATTCTGGTTTTTGGTTCTTGGCGCTGGCAGGAGTGCCAAGTCTTCCCCCTTGTGAGACACAGACAGTGGCAGGCTCCTCTAGATGGGCCATACACCTTGTTACTGCTTGATGAGGACCTCTTGCCTCTTCTTCAGACCTTCAAGCAGCTAGCCAGGTGCTATCTTTCACCCAGTTTTGGAGGTGCACACCCCCAGCTGTCTCTCCTGCCCTTCCTGGCACCCAGCACCTCCATGGGACTACCACATGCCTACATGCCTTCTGGTGGCTCTTCTTGTTCCACCAGAGAAGGAGTGGAGACAGCAAAGAGGGATTAAAGCTGCAGGAAGTTCCACCTTCCTGAAGGACTACACCGAAGCCAGCATAGTTTTTCAATAAGCCTGGATCTTTTTGAATAATCCACATAGCTCATAGGTGGAGATTTTAAGGAGTACTTGTATCCAGCCCTGCCCATCCATCTCTGCTGCTCATCCTACATTAGCTCTGCCTCCCCTTCTGCCACCTCTAACCCTGATGTAAGACACCATCTCAGGGTGTGAAGCAGTGGTCTAGCCCCAGCAGGATTCCCATGAGGACTGATAAGGATCTCTGGCAGGCTAGTCTGTTGTGGCCAGCTGCCCCTTGTAACACCAAAAGTGGAAAAGTGTGTTACTCCACAGGCCAAGAAATCTATTACCCAGCCTCAGGTCTGTGACACTCCACATCTTCATGTCCCAGGAGGGGACACTGGTGTTTTATAGGGCCCCAAAGGATAACCCTGCCCTCCACAGCCTGAATGTGCAAGTTTGCCTGACAAGCAGGGAACAAGAGCCTGTATGGTAAACCAGCTTTACCTCAGAGTGAAAAAGCTGGCACCTAAAATTTCCTGCAGCCAGCTGCAATTTCGAGACTGCCTTTGCCCTCTAATTAGTTGGTATTTGCTGTACCAACTATTATCTTTCTAGTTACATAGTGCTGAGGACAATGGCTCCTTATTTCCTACCACAAACACTGGTTACTATTTACCTCCAGCTGTACCTCCCCTATCTCCTATTCCCATTAAAAGAAAGTATCGTTAATGACTACAGCAACGGGAAACACTGGCACAGTTGGTCATAAATTAAGACACTGGGAGCCTTCAATTATTAGTGCCACGTGGCCTGTATTCAAACGTTTACCTGCTCCTCTAAAAATGCTCACGTATTTATCTCCCTTCTGAACCTGAATGGATGCTGGGGTTTGAAACCAGGCACTGGTGCAGGGGTCTGTGCCTCAGCCAACTCCCAACCTGGTCCAAATTTGAATAATTCCGGAGGGAGGGCAAATGCCTCCCTGGTGTAACTCCCTTTGGATACTCATCCCCATAGGGCTGTGCGTGTGCCAGAGCAGCAAGGCACTCCTTGCAGGCTCCACAGCTCCTGCCGCATGGAGATTTGGGATGTCTGATGCTGTGGGGCCCGGAGATGGGGGTCCCGACACAACAAGTGTAAATCCTGCCTTCCTTGGCTGCTGCAGAGCTGCCACCAAGCTCGGGGGCCGGGCATGTAAATCCTGCCTCTGCGCACTGAGATGCCCGATGATCCCGAGGGCTTGGCGCCGCTTTCAGTTACACCGACATAAATTCGCGGTGATCCTGCTAATGCCTGTGCAGATACTCCCCGCTTCTGCCAGGAAAAGTGAGAACAGGATCTGGCTGTGAATCGGTGAAGTTTTATGGCGGGAGAGGCGGAGGAGAGCCCCTGGTGCAATTCCTGGTGTAGCGGGCAAGGGATGGAGGTGGCTGTTGAGAGCCAGCCCTACCAAGAGCTTCATGCGAGCTGCGCGCTGTCTCCCCTGCCCAGCTTTGCCAGCCCTTTTAAAACAGCGTCCCGAACCATCCTTTGCTGCATTTGCACTTTCCCTGCAACCCGCCTCTGCCCGCGCTGGAAGACAGATGCCAAAAATCCCTGCTCGGATCAAGCAGAAGGTCACCAGCTCAAACCCAAAGACCCCACCGCCCATGCCACAGGGGCTTTGGCTTCCAGCACGCCGTCTCCCCTGGCCAGGGGCCATACGGGCAGGGGCCCTGTCAGCACCCACAGGGAGAAACGTAGGGCAGGGAGCTGCCTGCTGTCCAGGGCGGTGGCGGCCCGCGCACCCACCGACGGCGGGGCCTGGCAGCCAGGGAGGGAGTGATACTGCAGAGCTGCGCTGGGACCGACCCACCAGTGACCGGGAGTCCCTGTCGGGGCAGCACTGCCGGGTCCGGGGGGGCACGACAGAGACCGGAGGGCTGCAAAGGAACCTGCCCGGTCCCCGCGGCCACCCAGCAGCGGCACGCGGCTGCCTGGGGGTCTCCTGCTCCGCACAGGGCGGTGGCAACGGGTCCGCACCTCGGCCCCCCGGAGCCGCCCCGTCGGGGGAGGCCACCGCGCCCCCTCGAGCGAGCCCCATCCCGGCGGCGGCGGCGGTGCCCGCGGCGGGGCGGGCGCAGGGGGCGGGGGGCGGGCTCGGGGCGGGGGGAGGCGGGGCGGAGGCGGCCGGAGCCCCCGGGATCCGCCGGCACCTCCCGGGCCCGGCACTCGCCACCGCCGCCAACTTCGGCCGGGAGTCGCCCTCGGTTCCCGGAGCTCAGCGCCGCCGCGGCGACGGGGAGAGAAGCGCCGGCAGCCTCCCCCCGCTCCCTTTTCGCTGCCGGCGGGGGGCTCGGCCCTGCGCGGCGACGGGGCCGCGGCCCCCGGGGCAGGTGCGTCCCCTCGCGGTCTCGGGCCGCCGCGACGCCGCGGCGAGGGGCGCGGAGCCCCGTACCCGCCGCGGGCGCCCGCTCACCTGCCGCTGCCGCCGCCCGGGGACGCGGCGCCCGGGAGATGCAGGTAGGAGGCGGCCCCGGCCCGAGGCGGCGGGGAGGGCGGCGGCGGCGGCGGGGGGAGGAGGCCGGGGGGCAGGAGGCGTTTCGCCGTGCGGGACTGCGCGGCTGCCCCGGTCCGTCGCGGTCTCCGGACGCCTCCACGGGCGGTCCCCGATGGGGCGGGAGGCGGCGCGGCTACCGCCGGGGAGTCGCTGGTGTCTCCCAGCCCGAGAGACATGGTCGCTTTTCGCCGCCGGCCCCCGGGGGTGCCCCCGGCCCGTTACGGCCGCCGGTCGGACAGGGCAGGGGCTGCGGAGGGCAGCGAGGATGGGGCGGTGCGGGCTGCGCGGAGCCCCCGCGGCGGGTGGCCCCGACCCAGAGCAGGAGCCGTCGGGGCCGCGGCTCTCGGGGGGTGCCTGATCTGCAGCTGCCGCGGGCAGCAGCCCCCGGGCGAGCCCCCCACGGCACGACACGGAGCAGAGGAGGGGCGACCGGAGCACGGGGCTGGAGCCGGTTGCAGGGTGGCCCCGCGGTGGTCGTGGAGACGCTGCGGGGGCCTGAGGGGCCATACTCCGGTCCGAGGGACGTTTGTAGGATGTGAGGGATGCTCCTCTGGTATGGCAGGCGTTGAGCTGGTAAAACAGATTTTCCTTCCACGTGACAGACCGGAGTTAGGCAAAACAGATGTTTCTCCAGTAAGGTGGGCACTACTCTGAGTGGAGAGATGTTACTCTCAGATGAGGGCCCTTTCCCTGAGCTTGAGCCCAGCAGCTTTCCCCCGATCATCCAAGCCCCCAGCCCACCCCATCCGCACTCACGGGTCTGCAGGGTGGCAGCACGTGCCATCACGGATCATGGCACGTGGCATGGGAGAAGGTGCTGGTGCGGGTGGAAAGGCAGAGTAGCAGCCTGGTCTCACAGTACCAGGGCATGAGCATCTCAGTTATGCCCATGACAAACATGCTGGTTTATGAAACTTGTTTGTTGGTTTTTGTTTTGTTTTGTTTTTTTCTGGGATTTATGGTGCAATACTTCCCTTACTGGTATGGGCAAAATAACTTCCCCAAACCTTTTTTTGTGTGCTGTGACACACTTTGTTGCCTCCTGTTTTTCATACTTTTCCTCTGCCACCAGATGAGCGTCCCTGTTGGTCTCCCTGTCCCAGCTTGTACCTGCCTCTTAATGCTTTCCTGTCTGCACTCTCCAGCATGTGATCCATCACCCTTGCTTTGCTGCCTGCACCCACATACTCACCCGGTCATCTTTGGGGCTGGTTTTTTTGGGGTTCTTTTTGTGATACCTGTTTCTCACACATGTACCAGTGCTTCATCTCCTTCATAGCCAAAAACTTGGGTGCATGTGCACCAAGTTCCTTGTGTGCACCTGTGTGTTTCGAATATAACTTGCTCTTCTTCACCCATGCATGCGGATTGTCTTCTCCACCCATGCCCCCTTGTCTGACTACACATCAAGGGCTCTTTCCTGTTGCCCTTTATTTGGGCTTTTGTGTCTGCAGAGTGTATAACAGGCATGCAAGTTTTCTCCTTCCTTTACACTCATTTTCATCTCTCTGTCCCTTTAGTGCCTATCTGGTACATGCATATCTCTGATGTCTCCCCCACCTTCTCCTGCAGGTGGGAGGTCTGGGGGGGGCACCAACACTCAGGCATAAGTCTGTCTTTGCCCTTCCTTCCTGCATTTGCTACTGGGCATCGACACATGAGCTGAAATGACCACTTTTTCTGGTGGTGGCAGGTTTAACTTGCAGCTGCCTGTCTTCTCTCACATGCACAGATGCTGTTTTAAAAGGATAATGGATTTTAGTACATGCTCTTCTTCCAAAAAGTGAAAGAAGTGGTCTTTCTCAAACCTGGCAGGAGAGACAGACTCCTCCTAAACCAGTGTCCTGTGGACAAACACCTGGATATATCCAAGGTGAAGGTTAAGCACTGCAGGAATCCAGGTGTCATTTTTTTACTCCAAGCATCCATCCTATGGGATAAGTTACCATGTGTGGCAGTGAAGCTGACTCAAGTACTTTTTTTTTTTTTTTCCTTCTTCTTTAAAGGAATTAGCCAAGTACATGAAGGGAAAAGCATGAAGCAGAGCTGGGGTGTTGAGCTGGCTTCATTCCAGCTGTGGGTTTCCTCTGCTCCCAGGTTTGGTCTCTTGCTTGTGTTTCTGTGCCCAAGAGTGTCCACGAGAGCTTTTGCGAAGGAGTCCCTCCCTAGGTCCTTTTGTTCCTTCAGTATTAGCACACCTCTCCTCAGTAGCTGTGAACAGCCCCTGTGTCCTTTCCCCTGTCTCTAGTGCCTGCACAATGAAAATGTCCTTCCATGTGGGACTAACCTCTGTTTAGGGAAAGCTGAAATGATGGCTGCAAACTCCCAACCCTGTGAAGTCTTCTCTCTCAGCCCCTTCCCTCCCAGTCTGTCAGAATTCATTACAACTGAAGTTTTGAAAGAGCTGGGACCAAAAAATTGGGAGGTTTGTTTGTTTGTTTTCAGGTAGCAAGGTATGTCCCAATTGTATTTTACAGACTTACTCTGCAAAGACCAGAAACACACCTTTTAAAGAAACATGCATGTTCTTGTATAGTGAAGTCCCCAGGAGCTTGGACTTTTAGGAAGAGAGCAAATACTGTGACATTTAAATAAATAAATAAATAAATAAGTCAGTGCTGTCACCTTTAATGCTATTTGCTCCTTTCTCTAGCCCAGTCAGCCTCTCTGCTTCTGAACTGCTTCAGATCTTGAGTCTTTTGTACAGAAGTCATTGGGTTTGGGTTCCAAGGCAGACAAGGAAACCAGTTCTTTTCTGAAAACTACATGATTGCTCATTTAAATGAACATAAATTGTTTCTATTCATACGATCTTTTTTTCTAATGATTGATCAAAGTCAGAGTAAAAACCATTTCATCATTTCCAAATTGATTGGACACACATACAATAAGCATTTCAGAGAGACTTTTAAACACAGTCCTGTTAAAATCAGGATGCAGATAGCCAAGTCATGTTGTCATGTAAGACAGGGCAGTCTGTGATTTGCTTCCATTTCTTGCAGAGAAAGGGACCTTCACTTGCTGGAAAAAGGCATACAGACTTCATTTAAAACTGAAGTCAGTGCAGGAAAGAGCCATGGGAATTTTTCCTGAACTGGAAAAAATAATTTTCTAAATTAGAGAATTAAGGAAGGTGGCCCTAGGTAGCGTTTCAGAAAGAATACCTGAGTGTTTTCAGTGGCACTGAGAATAGCTGGCACCTGGAGATCTCTCTAATTACAGAGGAGAACTTCGAGCATGTGGCTGGATGTTTAAGCTCTATATGCTTATGTTAGAAACAGGCAGTGTTTTTAACAGCAGAGTGATTTAACCAGTGGAACAAACGACCAAAGCCAACGTTAGCTTCTCCAGATCTTAAAATCTTAAAATAAAGACCAAATGTCTTTTTGGAAAAGACGCTTTAGTAGAGTGTGAGCTCTTGGGCTCGCTGCAGAGGTAACTGGCTGAGACTCTGTGGACAGAATTACAGATGCGACCAGACCCTGCGATCCGCCGCCCCCTTCCAAGCTTTGGCTTAGGCCTTGGTAAAGCTTACACAAGCCTTCCCCAGCTCTGCATGAGGTAGAGCAGCAGGGTCACTGGAAGCAGATTGTCACTTCACAGCACAGCTGTTTTCACAAAGTAGGGATGCTCTCACGTGCATGGCTGCTCTCTGCGAAAGTGCTTTGTTGATGGCAGGATGCCCGTATGTGGGGACCCTTCACTTGTCCTTGGGAGCTGGGAAATGGGCAGTGAGGTTTGTTGGCATGAAAGGGACTGCTGTGTGTGCCCTCCAGTCCTCACAGCCTGGAAGACTCAAGCTTGAGTTTGGCTGAGTTTGCAAGACTTTAACTCCTTGCTCTTGCATTAAGTGTCATGAGCAATCGCCAAGCCTCTTCTACTCCATTTTCCCTCAGAAAGGGAGTTCTGGTTGGGTTTTCACTGGTACCTTTCCTTTACACGGCCCCTGTGCAATGTGCATACTCAACTGCTGGGGCTGTTGCTCTCTTCAGGCCACGCTGTCCTGCATGCTTCTCTCAACATCTTTCCAGCTTCCTGGGGAGGTGCATGGAGCTCATGATGGTGAAAAAATGTCGATGCAGTTGAGTGCTCCCCCACCTTCTTTCCCCAAATGGCCCTATCTTGGGGTGCCCCAGCCTGCAGCTGCAGCCCCCCAGCTGTTTTGCTGGGGGTTCCTCCCCAGGCCCTGGCAGTGGCAGATGGTGAGAGCTGCGTGAACCCCGTCGCTTCCCCTTGGTATGTTTACCTGTCTAAATTTAACTTCCCAGCCAGCTTCATCCATCCTAAGCCGACCTGTTCTCTTGTGGCTGAGCTGTGGCTCTGGCTCCTGCTGCAGCATTTCCTGGCTGCTGCGGGTTGGGGTTTGCTGCTCGCTCCCTCTCTCTGGCGGACTCTGGCTCTTCCGAGGTCCCAGGCAAGCCAGTTCTCCCTGCTGGTAGGTTTTATTTTTAAATCCGGTTGCTCAGCCCTCGGGACTGGAGGGTCCCTTGTTCTCTCATCCCTGGTTGCTCTGAGTATTTACTCTGCAGTGGTCTTCAGGAAATCTCCCCTTGTTCCGCTACAGCCCACAGCCATTTCCCTTCTGGCTGTGGTTGCTTCCAAATGGAGACCAGACATGCTGAGGAGCTCCCTAGCCATCTCTGAAGGGACAGTGCCTCTTTCTGTCCCCACTGGGACCCCAGCGGTGAGATTAGTTGGTTCTTCCCTTTGAAGCCATCTTCCTCATTTCACTTTGTTCAGAGCTGGGCTTTCCCAAGCTGGCTTTCATCCCAGTTTGTTTGGGAATCGAGTGATGTGCCCTTTGGCTTCAGAGGAGCTGGAGGAGGGAGAGGCAGGGGAGAGGAGCACTCCTGTTTCTGTTGAGCTGCACAGAATTCACTTTCTTTAAAGTTTCAGAGTTTGGGTCAGTAAATATGGCCCAACTGGCATCTAAATAAAACCATCAGGATCAAACCATTCGTGTCCTGCCTAACCCTGCAAGAGACCCCTAATTGATCTCTGCTTTTCCAGGCATGCCTGCTTGTCATGTAGTTAATGCTGTGGTCAACCACATGAGAGGGATGGTTGAATCCTGGCCTCCTCGGTCACTCTTTGAGCTAACCCGGTGGCCTTGTGTTTAATACTCTCATATTCAGAGGAAAGGTAATGAAGGCCAAGGTTTTTTGCAATGACTAGTGATTTGGGGTATCCGAGTTGAAACACTGTCAAAGGCCTTGATTTTTTTCCGAGGTTCAGCTATTTCTGACTCTTGGGCAGGCTTAAGGAGTCTGGACTTCAAGTACTCAAAATGACTAGTTCATTTTGCAAACCTTCATCTCAGGATCTCAAGCAGAATTCGGCAAAATGAAACAAAATAAAATAATGCATGATGTAGGTCTCTAGCAGGGATACTCGAATGGAGTCTCCTAGAGTGGGAACTGGTTTGTGGCTGAACAGCCCATGGCACTGTTGCGTGCAGGGATTTGAAAAAGAGTGCTTAGTTTAGTGTAGTTTGTGGTTTCAATAGCTCATGGGAAAGGCTTGAAGGATTTGATAGTTTTTCTCTCAGGGAAAGAAAAGGAGAACAACATTGTCTCTATATTTAGGTATGTGTGTTTGTGTTTGTGTGTATATATGTCTACACCCACATAAAGTTTAAGTAAGTCTTACTTTGTTTGAAGAATTTTGGGAAAATACAAGATGTTTTCTGTAAACTCTCCCATCTCATTTGGAGATGAAGGAGACTGAAGTGGTTGGATGGAGCATGTTTTGGGTTGTTTTTTTTTTCATCATTTAGGGTCTAGGGTTAACAAAAGTCATACCAGTGGCAGTATTTCAGTGGTCTTCCTAAATTTATCTTCCATTTGTTCTCTGTTCAGCTTCTTGGCTGGCTTGGTATCATTGTTTTGCTGAGTCCTGAAGCATTATAACACCTCTATTATTGGACAAGTTGGAGTTCTACAGCAAATTAAATGAGACTCTCTTTCGCTTAGCTTTCTTATGGTTTAAAGAATGGCAAGAGAAACATATGAGCCTAAATAAGTCTTCATTAATGGAACATTTTTCAGAAAAAATAATTTTGTGGCTGTTGGGTTCATTACTCTCTGAGGTGTTCTTAAGTACACCCAAGTTGTCTCTAATAATAAAAAAATGATACTGTAAAAAAGAAAATTATGTTCCTTTTTTTCCTCCTCTTTTTACAAATAGAGCAATTCTAGATGTTTTCTTATTATATTCTGTGGCCCAGATTTGTTAATAATCACTGTAAATGTTGGTCCTGGCAGAATGTCAGGGTTTTGTTTAGTAAATATTTTGCCATTATAATTTCTGTGTCACAGTTGGGAAGGTTTGGGATATCTTGTGGCTTTTATCACTGTCAATTTTGCCTGGCTTTGCATCTTTGGAAACTTAACTGGAGCTTTACAATCTTGTATCGAGATGATGCAGATATTCACGGGGTAACCCCATTACTCTACATGCTGTAGTGGAAGCTCCTGGTTTTGAAACAAAATGTCAGCTCTTGCTCCAGTGCCTAGTGTGTCCAGAACCAGATTTGCTCCAGTGTGTGGTGTGTCTAAACCAGATTTCTCACTCCTTGTGGGTGGCTGCAACTGTTATTCCACCTGTGGAGATTTTACAGCCTGACTTACAGGTAGAGTGGAGAGAGTGCTCCTCTGAATTACGACCAATTACCTGTCTCGGTTTCTTTTCTGTTTTTATAGCTATTCCCCATTTCCACCTACTCTTAACAAGCTGTTTGGGAGTTTTTCCAAAGTACAAAATGGACTTCTATTATTATTTTATTAATGGCAAGAAAGTTTTCAGCTGGGTAAACTTGGGAAGTGCACACTGTTTACATTCAGCCTTTACTGTAGTGCTGTGGGCTTTTTCAGCATCTCTGCTATGTCCCAAGAAGCCTGAGCAATTGTGAAAGACCTGAGAGCTGGTTGTCTCCTCCGTAGCATGCTGTGATGATCTAAGAGTGGGCTGGAACTTGGAAATGTATTTTAAATACATTATAGATACGGCTCTGACAATTCATTGCCACTTTTGGTAAACCTGTGTGAGATCTGAGTTAGAATCATAGAATCATAGAACTATTCAGGTTGGAAAAGACCCTTGGGATCACTGAGTCCAACCATCAGTTGTTGAGTTGGTGAACCTCATGCTTCATGCAGTTGACTCTGAGCTGAGCAGATTGGAGGTGACCAGGTACTGTTCACCATCACAACATGCCCCCCAGCACTGACTGCTTTGCCTCTTACCTGTACCAATTCCTGCAGTTCCATGAGGCAACAGGGAAGATCCCTGTTATTTCCTAGCCAGTCCAGTAACTCATTCTTCCTCCTGTTAAAAGAGGTGGTGATCTTCACAGAGCCCAAAACCTTTGTCCATAGCCAGGGAAGGATTATCCAGCTGAACAGTGTGCAAGAGGACATGTGTATGTTGGCCTGTAGGGTATGCTGGAGCTGGACCAGCGATGCAGGAGGATACAGTCCTGTGGAAATTGTGGTTCAGTTGCCTCTTGGGACAGCCATTAGGGGCTGCCATGAGGTGGGAGGAGTTTTCTAAACTCAGCCTGGGATTGAAAGAGCTCAAAAGCAACACCCATTCCTCAGTTATGGATTGTCATCCAGAAGGTCCATCAGTATAGCAGGTGCTGGTCTGATGTTGAAAGCTGCAGACTCAATTGAACATATTCCATTCCCTGTTTTGGTCTCAGGAAAATGTCACTGCTCTGCTCAGTCACAATGTGACTCCACCTAAATAATTTTCCCTTCGGCTCCTCTGCCCAAATGTGCATGAGCGTTTGGCTTTTAATACCAACGTAATCACATCAAATTTATCACTTGATTCTATCAGCCCTTCTTTGGTAGTGCTTTCTCTCAGTGTGCCTCAGCATTATGCTGAGCGGATCTTCCAGACCATCTTGTTGACCTGCAATCTGAGGTCCCACGTCACAGTAAATTGGCTTGCTGTGTGATTTTTGTGCTGCACAGGCTCGCATGTTCATAGCCATTGTCCCATGAGTCCAAAGCAGCAAACATTAGTGGCATAGTTGCCTTTTCAGTTGAACTTTACAACCTTGTGTTTGGGATTTACTGTTTTCTCTCATTGTCCCTTCTACTACAGAAAACTCTGGCTGGTTTTTTCTGCACAGGGAAGAGGTTGCTGGTAGTTGTACATCTGCCTAGAGGCATCTTAAAAAAATGTTGTGCATTCCCAGAATTTAAATTAGGGTTTTGTTTGTGTTTTTCTGCAAATAATTAATATTAAAGAAGTAACAAGTGGTTAGAGGTAATTTATGCTTAGGGAGTCCCACCTGCCTTTTCTAAAGTCTTGCAAAGCAGACTTTGGAGAGAGGTCTGTCTTCTTGAATGCCGCTGAAGAGATGCTGCTTTGGAGAGGGCATCTAGGTGTATCTTCAGACATTACTCCTCATCTGTATGAAGAAATGGGTTTCTGTTTGTCCAGTTCTCATCTGACACCATGGACACTTGCCCCTAAATCAAAATCTCTGATTGGTCTTTAATATTCAGAGTATGATGTTCCTAAATAAGTCTGGGTGCAGCTATGCCAAATTCCTGGACTTTTACAAGGGATCTCCAGTGTGTCCCCAGTGTGGGTATGACCACTGCGGACATCCATATGTTTGGAGCAGATGCCCAGTACTCAAGCAGCAAATCAAGCAAGCATGGAGCTGTTAAAATAAAAAGGCTTTCATAAGGAAATATGGTTTTTCTAAACGGAAATGTTCATAAGAAAACATATTTTTCCATAGTGATGTTTCAAAACCTAATGATTTCTGTTTCCAATCAACATTCAGCCTTAAATGTCATTTTAAGTTGAAACCTGAAACAATAGTTTAAATTTCAGGTCAATGTCCCAGAATTCCTTGTTTTGGATCAACATTTCGTTTTTAATGTTTTGTTTCTGTCAATAATATCTTGGGGTTTTTTTCCCCCCCACATTTTCAAATCAAAGTGTTTGGAATTGTTCATGACCTGAAATAATACAATATTTTGACCCTTCATCCTTACTTGGGACGCAGGCAAATGTTGAAATCCCAACCCTTCTTGGGGAACAGAGATTCCATTCTCTGACTAGATCCACAAAAGTGTGTTTCCATTGGTTTTGCTGGCTGGCTACTTCAATATTTTGTGTGTGATCATTTGTAATTCACTGCAGATTCAATCTGTGGCACATCCATGTGACTGGTCTGGAGAGGCCGGGGGCAGTTAATCTTTCTTGCTCTGTATTGTTCTTTCAAATTAATATCCAGATTTCTCTCCCAAGATAAATTTTCCTTTCTAACCAGCATTTGGTAGTGCACTGTGCAGCTGCCTGATACATATTCCATGCACGGAGGATGACTCTGGTGCTCTCTCAGTCTAGCTACAAGCTCTTCTATGAAATCAGAATGTTTTTAAACTTGAGACAGCTTCTTGGTCATCTATTGTTTGCAGTCTAGCAGACTGCCATATATCTTTCTTCTCAGAAGTTACTTTTTCCCCTTCCCACCATTGTGGGGAACTTTTTCCTGCCAGGCTCTTTGCAGTGTGTCTCTGAAGCAGTTTTATGGTGTTCCCCCAGAAGCATGCTTTTGTCAAGCTGCCTCAAAGCATAATCCAGAGAGAAGTCTCCGAAGCAAATAAAGTCTTATTCTGTTTGGCTTTGAGGTGTTATCTCCCCTGTTCCAAAAATGCAATTGGCTCCATCTGCATCCCTGAGCTGTTTTGTTTGGAGTGAAGAGAACTCAGAAAATCAAGGGAGGCCACACACATAAACAACTGTGTGTAAAATCTATTAATCTAAATGAGCAGGAGGCATATTCTTGAAGGAGAAAATACTGGTTCTCACAGAAACCTCCCTTGTGTATGACATTGGCAGGACTGTTACAAACATTATGTCACTGGAACAATTACGAGTTAGGTGAGTATTTTGAACTTGTCAGCTAGTATAGGCCAAAATTTAGAGGAAGAGATGTTTGATTGTGTTTGTCTTCCATGGTCTTTGGGAATATTTTAACAAATTATTTTCATAATGGAAATGCTCACGTTAGCATGCTAAAGCAAACACTGTTGAAGGGAGCTAAATTTTGATGCCTCAACTTCAAGTATTTGCATCATAAACTTGATTGCAGGAATTGCACTCATCCAGTCAGGGGTAAGAAGTCACGCTTGTCATTCCTCTGTGTTCAGGTAGCAGATATTGTCAGCAATATGTACACAAGCAACCTATGAGACAGGAATTATTTGCAGGAGTTTTTATAAACAAATTTTTATCTCCAATTAGAGAAAAATTGTTAATTGCTTTTCTTAAAATCTGATAAGAAAAAGAGGTTTCCTCAAGCCGTATGTTATAAACTGTTATTCATCTCTGTGGTCGCAGAACTGTGAAACAGGACACCGATGTGTAGGGATTTCTAAACCTGGTTAGCTCTTGGATCGTGGTCATGCAGTGCAGCAGTGCCCAGCTTTCCTCACAGGACGAGGGTTATTCATATCTCAGCACATTGTGGTCCTGTACTTTGGGGTGCCCCAGACATTGTAATTGTTACAATCATATCCCAGTTCCTCTCTGCACCTCTTTAAATAATAGTCTCCTTTCTTAGCTGGCTGGCCTGGGGCAGGGATAACACGTGCTGGGAACAAAAAGCTGTGGTCGACCTTTCTTGGATGAGGTAAGACCATGGAAAGAGGCCTCAAGAGAGCAGTCTTCAGGGGAAAGGGATGAAAGGTTGGGAAATCTACGAGACAACTACTCTGCTCAACTTCCTCAGTTGTCACAGAAGAGGATGAAGTAGTGCAACTCGGAGAAATCAAGTCTTTGGGCTTGCAGTGTTACTCAGATATTAAAATCTGGCCCTGCCTTTTCTGTTCTTTGAGGATAAGGAAGATAATAAGGGAAATTGTTTTGTGTTTTGCACTGGGTTCTCCTTAATGAATTGTGCTCTGCTTAGTCCAGCCCTGAACTGAAAGTTTGTCCTATAGAGTGAAATGTTCCTAAGGGCTTGAACTAGAACAGGCCATGTAAGGGCAAGCTGCAGGATAGGGGTCTTGATAGGATACTCTTGTTCATGCAACCTTGTCATTAGGGTTTGCTCTGATTTCTTGTTTCATTTCTAGTATGTGATGGATTCTTTTCCTGATCTTAGAAGAAAGTCCTTTACAGCTAAGACTTCAGTGTGTAATTTTTTATTTGAGGCCAGGAAACTGTCCAGCATGGAAGCCAAGAGATGCCCTGTGTTCCTGCACTGCAGTTGGGAGCCCTTCTGGAGGAGGCAGAGTGCCCTACCTGTTGCTTTCCAGGTGGAAGGGAATCACCACATACAACCTGCCAGTGCCAAAACCTGAGAGGTTGGCAGACACTTCTGAGCAGCCACTACCTTTTCTCATTCTGATCACCATAATTTGTTTTATTTGCTATCTGATTTGATGGAGGCTGAGGAGATCACTTCCCATGGCCCTCAGGGCAAAACCTGGGCTTCCTAGAGCTATGTTCTTTTTCCGACCCTCCCACAGCCCTGGGGTGACACCCTGAGGAATCTCTCTGGGAGGATGTTTGCTGAAATGTACCAAATTATCTGCAACTTAGCTGGCTATACACCACTGAAATTCATCCCCTTCAGGTACTTTTTTAGATCCCAAAAGCAATCAGTGTGCTTCATCGGGCACCTAAATATTGCTGTTAAAGTGGCTTATTGTCCCCTAGTTTCACGTCTATGAAGAAGTCCCACCATGTTCATGTTTCCATGGTGCTTGTGTGGCACTTACACCATTTTCTCTCACAACTTCCTGAGGATGAAGAGTAGATGCCGTTCTCATCTCCTGTGTTCCTGCCTGGTGCTTGGATGCAAATACAAAGAACGTTCGACAACACAAATAAATTAAACTGTTAATTTCCAGGACCTAATTACAGCTCTCGGGTTTGCTGCCTGGCCTGAAAATAAAGCTCCTCTTGCAAAGTTTCCTTGTTTTGTTTGTTTGTTTGTTTTAAACAAAGCAAGTAAACAAGAGCCACGCTACTGAATGGGAGAGGATGGTTTGCCCAGTTCATTTTCCTGTATTCCTCCCTGGGTTTTGCTCAGCTGGTTGTGCCCCACGCTGTGCTTTGGGAGGGGCATACTGGGCTAAATATATCTGCCCTGCCTGTGAAATGCAGTATGGGGTGCTGCGTCATTTAGTGGAGTTTACTTGGAAACTAAGGTAGGAAGCCAGCTTTTATTTTCAGCCTTGGGTTAGATGCATTGGTCAGTCATCTCACCCAGAGTTTTAGTCTCGATCAGGAGCTTGTCCTTGAAAGACAGACATAAAACCTACTCTCTAAACAAAAAGCCAAGCTAATTGCAGCAACAGAATCATTTTGGGCAGCAATATTTTTCTTGCTCAGCAACCAGATTTACGATTTGAGAGCTCCTTCAGATAGGGAACCTTAAAAAAAGCAAAAAAACCCCCAGTAGCTCAAATATCATAGCTTATTGAGTAGAGGAGTTGGTGTGATGCTCCATGCTCTAAATATATCAGAAAGAGCTCCAGCACTGGCAGCACCCTGACAACTGCAGTCCTGGGGCTTTTGCTTATGTTGGGACAGAAATTTATGCCTCCAAGAAATGTGTGAGGAACAGACGCAACTTGGTGACTAAAGGGGGTTTAGATTTTGCGATTTCTAGTCTTCCTTTTTGGCTTGTCTTCTTCTGCTGTTTCTGCTAGTGCAGTGGGAGTGATTTCGTGGGAAAGGAAGGTATCCCCACAGCATGGAAATGCTGAGGGGTGGATGCAGTGCAAGGAAGCCACCTGAGCTCACTTTAGTCTCTGTCACACACAAGTAACAACCGCAGTGCAGGCATAGCTGCACTGGTGACACAAACCTGCTGGGGAATCTCAGGGTCTTACCCAACCAAATGCATGGGTGGAAACCCTTGCCTTTTCTCTGTGAGCTCACAAGAAGTGTCTCCTTCACGTCTGATGTACTGCAGCCACATCTCTGGCTGCTGAATACATTTTTCTCTCTTCTTTGTGCCACTAGAAGTGAGAGGAATGCCAGTGTCACTATATGGCTGTGTGACTAAAAAAAGGAGATGACTAAACTCTTTACTATAAGGTTTTATATTTTTCCAGGGGGATAGTGATGATGTGAAGAAACTTCTGCCTCGGGCTTTTTTATTGCCTAGCACACTGGGGCCTCTGAATCTTAGTGCAAGCCACATGTTGCAGATGACTTTGCCAGCATAGAGATCTTGGCACTCTGAGAGTCCTGGTCTACACCAAGGGATGTGTGTGCTTAAGGCTAATGACAATAGTGTGTTCCAGATTTCTCTCAGAGGATTTGATTGTGAGGATGGGGGCTGGGCACTGGGATTTCTGGGGTTAACCCAGGCTCTGTGACTTCTGGCAAGCCGTGTGCCATCTTTCCTTCATGGACCTCACCTGGGCACTGATGACCGTGAGAACCACAGAGTGCAGAGGATTACCATTTCCATTTGAACCTGTCCAGGTGCAGCTTATTCTCTCTCTGTAACACAGGAACCTTGAGAGAGCAGATGGGAATTACTTTCCTTTAGCTTCTGTTCTGGGCTCTGTGTCTGGTCCTGCTTTTTTGACTGTGGAGCGGTTCCTAGGAAGGCAGTAGGTAAGTGAACAATCCTAGCAGATACTGTTACAGAAGTTTGGCAGCTTTGCATCTCTTTGGCTTTCCTATATGTTGTTCCTTGTTGCTTTACTGTAAAGTAATCCATTCCCTCCCTCTTCCAGTCCACTGGCATCCCCACCTCATCCCTGAGGAGCTGGTACAGCTTCTGTAGCTGGGATTACCAGGACTGTTCTCCACACCAGGTTTCAGCAATGGGCTAGCAGAGCTCAGGGAAGGTTTTGTTGCTTTTTTTCTGGTGGAGGTAGGCAGAATTCACCAATAGCTGACCCACAGCCATGTGCTCTGGCTGCTGTACCACATGCTGTGGCTCAGACTTAATATTCATGGCTTTTACTCAACTGTTGTGTGGAAAGTAAAGGCTGTCTGCACAGTATACCAGAAAGATACCTCTGGTAGGTGAGGAGTTGCTGGAGGGAAGCACTTGTGTCTCTCTAGTCCGTCTCAGGTTATTAACTAAACCATAATAATATGTAATTACCTGTTCAAAAATAAGCATTGCTCTTGTGTGAAGTTTGCTCCCTTCCTCCTTTTCCCCCCTTAAATCCTTCTCCTTACCCATGTTATCACTATGGATTGCCTCCCAGCTGGGCACTTCGGCTGTCTGGTATTGGTGGGCAGGTTGCAGCCTGAGTGCTTTTTGAAGAGTATCTGTGGCCTCACTTTGGATCCAGCTGCAGAAGGTGAAACTGGCTGAATTGGTCATTGTGCCTGCACAGAGGGCAGGGTGTGTGAAACTGCTGAGTGATAACGCTGTGCTTGTGAGGACACTGCGTGGTTTTGCCCATGAGTAACGCTGCTGGAGTGACTTTGAGAGTGCTGAAGGGATTTGGTCTGTTTCGGTATGCTAATGTCCTCAGTCCCTGTATCCTGCGGACTTCAGGGCAGGAAACTGCCTGCAAAGGGCAGCTGATCTTGAGATACAGAGTTCCCCAACTGCAGGTTCCCAGTCCCTTCTGCAGAGCGATGTAAGATAGCACCAGAGGATGCAGTGGGCAGGAAAAATGTGCACCTCTCCACCAGTTCTGCTGCCTAATGCAAGTGTAAACATAAAATAGCAGCTAGATCCTGGCAGCCCCTGTTCTCCCTTTGCCTTCTGCATGGGCCTCTCATTTCAGTGCCTTTGAGAGAACAGCTGATGAGTTCAGGCTGCAGTTTTGGGGGAGCAGCCTGGCCTTACAGCAGCAATTCCTTCAGCTGCACCAGCCAGAGTAACCGTGAGCTTCCCCACCGTTGGCACGCATTGACTGCAAGGGAATGAGAAGAGAGGCCAAGAAGGGAAAAGCAGCCTTGGGACTGGAAAGAGCAGGGACAGAAAAGGAAATTAATATGAGAGAGCATGTGGTAACCCAGCTGGTATATGGCATATGAGAAGGAGGGTGCAGGTTTGATCGTCTGCCTTCCAGTATGGACACTGCATTGCTGTCCTGTGCTGGTGACCCCAGCACAAAATCTCACGTGACTGATGGGAAGTGCTGTGAGTGTGTAAGGAGATGGGAAAGGAGGGGATGTGATAACACACAAGATCTGTGAGCTTTTTTCTGTTGGCATCTATCTCCTGCTCTGTTTTCTCACCCTTGCTTACCTGAGTGCTGTCATCTCCCAAATAAAAACTGTGTGTTGCTCATATTCTGTGTAGGAAAGCTGCAAAGAAACTTTATGTCTGCAGAAGGCAAAGTAGGAAATAACTTTTTAAAAATTATGATTCCTCAGCCATTACTGAGCCAATGTTCCAAGAAAAAAAAATAAAAATAGGGTATTGTGTTATGGGAGAAACAATTTTTCTCATGGGATATAAAACTTTGTGTCTGACCAGTGAAGGTCTCCTGGCGCTGATGCTAATCCTGCCCAGGTTTTACTGGGCAGTATGTAATGTAAAACATGTGATAATTCCTTCTGCAGTTTCAGGAGAAATTTTTCATTTCCTAAACAAGCGTGCTGTGTTCTTACATCCTGTTAAGCTGCTGCTGTGTGCTGCTCCAGCAGCCCTACCTTAACAGCTCGGCTGGTTTGCTGGGTGGTTTGGAGCGTCTTGATGGAAGGCGTTATTTAATTATCAGCGGTGTTATGTTCCCGGAGCTCCCGACATAAAAGCAAAACACCGGCAGCCTGTAATTAATCTAAGCTAATGTGCCACTGTTTACACTCCATCTCCCAAACCAGACAGATGTAAGAAGACACCCGGCCTTCATCTGGGATCCTCCCAGGTTATTTCTGAGCTATCTTTGGAGAACTGCAGCAAGCCTATCTACCCACCCCGCAAGTCCCTCAGAAATTAGTACCTTTAATTTTTCTAAGGAATGAGTGGGAGACTTTGTTTCCTAGGAGGGAGCAGGGTTAATGCCTTTTCGTTTGCGTTACCACGGCCAACAGTGGCTGGCATGGGACAGGAGGACGTTAACTCCTCCAGTCATCGTGAGCTTTGCAGCTTGAAAGGGTCCGATGTAATTAGCCCTGCTTTCCCCATTGCTCCCCTCGCTTGGAGTGAGGAGGTGGCTGCTGGCAATGGGGATGTGCTGGATCTCTTTGGTGGAAAGATGAGTGATTCTCTGGGCCTCTGGTGTGAAAAATAAAACATCACACATTCATTTTCAATCACTCTGCTACAAATATTCAGCAGGAAAAGGTGATGAAAATGCTTAGAGCTGTGGAGAGACTGAAAAGATTACGCATCCTTAGTTAGAGTGAAGAGTAATAAAAAGCAACATGACAGCAGTATATAAACTTTGAAGTATAGAGAAGTAAACCAGGCATTCCTCTGTATACTTTTATGTAATATAAGGTTTTTGGTGAAATGGAAATAAAACATCTGACATAGGTGAAACTTAATTTTTTTCTTACAGCACATAAATAATTGAGCCCAGGAACTTAGTAGAATGCAGAAAGGATTAGACATTTATGTTGATAAAAATCTTATACACAGTTTATGAATTTTATTCTTGCTGATTTAGAAGGTACCAAGCCTCCAGCTCCTGGACAGTCTTCCAGCTGCAGCTGGTTAAATGCTCTTCCTGGCCCTGTAAACCTCCAATACCTTCCTTCGGAATATCTGACAGTGGCCTCTAGCTCAAAGGAATCATTGCTCGAGCCTTGCATCCTAAACATCTCTGCATTGAATTATTACTATAAACCTGTCTGGGGTCAGAGGAGACCACAACTTTCTGATCACCTGAAGGCTAAGATGTGGCTTAAAAGGATGTTATTGTCATTCTCCCCAACCATAGATTCAAGATGACAATTATTCACCCTGTCAAATCACCAACTCTATTGTCTCGGTGATCTCTTTGCTAGTCATCCAGCTTAGTGTTGTGGTGGACAGGTGACCTCTGCAAGTCTGACTACCAGTAGGACACTTTACAACATCAGAGCCCATACGGCTCCTGTCCTCTTGGAGAATGATGCATTTTGCATGTAGCATTGGCATCTTTTCCTAAGCAATATGTTTTGTTCAGGCTGAAGTAAATTGTAAGCAGCTCAGTCAGATGGAGAAGGCTTTTGCTGACTTCAGCTTTTCCTTGTTCTGAGTATGCCTTTCAGCTCTGATTGTTTTCAAATACTGACTTATCCTGCTACAGATACACAGATGCAGAGTAGTCCCTCCCAGTGCACTGGGCATGTCATATGCTGGGGTATCCAGGGGATATCCAGGTATCCCTGCTTCCACACTGCAGCATTTTGCTGGTTTAGTAGAGGTAGCCTGCCAGCGTTGCTGGCCTGGAGGGAAGAAAAATTTGTAATATCCAGCAGAGGGTGCTCATAAACTGATATCCTAAGTAATCAGGTACCTCTGGTACCTCTGTGCTCCAGTTCTCAGGTGGCTGAGCCCCAGCTTTTGGTGGCCATAGCTGTGTTAGCAGGCAGAGTGGGCCAAAAGAAGTGGGTCTGGAGGGTGAACAGTTGATGCTGAAGACCTAGCACATATGCAGTAGCACTGTGGGGTGGAAGGATGTTATTTTGGACTAGTTCTTGCCTGGTCCTATGGTTGTGGAGAAGGTGTGTGAGGTATCCTCAAGTACACTCTCCTGTGCAGTTTCATTCAAAGGGAATCCAGTTTGTGAGCTCTAAGGCTGCACCAATTTGCAAACCACTGTGTGGGCAGTGGGATTGATGGAAAACTTGCTTCAGAGGTAAATCCTGAATTGAACTACAATACTGGCATGCTCATGGTTGCTCCAGGTTGGTAGTGGTAAGGTCTGCTGTCTAGTCCCTGTTACCCCTGTCAAGCTGATCCTTTTTGCCATGCTGGTGACTGCAGATACTCCAGCTGCTTTCCATTCAAGTCAGTTTTTAGCCTCTGAATTTTGAACCAAGTGTATGCCTGAACTGAACTCGAACTCTCCAAGTGCACCTCCATCAAAGCTTCTAAATTTGATCAGATTTTCTTTTGTCCAAGCCACAAAATACGATGCAAAATTATAACTTGGTCTCGGCTGTGCTCAGAAGGGTCACAAACCTTTCGGTGAACCTAGGCTGAGTTTGTGCCAAATCCCCGCACCAGGTGTATTTTTCATGTGTTTTTAGGACTGTGTGTTGTAAATGTCACATGGCTCTGAAATGGAGTCCCCAGAGCAAACATAGCGTGTGATCAGAGCACTGGGATTAGGGAAGATGATGAGGAATTTTTATTCAGATAATTACAGGCAGCTGAGTTGCCTGTGGAAAAAAAAAAAAAAATCATGCTAATGCTCAGCACCTTGAGAGTACTTACTGTAGAGTAGGCATGACCAAACTCTGCATCAAAGGGGGAAATACCTGTCTGGTCTGTAATCTGAGGCACTCTTGGATTAAAGAAAGATCATAGGTCATATTTATATCAAATGCAGAAGACTTCACTACTAGCTTTACAAATCTCTTCTATTTTCTCTAACACCTTTTCTACTGAAAAAAAAATCCCAGAGTGTTTAACCAGCATACCTAATTAAAAGAGCTGTCTTGCATAATTCATCTTTGTAGTGCTGTTGTGTGGGGGGTGTTCACCTGTAGCCCTCAATGCATTTCACAAGATGGGATTCTCATTGTGATCCTCCTTTTGCACAGGGGGAAAGCCATGGAGAGGGGAAAGTAGAATAGACATGCTTAGCTTATGCTGCCAACCAAAAGTGGGGTCAGCAATAAAATGCCAGGTTTTTAGTTTTGGGCTCTGCTGGAACTGCTCCTCCAACCACCAAAGTGCATTTAGGGCTGGATGAAACACAGCAGCTATTGAAACAATTCGGGACAGAAAGCGGAGGGAGGCAGAAATGTAATTACGCACATAGGGAGCGGTCACGTAGCCAAATGCCGATGTTTGTGTAAAGCGACGTGTTGTCTTTAATAACCACAAGTGTTCTCAGGTACCCACTTATTTCCTCTGCAAGACAACCACCGAGCAGGTCAGCGCCCTCCGGCGTGATGCTGAAACACTGGGTCAGTGTTGACTCAGAGGAAGGAGCTCCACTGCCTGAGTCACCCGCATCGCTTCCTGAGGGACCCTGGTTTCCCCAGGAGTACCAGCGAGCCCCAGCGCTGCCATCCTGCTGAGATCAGATGAGATCATGACCTGAAGTGGTCTGGCTGCAGTTAAAAATAAAGAGATACTAGAAAACAAACCCCGTATCTCACTCTAAGGGCTAGAATGGTGAGGTTTTTCTTGGTTGCTTTTAAAAAAATATTATTTTTAGTAGTTTTAATTATTTTGTCTTGAATTCCAGATTTCCCCCCCAGAAAAAAAGAAAAAAAATAAATTTCTTTAACTAACTTGGTAATAATAGTATGGTTTTAAAAGTATTTGTTTAGCCAATGCTGACTATATGCTTACACAGCTACCTCTGGCCTGGGAAAGATTGAAACCACAATGGCTAAGTATAGAGGCCTCTAAAATATCTTAATATATACAGTGCCTGAATACACAAACAGAATTGGCCTCTCTTCTGTCTACAGGAGCAGTATTTTCCATAGGATTTGTATTGACAGAGGTTTTTGCCCCTGGAGTTATTCCTATTTATTAAATAAAAATCCTCCAGAAGTGCATCCATGTGCTGAACCCCATTCCACAACCACGTTCAACATGATATAAGAAATACAATCTCTTCCTGAAGAAAAGTAACCACTTTTTTAATTCTGTGGTGTCGCAGGCTCCTGACTAGGGATTGGGATTTTTATTTTTTTCTTTAGTTTTTCAGAGGGTGTTTTTTCTTTGTTTTTAAGGAGAGGGGGAAGCTATTGCCAGGATTTCAGTCGTAGCTCTTGAGAACAGCTGGTGCATGCAGGAGAGATGCTCCCATCATTGAAGCCTGGTAGGATCCATGGACTAAGCAGCCAGAGCCATTCTAGATGCTGGGCACAGAGACGCATTTCCTTCTGTAAAGGAAGCACGTCTGTACGCAGCGTGAATCTTGCTGCTGGGATAAGATAACTCCTCTTTGCATTTAGTGCTTTGTAGCCTGTTTTCTGGAGTGCAAATCTCTGTCTCTCTTGGAGCCTGACCCATGACTTCTCTGTGTGCCTCTCTTTGAGTGTTTGACTTAAACTGCCACAGTTGCTTTTGGGCAGTTGTGGGCAAAGCAGTTTCTCTGTTCCTGCTCTGTGAGTGTGATACCTCAAATATGTTCCTGCTGATTCCCAGCTGTGGGCTAGTTTTGTACTGACACAACATATTCTTGGGTAAATGACAGATTTCTCTGAACTGGGGCTGGCACTACTCGCTCTGCACGTAGCTGTAGGCAGTGCCTGACATTGTTCTGGTGGGAGCCGGGAGGTGGTAGGAGTGGCACACTGAATGCATGCCCAAATTATGTGCTCCAGGGAGCAACACCTGGTTTATGAGACATGTACAGATGTTGCGTAGGTCGTCCTCAGGCACTTGTAGATTTTCCTATCGTTCCTAACGTGGTTATCTATCCTGGCTCTGGATTGTTCACTGGCACACCAGCAACCTTGGAAACCCCCCAGCTTTCGCAATAAGAACTTGTCCTTCCTTTTTGGATCCAGCAGCTTCTTTAAATGTTTGTTAACAGTATGCAGCTGAATATATAGACAGTTCTTTCAACACCAAGCCCCCGTCTGACACAATATGTCTGCAGTTACTATACTCAAGCTGCATTTTGAAACCCTTCTGTCTACAAGGCCCATTCTTCGGGGAAATGGTATGGAAGGGGGCAGAAATGAACATGTGCTAGGACTCCTCTGCTGTTGCTGGGAGGCTCTGACACAGGAGTATCAGGCACAGGAATAATGGTGATTATGGTTGAGACTTCTGTGATGACTTCCATGCAGAGGTCTTGAGTATTATTTTAACTTCCAAAAATAAGCTTTTCTTTTCTCATATGTGTGTAGTACTCTCAGCTTAAACACAAAGCATTTGGGATGCAGAGGGGGTGGTAGGACTTGCCTGCAAATGTGTGGCGAGCCTGGGACAGAACCCACTCTGTTATTTTTCCTGGGAGGTGCAAGTCACTAGAAGCTCCCATGGTGCTGTGGGACATCTGAGTGCCTAGACTTTAAAAAAAAAAAAAAAAATCAACCTGTGACATCTTCACTTGCCTCACTCTGATGCCACAGATGCCCTTTTCATTGCATAGCTACACACAAGAGTGATACACTGTGTAAGAGACACAGCTGCAATTTCCTGGGTAAGCAACGTTACTTCTGTACTGTGTTGTAGCTTGTTGGCACTTCTGTTCAGTGACAAGATTGAAATTGTGTCTCAAAAATCGTGCAAGCAGAACACAAGTACCTACCTACCTGTGTAACATAACTTCTCTGAGTACAGTGACAGTCAGCATGACCACTCTGCTAAGAGCTGGAAAAGGATTTTTTTTTTTCACTCTGCTTATGATTGTGGGACATCCTGTACTGCTGACAAAATTGACAAGAGCCTATGAAGTTCAAAGGTCTGTAATCATCATGCCAAGACAGTTTTGGTGCAGTGTCTAACCTGAACAGGAGTAGTCCCAGTTGTCATGGCCTGTTGGTTCCCTCCTTTCACTTGCATCATAAAGCTACACTAGAAAAATGTGATCCTTCTACTTTGTGCAGCTGCATGTGAAGCACTGGTTATCTTCAGTCTTACTGAGCTGCCCACATCCCTCATGTCTCCATTGGTGGCCCCAGGGCAGGGGACAGAAATGCAGTCCCTGTTGGCTCCTGTGAGGAATGCTGTTGTTAGATCAAGGGTTATGAGAGAACACACAAGAGGAGAATAAAGGAGCAGGGCTGGCAGGCATCGAAATAAGGTGGTGGGGGTGCTGAGACAGAGGGTAGATACTGAATTAACTGCATGTCTTAAGAAGCATTAACAATTTACAAGTGCCATGTTGTATCTTTGTAATATCTTTATGGTATATAACATTATAAAATGTAAAATATAAAATCTTTATAGCATCCCTGTGAGCAAATCACTTTACATTGGGATTTGAGATTCAAGACTTGCAGACCACAAACGTTTGGGAGGATCATAATAGTTTCCAGATGTGTTTATCCTACATCTAGGAATCCACCTGTATAATGCAGCATGGTAATTGGGCCCTTCACAAGGCAGACCCTGCGCGGAGGTGGAGTTGAAGCATGTTGCATTTGAAATGCATCTGCAGGGGGCTGAGCATGAGGATTAAGGAAAAGGAGTTATGGTCCATAAGAGGTTGCCCTAAACAGAGAAGTCATCAACTCTTTTCTGTTACCAGTTGTGGAGAGCATTAAAAACACAGCTTAATCTGCAGGAAAAATAGAATTATATAATGCCAGGTTGGAAGGGACCTCAAGGATCATCTGGTCCAACCTTTCTGGGTACTAGTATAGCTTATATGGGATGGCTCAGCACCCTGTCAAACTGAGACTTAAAGCTGACCAAAAACTGTGGAGGAATCTACCATTTCCCTTAGGAGACTATGCCAATGTTTGATGCTCCTTGTGGTGAAAAATTTACCTCTTGTGTCTAATCCTGCTAGCCCACTCCTCCAATCTGTCTTCCTGGAGGGTGGCTCTCCCTTTTGGAGTGTCAACCTCTCCACTCATATTGGTGTCAGCAGACTTCAGCAGGGTGCTCTTGATCCCACCATTCAGATCACTTGTGAAGATGTTAAACAGCACAGGGCCCAGTATTGATCCCTGGGGGACCCCACTTGTGACTGGTTGCCAGTTTGAGGAGGAACTATTTACTGTCACCCTCTGGGAATTGTCTGTCAGCCAGTTCCCCACCCACTGTGCAGACCACTTGTCAAGGCCGAGTCAGTTTCTGCAGGAGGAGGCTGTGAGGGACCGTGTCAAAAGCCTTGGAGAAGTCCAGGTCGACGATGTCCACCGCTCGACCTGCATCAACCGAGCGGGTTATTTTGTCATAGAACGTGATCAGGTTTGTCAAGCATAACTTGCCACTGGTAAATCCATATTGGCTTTTGCCAATCATGTGCTTCAACTGACTTGTGACAATTGAGTATTTAAGGTGGATATGGAAAAACAAAATAAAATTATTATAAGTAAACTGGAAGTAGCCAGGGTTCCTGTACTGTAAGGAAGGCTTTTCAAGGTTATCTGTGGACAGCAGTCTGTGTATAAATAGAATGACTCAGGACTGCAAGAGTGAGGCTCACTGAGAGCATTCAGGAACAGCTGGCTGGAGGAAAGATCTGAGTAGCTAGGCCATTTGTCTTTTTACCTTACTGCCTTAAAACTCTGGAAAACAGTGTCCATGTGGATGGAGAGAATGAGGTAAATAGGGATGAAAGACCTGATCCAAGAAAAAAAAAAAACAAACCAAATTACATTTAGAATGCAAAATTGCAAAATCAAAATCCCCAGCTTAAGTACCACCTAGCTCCTACAGGCATCTACATTCCACAAATGCCTCATCTCCCTTATTCTCTGTGTTTGTCTGGTTTTTAAAATTATTTTTATTTTAACACCCCTCAGGTGCTGAGCGTTGTACTTGCTTGCCTGCCCAAAACTGCTTGAGTCTGATCACAATCCAGAAAGAAAGCACCCTGACCTCATGGCCTCCCCAAGTGCTTTCAGAGCACACCTAGTGCACACAGACACCATGAGACTGAAAACCCAGGGGCAGCTGCCACTTTCTTTTGAAACCTCTTTTATAGCAGCCAAGTGGTTGGAAAGCTCAGGGGTCAAACCCTGCTTCTCCTGTTTTATCCAACAGCTGCTTGATGCAACACACTGAGTGGTTTCAGAAGGAGAAACTGGCCCCCAGAGTGGTCTGTATAGTCGTCGCATCCCTCGTGTCCTCTGTGTCTTGCACTGAATCTCCAGTAATCATCAGTTTGGCTTAGATGAGCAGCCCTTTCTCCTGGCCCTCGCCTGAGGGCCAGGGGGTTATTGCCTTCTCTGGGAGGTGGTAAGTTTGAAGTGCCATGAAGGGAAGGAGGAATTAAAGCAGGTCTTCCACGTCCTTAGGCTACTTCTTAAAAGCAGGGCATGCTGCTGCTTCCTCCGGGCATGGCTTGCTTGCATGTGAGTGGGTGCGTGGCAATTTGATGGTAGAGAAGCACTTAATTTTGGACCCTAGTGAGCGTAGGCAGTTCTCAGTAGCTCTGAGCAAGGTATGGAGCTCCTCGGGCAGGAGAGCCAGCGGCATTTCTCCTTTGGCTAGCCCATGCTAAGCGTGCTGACAGTAAGTGGCTCTGTGCCCAGCAAGAAGTTGTTTTGGAGCTTTGCAGGTATCTGACTCTTCTCAGAGGCCATAAAAGCACTGAGGACCCTAACCCTGGTATCCACCCTTGGAGCAAGGCTCTTAAAAGCTGGGTGTTGCAGCACACACATTTTCAGTGCCAAGTCTTTTTTGGAGCTTGCTGCAAGGAACTTGCATGAGACCTCCTGCATAATGGCTTTGCAGAGCCAAAGCCCAGCCTGTCCGGTGGATTGCATTCCTTGCCTCCTCCTTGGTTTTTCAGTTCTGCTCACAAGTGTGGAATCAGTGTCTTTTTCTCAAGCTGTTACTGTAAAAAAAACCAATCAAACCTGAGTTTCTAGTGTTGCTTCTGTGGAAAAGCGTATCTGTTTGTTGCATGGTGCTGGAGTGGGACTCATCTAACCCAGAGGCTGGGGTCTGTCCCATAGGACAGAAAGGAGGGGTTCTGCCCAGCTGAGCCCTGGTTTTGCTGGATCCAGCTGCAGTGGTTTAGGCTTCTGGCTGAGTCTGTCTGAAAGCGGCACAGAGCAAAACACAAAGAGAGGGAGGGTCGTAAGTACCCCCATTCTCTCCTGATAATCCCTTAAAAAATAATTGCAGGCCTAAACCTCTGTCCTCCAGCAAATTTTCCACTCGATTAGAGGCTTTTGTGAAGCTGGGGAAAGGGACACGCAGACTTGCACATTGTGCCGCTGCCTGAAACTTCCAGCTGGGATTTTTTCCATCAAAAGGGGATTTTAGTAAAACCATTATAAGGGGCTTAGTCACAGAAAAGCAGTTGAGCTGAGACAGGGGTAGATTAGCTTTAACATGCTTGTTTTTGGCACTGGGGACAGGGTGGAAGTTACACCCAGCCGCTCACATGCAGCCTCCCCCCGTCTGGCTGAGTCCCTGGCAGGTGTGTGCATGAGATGTCCCCTCAGGTTCTGCCGTGTCCCTGCAGCACGCTGCATCTGAAACCTGCAGAGCGAGGAGAAGGGAGCCCAGGTGCAAGTCCTCACACCCTGTGGTCTGGGTCTGGAAGCCACAAGTCGCTGTCACTGGGTCAGTCATTGGTGCGGTCTGAGTGAGATCTTGCTCCTGGACAGGTGCCTCTTGGGGTGGAAAGCCATGCGGGGCGATAGCCTTTGCAGCCTTAAGGGCTGTATCCTGCCCGTGCCTTTGATCGGCGTGGGTGGTCCCATGCAGGGACAGTCCTGGTGAAGATGGAGATAAAGCAGCTGGGAGAGCTGCCACCCCAGCCCTACCTGTTGTTGTGACTGGACATCAGCCTTCAGGGCTTGTCGAGATGGTGTTTTTTGTCAGCTCCGTGTATGTTTGGCGAGACTCGGCGTACAAACAGATAGGGATGGTTTGTTGAAGTGGTTCCTGCTGCTGGGAGCTCTTCCCACCCTCACCAGCGCTGCCGGGGGGCTCTGGTGTGGGCAGACTGGGAAGATGTCCTCTGCGCTTAGTGTTTCTCTGCCCTGATCCTCCCTCTCCCTCCAGGGTTGCGCGGGGCTGGGAAACGCGTTTATTTCAGGTTTCGCCGCTCCGGGTGGCAGAGAAACCAGCAAGGCCGGAGACGGGGAAGGCGCGGACGTCAGGCGGGTCCGGGCACTCAGGAGTCCGGGATGCACCCTTAGCCGCGCTGCTTCACCCCTCCTCCTTCGGCCCGGGACTCAGCCGGCCCGGCGCCCCCTCCCTCGCCCTCCCGCGGGGCGCAGGGCGGGCGGGTTGACCTGGTGTCGGGCGGCGGCACTCGGCGGGCAATGCTGCCCCCTGGCGGGGCGCAGCCGCACCTGCAGGCGGGGCCCGGGAGGTGCTGGGAGGAGGGGAGGGAGACCTGGTGTCTCTGCGGCTCCGGGTGCGGGAGCATGGGATCGCTTTTGCTGGAAGAGACTTTCACGGCCAGCGAGTCCAGGCGTTAACCTAGCACGCTGCCAAGCCCACCGCTAAACCATCTCCCTGGGCACCACATCTACACGCTTTTTAAATACCTCCAGGGATGGTGACTCCACCACTTCCTTGGGCAGTCTGTTCCAGTGCCTGGCAACCCTTTCAGTAAATAATTTTTTCCTAATATCCAATCTAACCATCCCCTGGTGCAAATTCGGGCTGTTTCTTCTTGTTCTGTTGGTTGTTACTTGGGAGAAGAGACTAACACCCACCGCACTAAAACCTCCTTTCAGATAGTTGTAGCAATAAGGTCTCCCCTCAGCCTCCTTTTCTCCAGACTAAATGACCTCAGTTCTCTCAGCTGTTCTTTGTAAGACTTGTACTCTAGACCCTTCAGTGCCTTCCTTGCTTTTCATTGGACACACTCCAGCACCTCAATGTCATTCTTGTGGTGAAGGGCCCAAAACTGAACACAGTATTCAAGGTGCAGCCTCACCAGTGCCAAGTAGAAGGACACGATCACTTCCCTAGTCCTGCTGGCCATACTACGCCTGATACAAGCCAGGATTCTGTTGGCCTTCTTGGCCACCTGGGCACACTGCTGGCTCATATTCAGCTGGCTGTCTATCAACACCCCAAGGTCTTTTTCCTTGGAGCAGGTTTCCAGCCTCTCCTCACCAAGCCTGTAGCTTCCATGGGATTGTTGTGACCCAGGCTCAGGACCTGGCATTTGGCCTTTTTGAATCTCACACCACTGGCTTTGGCCCTTCAATCCAGCCTGTCCAGATCCCTCTGCAGAGCCTTCCTACCCCCAAGCAGATCAATGATCCAACACTCCCACCCAACCTGGTGTCATCTGCAAACTTACTGAGGGTGCACTGGATCCTCTTGTCCAGATCATTGATAAAGATATCAAAGACAACTGGCCCCAGTACTGAGCCCTGGGGAACACCAGTTGTGACTGGCTGCAAATGTAGGGGATAGGGTTGCATATGGGGATGCTTCACCCAGTCCCCACTAATGTAGAAACCCCACTGGTATTTTAGGCAGCATTCGCTTTTCCATCTTACTATGTTGTCCCCGTCTGGTTTTACTGGGTATTTGGCAGATGAGCAGCCTGAGGGATCTCGTTGTCCCCATCACCTCTGGCCAATCCACGTAGGGATTGGTGGTATGTAGGGTGCTTTGGCCAAGTGGCTGGAGATTTGCTGTTGTCAAGAGGCAGATGTTACATCCTGGGCAGCTTCACAAGCCTGGAAGAGCAGAGGAAGCCAGCTTGCTTGTAGCGTGAGGAGCCTTACAGGACTTACTGGCATGTGACGAGAGGAATTAATAGAAAGATGCACATGCTTCTCACTGAAGCTGGGGTACTCGCATGCAGCTGTGGCTGTCATGAAATAAGATAATGGCATAGTATAATTGCTGCTGGGTGCTTGGCATTTTAGCTCACCAAACAAGGAGAGAGGCCACTGGCCACAGACCTGTGATCAGTGTAGTCATGTGGTGCTGTCTGTACACCTTTGGTGCCAACCTGCCAGGCCCCCTAAGTTGCCCAGCAGTTGTAAAGCTGGGGACATTTGGGGGGAGGAAGAGGGGAAGGAGAGAGAGGAAGAGGATGAACCTCAGATAAAGGGGTTTTTTGTGTTTTCTTTTTAAAGGTGGGAGGGGAAGTTCCTTAATCTTAAAATCACTAAACTGTGCCTGGAGACAAAGATTCAAAGGAAAGAAAATAACTAGGGTGAGTTGCCCCTTTCTAGATCCGAGTGAGTTTCTGTAACAGGAGTTTCGTTTATGTCTCAGTTAACTCTCTCATGTGGAAATACTTGCTCAGGGCGTGTGTCCAGACCCTGATATTAAACTTTTGACACGCTGTCCAAAACATGCCTCAATATTTAGGAAATATTTTTAGGAAAATCCCATTTCCTTTCGTCTTTCTGTTGTAACGGCAGATCAGATTCAGATCATTCAGAATCTCTGTGGCGCTGCTTCAGGTTGGGCTGCCGTTGAGCTAACGCATTTGGTAGATTTAATTAAAGAAGGGGGAGAAGCACTAGTGTCCCTGCCAAAAGTGGCTGGAGTCTGATTTCTGGCACAGAAGCCTGACAAACTCTCTCCAGCTCTTTCTTCTTTGCAGCTTGGGGCTGGGGAATTGAGCAGAACTGCCTCACTGGCTGGCCATGCTGGGGAGTGTCATGTAGCTCAGCCAGGGGCTCTGGTCCCTGAGGGGTCCTCACATCCAGCCCGCACCACCCAGTTTGGTTTATCGATTATATTTTTCCTCCTCAGAAAGCACTATGAAAGAGCTGCTGGCTAAAAGAGCAGGATTTAAGGTAGAGGAGGGAAAAGAGAGAAAACAAAAAGGGTCCACTTTGCCAGAAGCATCCTGCGTACTTATGTAGCGAGGCTGCCAGATCCAGGGGATGCCTGCCCTTGAGCTGTTAATGGCAGCCTGTGCTAAGTTCCAGCTTTGGTTCCAAAAACTTTGGGTGTCTTGGCCACCCAGCTCTCATTTTAACTCTTCCCTGACTGCCAAAGGGCAGGTTCAGTGGTAAGCTCTATATTGTCGAGCACAGAGATCACCTCTCATCCTAGCAAAGGCCTCAGGCGGTTTGCGTGACAGCTGCCCCGTGACCCTGTTATTTATTATCGGGGAAACAAAGGACCCCAGAATCACCACGACAAACTGATTCAGTCCAACCCAGAGTGTGGGGTGGGAAGGTATAAAGCGTATAAATCTGTCATGCACGGACCTCCCATATTCTAGTCCAAGGGCAGTAAGACCCAGGGGGAGCCTCCTTGTTCTTCCCATCTCCCAGGGAGAGAAGCCAGCCACTTGCTCTGGCTAGGGGAGCAGCTGCTGCAGCAGACCAGGGACCTCTGTGCACACAGGGGCTTCACTGCAGCTTGTGAGCCAGCAGCCCCCACCACTGCCTCTCAGTCCCTGGAGGCCTCCTTTCCTGCCCAGTCTCTTCATTCCCGCCTTCTCATTGCTCCTGCTCTGCTCAGCTTTCTGCTGCTACCCCTCAAGCGTGACCCCTCTGCTCCCCGGAGTCACTGGTCCATAAAGCAAGTCCTTGGTGCATCCTCGGTGCTCTGGCTTGCATGGTTGTAGGTGAGGGACCCTGCTGTCCCAGCCGGCATGGCTGGGTGGACTGGAAGCACTATTGCCGGGCAGAGTGGCAAAGGCTGGCACCAAAGCCACTGCTGGGGCACTGTGGGCTTGTTGACGCAGGCGGGGGACGGCCAGCTAGCTTCCAAATAGCAGTGTGTTTTTTTTATGGTCTTCTACCCCAGCTGCCAATTCAGTCATCGTCAAAAATTCAGGAGTAGCTGGAGAGGGAAAATTAAGTTTCCTTGTTACCCTGAGGAGTCATATGGTAGTTGGTATATTGCTGCTGGCAATGGATTATTTATTTTAAGAAACCCTTCTGTTCACTAGTAAACACATGGGTTCCCCCAGCCCTGGTCTTGCTGTATGGTGATGGCTGCCTGTGTGCCTGAGGAGATGCTGTCCCACTGGGGCATGAGGAAGGCATGAGGAGCTCTTCTCCACCTACGGGTAACAGCCCCAGGTGTCTAAATGCTGGGCTTTGGGGTGGCTTTGGTTTCAGCAGCTTCCCTAGCCTTGGGTTCCCCGTAACTAGCATTGTGGGCCATATATTGGTTTGGTTTTTTTAAGCTGGGAGGGGAAATTTGGGAGTTCGTTTTTTTTTTTGGGGGGGGGGAATGTCCTGTCCTCATTTTGGTTACAGAGCTTATGAACACACACATTACATAGACATATGAACATGGGACTTAATGAGATGTGATTTTCACTCAAATCCAGCAGAAACAAACATGCCTTATGAGAGATGTATCTCATTCCCCATCACTGTCTGGAACTGCTCCCTACCTCAGGAACATTTACATTTATAGCAGTAATGGGAACCTGATCTGGAATTCCCATTGTTTATAACATTCATACATACATGATCTTTTTCAGTCAAGAAGTTACTGTAAACTTTTTCCTTAAGACAGGAAAAACAGACCCCACACCTCCCTCCAAGGAAAGGAAGATGGATATAGCGTCAGGCTCAATTAGATCCAATTGTGGTGGCTTTCCCTAAAGTGAACAATGCAGCTTTTGTGATGGACTCCCAGCAGAAAGCTTGGAAGTCTTGGAAAGAGAGGAGGAAAAATGAACACACAGCCCAAAGTCTAAACCTTGAGCCAGTTCAGGTCCTTAGGATGTGAAGGAGATAGGGTTTCTTCTTAGGAGGGCCAGAGTTGGGTACTATTTTCCCCTTTGAAATGCACCACTGACATAAAAGGAGTGAGGTGGTTAAAGTTGGCAACAAAGAAGTATGCCCAGTCCAGCCTCAACCAAATATACCTGTGCAAGCAGAGGCTAAGCACCTGGGGCAGAGGGGCCTTCCTTTGTGTAGGGCATCTGACCCACCTGGAGCAGCACCCCAGTGAGGGCTGCTGGAGCAGGGTAGCACAGCAGGAACAAAGTGGCCTGCTCAGTGCTGGAAGTGCTTAAAATGCAAATGTACAGGAACTTCAGACCATCCCCCTCTCTCCTCCTCGGCGTGGAGGAAAGCAGCTTAAATACAGCCAGGCCTGGAGAGGAATGTTAAAAAGAGGGGAAGAATCGCCCTCCTCCTTTCCATAGGGACCCGGGCCCGGCCAGATTGAGTATGCATGACTGAGCAAGCAAGGACAGCTCCTCTTTTAACTTTCCTGAACAATGGCTCCGGCTTCTTCCACCATTTCGCATTCCCCCTCCTTCGAGGCAGGAAGGGGGCAGCGGGGCGAGCCAGCCCCGCCACCGGGCTGCGGGGAGAGGGGCTTTGTCGCTGCCCTATAAACACTGCTTAAGCCCCATCTCCCAACAATAAAATACACCACATCGTGGAAGGCTAAAAAGCAGCCCTGTCGGGTTAAAAGTCATACGTGAAGGAGAAAGATTATGGTCTAGGACAAAGGACACCTTAGATTAGTAAAACTTTTTTTTTTTTTTTCCTTTTTACGTTCCCACTTCCTCTTTAATCTTAGCTGGGGCAGTGGAAACCAACCAAGATTTCCCAGGTCCTTGTGCACTGGCAGGGGCATGGTTTTAGGGGGTTGTCACTGCTAGGAAATAACTGCTTTTATTTGATGGGTCTTCCACCCAGAGTGGGACTGAATTTAAGTTAATCTCAAAAACCCTCTGCCATCAACCTGGAGCTTTAAAAAATTAGGAAATGCAGCCCTTCTGTTCCCCCCCCAGCTCAAACCAGGACAGTCTTCCTCTACCACTGATTATTCACTTGCTAGTGAGCTTCAGCACTTTTGGTCTGTCTGACCTCAGTCTGAGCTGATGCCTCAGACCAACAGGGAGCTGAACTCAAGTTTCTCCCCACAGCTGCTGTGGGTGCCCTTGCAGACAAGGCTGGTCCTACCAAACCCCTTCCTTTCAAACTCTTCATGATGATGTTACTCAACATCCTGCACAGGAGGCACCAGGCTCTCTTCCTTCCTTCCTCTGTCACTCACTGGAAGAAGAGCAAGCAGCCCCAGACCCGTGGCAGGAGCCACATGGCATACTTACCAAACCCAACGTGTAGACAGAGAGATACTTGTCTTTAAAAAGCACAGACAACACAGATAAGGCTTTTTTTTTTTTTTTTTCAAAAACATACTTCATATTTCCTCTTTTATTATATAAATATGTTTAACCTTTACTGTAAGAATATAAAATGTTTTAAGAGGATCTTTGTTATTTTTTTTTATACAAATTCACAAACAGTACAATTAATCCATAGGGGGTCTCTGGGTTTGTGTTAACTCCATGGTCTGGTCTGTTACTGTGGAGGATTTGAGATTTTGAACAGATGAGCACAAAAAAGCCAAGATATTTTTTCTTTTTAAAAAAAACAAACATCAAAAACCAAACTTACTCTTCCTCTTTAAAATAATAATTAAAAAAAAAAAAATCTAAAGACCCAGCTCCATTTTATTGACAGAACAGAGATAAGACAGATGAACTTCAGTCTCCTCCCCTTCACATTGCAGCCTCAGGGCCTGCAGGCCAGCTCTGCTCCTCTCCACCTACAAACAGGAAGCCTGGCACAGTGACCTTTTGTAGGTGATTTGGGAGGGGAAAGCATTTGCATATATCTATACATATAATTTCTTTTTTTAAAAAAAACGAGCTTGCATTTCACACGTTTCTGTTAACAGTAGCCCAATCCTCAGTGTGGATTCTCGTGTTACATGTTTGTGCTAGAAGAGTAAAAATGCAGAAGCACAGTACGGGTCCCCAGTGAAGAGGGAGGGAGAGGCACAACCAGAATGTGAAGGTGGGACACAACAGGGTAAGCTTCAAAACCAAAACAAAAATATAAAAAAAGGCGGGGGGGGGAGGCGGGGGGGCAGGGAGAAAAAGAACAAACCCAAAGGGCATTATTCCAGTCTAGGCACAAAAATGTTTCAGTCTCAAAATCTCTTTCCTGTAAGATTTCCAGGGCTTTTGAGGAGGGAAAAAAAAAAAAAAAGGTAACAAATTAAAACGAGGTAGCCAGACATCATATATATATTTATATATATAGAATATATTCAGCAGAAAAAAAAGTACTTAAAAATCCACAAGAACAGCAACTTCAAATGACTTTAAAAATAAAACCATGTAAGAAAATGAATACTGTGAAGAGGAGAATGAGTGAGGAGAACTGGGATCAGTTACAGGACATAAGCAAGGGATAGATGGGAGAGTAAGAGGCTGTTTTTGTAGCAGTAATTTTTTTTATGCATTTCAAAATAAAAACAGGTCACAGTATCTCAAAATGAAGCAGAAATGAAGCTGGAGATTCTTCCTCAAGTCCCCTGGGTAGAGGGGAGCTAGCCACCCCTTCTACCCACTCACCCCCAACCCAAAGAGGAATGGATATGTAGCTGGATATGTCTATCCCTGTTGCCAAGAAGGAGGGGAGAAAAAGAGAGAATGATAAAAGGGAAGACAAGGCTTGGTAACTGTCAGTGTCCCCCAGTGCAAGGGAAGGCTTAAGAGACTGGAGTCCATGTCCAGCCCCCAGAGACAGGAGAAGGAGGAAATGGTATTTTCACCTCCAGTAGATGGGGAAAGAGAATGGAGTGCCTAGGCTTTTTCATTAACCATAGTGCAGGATGACACAGAAATATACTGACAAAAAGAGAGGTTGTAGCTAGCTATCCCTAGTCTCAGTGCAGTGAAGAACTGGAATAGTGGGAGGCTGGATCCACCCACAGCAGAGAATAACATGGAACTGGAGACTGAAAACAGATTAAAAAAAATAAAAATAATAATTAAAAAAAAAAATAATCAATGTACCTAGGGAGCAGTATTTCTGTCACAATTCCCAGTTGACAGGGGAGGGGCAAGCGCAGAGGTGGAATGGTTATTTTACCAAAAGCTGTGTCTGTGCCCAGCGCAGGATGACTTAGGTGGCTGGGTACCTAAGTGTAGCTAGGAAACCTTTTCTGCTGTTGTTGTTGTTGTTTGTTCCCATCTCCATTCCCACTCTCCTTTATATGAACCAAAAATAATCTATTCTGAATGCATGGCAGAACAAGGGTCTTTCTTTATCCATCCTTAGTGCATGAGGGGATGGAATCAGGGAGTGGGGATAAAGAGGGGTGTCTCTAGCCCCAGTGCATAAGAGTGTGAGCTTCTACCTCTTCCACAAGGAAGGATGCTGTGGGGGAAGGAGGAGCTCTGTCTCCCCAGCATGGAGCTGGAGGCATGACTTGGAAAAAGGACAGGTGCTTTCTCTCCTCATGTTCCCCCCCCTTCCTCCTCCTCCTCCTCCAGAGCAGGGGTAGGTAGGCAGCACAGAAGGGTTGAGGATATACTCTCTACGCTCCTCCCTCCAGTGCTAGGGTGCGTGGGTAGCATGGCTCTGTGCGTGCCCCTCTCTCTCTTTCTCTCCTCCATTGCAGCAGTCAGTCAGTCAGTCAGTCAGTGAGTCCCTCCAGAGGAGATGGAGGTCTCGGGCTGCCCCCCTCCTCTCACCTGACCTTCTCGCTCTCAGTCATTTCCCAAAGTCCCAGATTGAGCACCTTGAGGCAGGGCAGCTGGGTGATGCGCTCCAAGCCCCGCTTGGTAATGCGGGTGCAGCCGTAGAGATCGATGCCCGTCAGCTGGCTGAGGTGTTCGGCGATGAGCTCCAGGCCCTTGTCAGTGATGCGGACGCACTGCCCGATGTTGAGGGTGCGGAGCCCGTGCATCTGCCGCACCATGCGGTTGATGCCCTCGTCGCTAATGTGGCAGGAGCAGAGGGAGAGGGAGCGCAGCCCGTCCAGGCCCTGTGCGATATAGGCTAGGCTCTGGTCCCCCACCTTGTCACAGAAGGACACGTCGAGGCCAGACAGCCGCAGGCTGCCCATGGCCAGATGCATGATGCCCGTGTCGCTGATGTTGTCGCAGGAGCGCAGGTTGAGGCTGCGCAGGCTGCTCATGTGCGACAGGTGCAGCAGCCCCGCGTCCGAGATGCCCCCGCAGAAGCTGAGGTTGAGCTGGCGGAGGCGGCCCAGCCCACGGGCCAGGTGCTTGAGCGAGAGGTCACTGAGCTTCTGGCAGTCCTGCAGCGTGAGCTGCTCCAGGCCCAGGCAGCCCTCGGCCGCGCTGCGCGTCATGCCCGCCAGGTGCCCGATGCCCACGTCGGAGAGGTGCCGGCAGGAGCGCAGGTTGAGGCTCTTGAGGCGCTGCAGGCCCCAGGCGATGAGGAGGAGGCCGGTGTTGGTGATGTTGCTGCAGCCCCCCAGCTCGAGCACCTCCAGGCCCTTGAGGTACTGGGCGATGCGACCCAGGCTGCTGTCCGTGATCTGTTTGCAGAGGCTCAGGTTGAGCGAGCGGAGGGAGCTGATCTCCGCCACGAAGGCGTGGCCCAGCCCGTTGTCGGTGAGGTTGTAGCAGCCGCTGAGGTTGAGGCTCTCGATGTCCGCCATGCCCTGGATCACGTAGCTCAGGCTGCGCCGCAGCGACAGGATCTGCACCCGCCGGATGCCCCGCGCCGCCAGGCTGGGGAAGAGCGAGGGGTTGGCGCGGCGCAGGTGCAGCTTGGCCTCCACGCCCCGCCAGACCGAGCGGTGGTAGGCGGCGTCCCGCCAGGCCGTGCACACCTGCGCCGCCCGGCCCTTGTCCCGCACCTCCAGGTACCCGAAGATCATGGCCAGCAGCTCGGGGAACAGGCACGAGATGTGCGTTTCCATCGCACGCCCGCGCCCGGCCGCCCCCGCCGGCGCCGCGCTCCTCCTCGCCGCCGGGCCCGGCCCGCTTCCGCTCGGGGCCCGCCCGCCTTCCGCTCCGCGCCGCGCTCCTCCTCGCCGCCGCCGCCGCCTTCACATCGCCGGCCCGGGCGGCGCGGCCCGGCCCGCGGGAGACGCTGCTGCGCGACCGCCGGCCCGGCCCGGCCCGGCCCCGCGCCCTGCGGCCGCCGCCTCTACCGCCGCGCCGGGCGGGCCGCGTCGCTGCTGCTGCTGCCGCCGCGCTGCTGCGGCCGCGCCGCCCCGTGCCGCATCGTGCCGCCTCCCGGCGGGCGGGCGGGCGCGCCCCGGCGGCGACGGCGGCCCCCCGCGCTCCGTCCCTGGTGCCGGCCGCCGAGCCCCGCCGCCTCCCTTTGTCTCCGCGGTGCCGCCGCTCACAGCCCGCGGCCCCTGGCCGCCCGCATCCCGCGGCGGAGGCGGCGAGAAGGCAGCGAGGGCAGGGAGTCGCCCCGGCCCGGCCCGGCCCGGCCCGCCCCACCGCCGGTACCGACTCCGCCGCTCCGGGCCCGGCCGCCGCCGGCCGCCTGCTCCGCTCCGCCGCGCGCCGCTCGCTGCTGGGCCCCGGCGCCGCGCTCCGGCCGGGCGGGAGGGGGAGGAGGCGCGGCCAGCGAGGAGGAGGAGGAGGAGGAGGAGGAGGAGGAGGAGGAGGAGGGAGGAGGGAGGAGGCGGCCCCGGGCCGCGCCTGGCGGCGGCGGCGCTGCTGCTGCTGCCGCTCGGCTTCCCCCCCTCCCCCGCGCCGCTTGCGCAATGGTACGATCCGGAACACTCGGAGCCGTCGTCCTGGAAACAACGCGGCCCGGTGGCTGCGCCCGCCGTTAACCCTTGCCGCGCCTGCGGCGGGCGGCCCTCAGCCCCTCCCGCCCCGGCGGAGGGACGCGGCGGCCGGGCGCTGCCTTGTCGCCCTCGGGTGACTTGCCTCCCCCCCCCCCCGGGCGGGGGTGGCGAAGCCTCCTCGCCGCCGGCAGGGCTGGACTGTGGGTGGCAGCCCCGCTGCGGGCCGCCCCGCTCCCCCATCGGCCCCCAGCGCCGGCCGCGGGCCCGCCTCGGCAGCAGGGCCCTGGTGGGGCGGCAAGCCCTGGAGCTCGCTGGGGAGCCCCTGGACGCCGTGTGGAGGGACCAGGGGCTCACGCTGCTGCTGGCGGGGCAGAGGGGAAAGGAGGGGGCACCGCGTTGTCCCATTGCCTGTTGGAGGACAGGCTGCTGCAGTCTTGTGGTTCAGCCTGGAGGCTGCGTGATGGCCCGGAGGGCCAAAATTTGGGAGCTCCCTGCCTAGGCATCCCTGCAGGAGCGATAGGAGCACATCACGGGCGTAAATAGCTCGGAGAGATGGGTTAACTGTCAAGGTTGCTAGACCTCTGGGTGGACCGTCTTAGGGCCTCTGTGATGTCAAACAGAAAAACTTCTGAAATGACTTTCAGGCAGTGGTCTTCTTGAAGTACCTCTGAAAGTAGTTTAAGTACTGACAGCAACCAAGCCATTCCCACTTATTTTTAGCAATTTCGAGAAAGAATGTTTGAAATCCACGTTTCCTACTTGTCTGTAGCCTTGTGTAATGGTAACTGTGCATGTTTCGACACTGGGCACTGTTGCAGCAGTGTTAAAAATGGGTCAAGTTCTACCAGAGATCAGGTAAGCCTCTGCAAAACAGTTTCAAAAGACCAGGACTGTCCTTCTGTGCCAAAGGGCTGTAAAAAAAAAAAAAAATTATAATAAAGTTCACATTTGTTCAGCACAACAGGGTGCATTTTTTAATACTGTTTGGTTTACTAAAATACTACTAAAACCAGCCTAGTTACTGTTGTGTTTGCCAAAACTTTCACCTGAAGGAATAGGTTTTATTTTAATCAGAACCTAAATCTGTCTTCTACAGAAACGCCGATGGCTCTATCTTCACCTACAGAGTTCATCTTAGCAGACTCTGTTGACTTCTTAGAGGTGAATGGTTTAGTTTTCATTCTGCTTTTTTCTTACTGCTTTGAGTTGGAGGCAACGCAAGTTGAAGGACTCTGAGGCCCCAGTCATGCAACGAGATCTGTGTGCATCTAGGCATCTCTATCAACATTAGGCTGTGGTTTGGCAGCGCAGAGAATCCAGCAGTACAACTCCTGTTATTGGCTCAAAAAACGGGGTGGCTGCATGATGAAGTGAAGTGCTGGGCTGGTATTCATTCACTCTGCCTGCTCCAGTTAATTCAAGAAGTTTTTTGACAGGTTAACTTTTTACTAGCAGACTTTATGCCAGATCAGGTATCCCTGTACACAACCCCAGCCAGATCAGGTATCGTCTGCACCCCTGCGGCTGGCGTTCGGCCAGCGTAAAATTGGCGTCGGCTCCATATCGTGTGCTCTGGCTCGCTCAGCAGCAGCGTGATCATGTGCCGTGGCCCGATCCCGATCCAGTTTGTACTCCTGGGTGATCCCAGCACCGTGCAGACCTGGTTTCTGTGAGCATGGAGCCAGCGCCCCGTACAGTGGCTGGTACCAGGCTGTCACCCGGTACAAATGACCTTTGTGGCATTATTATTTTGTGCTGTTGTGGGGGGCGGTTAACCACCAGGTCAACAAGAAAGCTAGTAGGGGGGAATAGGTTTTGCTCGAGCAGCTGCACTCCCGGTCTGCTGTGCTCAGGCCAGTTGCAGAGCATCTCAACCGCGAAGGAGCATTTCCGCGGTGTGAGGAGCAGGTGAAAGGTGCGGCGTCTCGCACGCCGTGTGAGCCTCTCTGGGCGAGGATTGCTTGGCTGAGGACTGTGAGATGGCTTATGAGAGGGCTGAGTCTGCTAGACATCGGGCAACACGAGAAAGAAATGTGGTACAAAAGTGGTCTTGGTGTATCTTAGCAATTGTTGCATTACTCTTAACTGGCAAAGCTACCGGCAACTTGCACAAGTCATCCTAGAAGAGTGCTCATTAAGTCTTTTACAGCATTATCCTGAATTTGACTGCAGAATCTTTCCATGGGAATAATGCAGTATTTCCCCTCTTTAAGCCTTTCACCTTCAAACCATGTTTGAAGGGGAGCAGGGAAAGGCATGGTCTTTAAGGCATAAAAGCTTACCTGAAATACTTTTTTCTTTATGTTTTAGAAGGTTGTGTCTTTAATGCCTGTCATGTGTAACCAGCAAAGGTCAGAAATAGGTGATGCATTTTCTGGAGATCCTGAAGTTCCCTTTCTCACATATTGTATACTTCAAGCGTCTGTGCTTCCTTGTGAGTAATAAAGATTTACATGTTAATGGAAAAGCCCTGGAATTTGGACTCAGAATCCTAATCTACTATGGGATGGGTTTTTTGAGGGGGGATGACAGTATTTTCTAGTAGATTTTTATTGCTTGCTTTAGCTAAATGATAGATGTTTGGAAATAGAGATTTCGAAAGACAAAGTAAAAGTGCATGAAAAGGGCCAATTTATCACATGGTTGTTCAGCTGATTTTGTGTTTTCAGGAATAAGGAAATATGTACCATGTTTTTCATTATCTCATATGGTAAAAATAGGAGGTGGTAATCACCCTTCGATAAACTGCATTTTATTAAAAATCCCTGCCTGCCTCATATACACTCTGACAGCTGATCCGTCCCCCTGGAACTGTCTCCAGCATTCCAGCCCCTTGAGCAGCTCCCAACAGCCGCTTTCTCTTTTTTTAAAGCACTTGCCAGATTAATGTTTCGTTCTCTTTTTTTTTTTTTTTTTTTTTCCCCAATTACACCGGTGTTCAGCGGAGGCTGGACAGTTTTGCTTGGCAGGGGTTCAGGAGGATCCGCATAACTCGCTTGTGGCTTCTGCAATTGAAAGTAATTCATGCTGATAAAGCTGCATCATCATCTACCCTGTATCTTTCACTCCATGGTTGGGCATAATGTTCTCCAGGTCTTTTTGCAGCTCCCATCTCAGTCTGGCCATGTTTGTTTATTTTGCTTCTAAATTTGCAGGGTAGCTTTTGGCTCAGATTAATCATGCAAGAGATAAGAAATACAGAGTCCTCCCCTACCTTTCCTTTTCTTCTGCCACCCTACTCCATGTGCTTTTGCATTTTTATGGCTTCAAGCCATGGAACGGAAAACTCGTTAGTTTACCCATAGGAATCTCCTTAGCATTTGGCTTTTTCTTACCTATGGGCAGCGGCCTCTGGCACTGCAGGACAGAAATGACACAAAACTGCTTGAACAATAAAGCCATGGTCTGCTGACTCTTCTCTCTCTTTTGATGCATTTAACATCAAAATTAATTCCTAAAGTACTGTACTTCCCTGCCTTGTTTTCCCTAGCTAACCATACTCCTTTCCCTGACCTAGCCCTTTGAGGGGGTTCCCTTCCTGCCTTTTCTTGTGCCCACAGCTGCTAATCCCTCCCATTGCTACACCTGGCTGTGCTATCCTAGCACTTGAGAGAGGAGAGGCGGCTTCATCTGAGTGGGCAGAGAAGGCTGCAGGGAAGGGGTGTCCAGGCAGCTCGGATTCATGTGTTCCACAGCTGTGATGGATATTGGGCAGGTAGGAGCCCAGTGGGGTTCCTTGTTCATGCAGACAGCTCTGGAGCTCTAGGCTTTCATTTAAAACAGTGGTGCTTTACTTCCCACCCTTGAAATGAACAAGGCATGGATGGCCAGAGCCTCCCTCATTGGCTACCGAGGCTGCAGGCCTGTGCCTTTTGGGGTGTATCCAGATACAATCCCTTATCTGATTTCCTGTGACTGGCTGATGTGGAGTTTTCAGTCTTTCCGTCCAGTCCAACACAACATTACTTCTCAGCTTAAAGCATTTTCCCACAGCCTAAGATAAAGTGGGGAAATTTCTCCTCTCTAAAAAATGCAACTGGCTTGAGTAGTTCAGCTAATGCTGGTTTGGGACTGCTTACAACTTCTAATGTTAGCCATGCTTCAGGGGTCTACAACTGTCCTTCACAAGTTGGCTTCCAGACCTTCTTAATCAGATCTGAAGCATGTTCACTAAAATCAGCTAAGCCTGATGGAGCCCATGGTCTTAACTGAGTTTAAAGCTCGTTTAGTGGAACTTCTTAAAAGTCAATTTGGGGAATGATTGTTGTGTATGGATGAGAGCAAAACGGTCGTTTTGCACTGTTGGCATCTAAGCCATCATCTTCTGACATGGCTCAGCAAAACAATGGTGCCAGCTTGTTGTGGGGAGAACGTGGTACTCATCGTTTTACGCTGAGTGGACTCCTGACTACTGCTGTGCAGCTTTTCTGCTCTTAGCAAGGTGTCAGAGAAGCTGTGGTGGGGTGTTTTAGAGGTTCATTTCCTTTGTTGAATGTAAAGCAAAAATGATCCCCTAGAACTCATCTGTGAATGCAACCAGTAATTACGCAGCAAAGATCTCTATTAAGACATATGCATTTAAGTGTAGGCAGAACACGTGTAATGTGCATATTATAGATATATAAGCATATATGCATATCTGTGTGCACATGCATACATGCATATATATAAAGTAGGATAAGGCTGCTAAGTGAATGGATTATCTTTGTGATTCATGCTGGTCATGATCTTTTTTTTTGACCAGAGACTATAGGGGACTATTGTTTGAAAATTGTAACATGAGGGTCCTCTTGTTGTGGAGCTTAGGTCATTATAGAGCTTTCCTTGAAAATAAAAAAAAATTGTGTTTATTCTGTACTTTGCAGGTGTCATGTCTTTAACAGGTGATACATCAAGCTGTATTTTAGGATTACCTGGCTCCTTATGCATAAAGTAATTCTGATCTGTCAGGTATTTCCTGGTGTTGGGGGTGGCTTATTCAAAATAAATTGTAATGTGAATATGTGGTTAGCTGCTGGGGCAAAATTCAGAGCTGATGTCTCAGTGCTGACTCCATCTCTAAGTTTGAGCCTTTGGGGACTTGAGTATTTTCTTCAGGTTTTGATTTTACTTGTCCATAAAGAGCTGACAAGAATAGAACTACACTGATGTGAGGAGGAATGGTCAGAGGATATAAAGCACAGGAGGGCTGGATGATGTTCCCAGTTTTGCCACTAAATTGGCCATGACTGTTGTCACTGTAACAGACTGAACAAAGTATAAAAGAAGAGGTGGTCTGGAGAACTGCATTTGAATGTCGTGGACCTATCATGTATGTCTCTGCTCTGGTGGGACAGAGCTGTCTGGTGCTTAGAGCAAGTGCCCTGGGCCCCTGGCCACAGGCAATTCTCTGACTCCACAGTCGTGTCACACCCTGTGTGACTTATACAAGGCTCAGTGCTCAATGGTTAAAGTCATCAAAAGGAAAGTGCTCTGGGAGGGCAGGATGTAAAATCTCAACCTCAGCACTTGTAGTTCAGTGCGTTGGGTGCACTTTTACATGTCAGGCTTTGTCATTTCTTTATTAGCAGTACCAAAGATTGAGATGGCAGAAACTATCTGATGTAATCATTATTATTAAAAGCAGTGGCACAACAACAAAGAGATCTTTCAGGTAGTAATTGCTTTCATAAGCCATTCCTGGGAATTGAACTCTGAGACCTCTTACAACTCAATCTAAGAGGGGCAGCCCCTGCAGTCACAGCATAAACATGTGTGTCTGACATGCTGTGTGGTACCTGTTGGAGCAGCAGGTTTGTGGAATCTCTCTAACAGCTGTTTAGTCCAAAACCCAGTGGAGATGAGCAAATGCTGTGTGTGTGTGTAGCTCCACTGACAGCCAGCACATTTAGCCAGAGCTGGAGGAGATGTTTCTGGCCTTTGGCTAGGGTGGGAGAGGAGTGGGTGCAGCCTTCCCTCTGCAGTCAGGGCAGATGTAGCAATACTGGCTAGCTTGATAGTAAGTGTTATTTAGCTATCACACCAGCTTGTCACTGGTCCTCTTTGTCAGAAGCTCCAAGGAAAAAAAAGCATCAGCACATGAGCTTGTCCCGCTCTGGTCAAGCCTTGCCAGGGGCCCCAGGAGTGAGGTCCAGGGATGAGTAATTAATATATTATTGCAACAGCAAGACTTAGAAGTAGCCTCACAAGAAGGTAAGCTTGGCCCAGGGACGGTACAGATATAGCTGGATAGTTCTTAAAACACAGGATTTTTGTACCCATGGATTACTGTAATGTTACTTTTAACTCTTAACTCCTCCCTCCCTGGACTGTGGCCACCAGCACATTTTCAGGTAGTAAATAGCATTCTAAAATTGGCAGTTCATTAGAATTGGATGAAGTTATGTCACCTGCCCTACGGAGCATTGGCTCCGAAGTAAGTTGTTAGAGGAAAACTGAAAAACAGGGCAGTACTGTTTTGGAAACATGCTGTGAAAATCGGATTCACAGTTAGAACCCATCACAAACTTGCAGGTGAGAGCTAGAAAATGCAGTTTTATATGGAAGCCAGGATAAAGATACAAAGATACAGCTTTATACTTAATGGCGGATTTGCATTAGTTCTGACCAATGGAAGGTTACACTAACATCTTGTTCCCGAAAGTAATTGTACAGAAACTGTGGATACTAAATTTCCCTGATTTTCTGAAAGTTTCCTGCTGCAACTCCATGGATACACAGAGAAGTGGTGGCAAAAGAAGGTGCTTTCAGAAACGGCTTTAATTCTTGTTTCCGTTCTTGAGTACGTGCAGATGATCTGACACCTCATTCAAACTACAAGTTCACCACTGTGTGTTATCTACCTCTGCATGACAAAAATCTTGAAAATCCTCTCTGAAAATATGGGGGTAAAATTAAGGGCAGACACAAACAGGGTGGGAAGAGACTATAGAGTTCACTGTGTTGGAGGTGAAAGTATAAATGGGTAAAACAGGATCTGTGTTTTAAACTGGTTCTTTCAACTTGCTTCTACACTATTCAGAAAAAAAACACCACAGTAATGCTTTGCCTACAGTATAATGTAAATTAATCTTCTATGTGACCAGACCCTGTCATGTACAATGAGAACACAACTTTTTTTAAATCCAGATGGTTTCCAGTTTTTTAAAAACATGTGTGTGCACAGGAAAACATAAGCTAGAAAGACTCTTTTTTTTTTTTTCTTCCCCAGCATACATGCTGACTAAATTATGTGGAAAAGCTGCTTTCTTTCCACTATTTCACCCCTGAGATCTACTATTTTCCTAGTCTTGTTGGTGTTGTTGTTCCACACTTTTTGCCAGCAATCCTGCTCTGTATTCTTTATGCTCCTTTTGGAACAACAAATCCTTTTGTAAGAAGGTTATTCCTTGATGCCCTGAAGTGGGAAACATAAACAAAAATCTTGAAACCTGTGAAAATATTGATAGAATGGTAATAGTTGTCAGGACGTGGGAAACAACAAGTAACTAAATAATACTCCTTTGCATATATGAAGCACCTCTCCTTTGGGAAAGTAAGCGGTCTACATAATCATGTAATGCTTGCAGCTTTGTAGCATTTTGCGTTGCTTCACAGTTTTTCTGCCCTGTGATGAAACTGAGCTCCAAAATATGTCTTCTGCCTGGATGGGAAGTTGGTACCTGCAGCTTAACTTTGTTTGAAGTCTGGGCTGTTTGGGCTCATGCTGTCTCACACTAGGTGCCCAGAAGTATAGGCATGAAATCAGTTTTTGGAAACTTAGAGCTGAATGACTTTCCAGCGTCACATGCTGGGTTTGTTGCAGGGCCAGGAATACAGCCCAGATCTCCTGGCTCCCTACCCGCTGCCTGAACAGCAAGGCCAGTCCTCAACTCCGTTTCAAGGGATCCTAGAGAGCACTGGCATTTTAGCAAGTCAGCTGGCAATTTCGCTGTGTTTTGTTTAGAATGGTTCACATTCTTCCATCTAATTCCCACACTGAAAATTTCCAGCTTCTTAATTTCCCTGAGCTGTCCCAGCAAGACGTATTGAATATGCAGATGTGATGGCGTGTACACACACACACACACACACACACACACACACACGTGCTTTTCCTGAAGCAACCCTTCAACGTTTGTTCTGGTTGTTTGTTTTACTCTGGTTTTTCTAATCCCCAGAGTGACATTAAGCAGATTTTTTTGCTTAACCTTTGTATGAAACACTCTCTATCCCTTTATTTGTAAGGACAGGCAGTTTTAGTTACATTTTATTATATTCCCTTGTGCGTGGAGAAGACACTGTGTAAATGAAAACATATTATAATTATGACACACCGCGCACAAATGTCTTCTCAGACATCTCCCGTACATGTCTTCTCTAGAACATATTTTGGACATGCATGTCACTATATTTTCAAACCCATTCATGTCATAAATAACTGCTTGCACTCTCTGAGTGTTCAGCAGTATGAAGGCTGTCCACCCCAAGTCTTGGAGATACATCTTAAAGGCAACTGAAATGGAGACTGAGAGCAGGACGAAGGGCTAGAGGGGTCGGTAGCCAGTTTCCTAGTGATGAATCTCTCAGTACAAAACTGGCACAGGGCTTGACTGAGGAACTGCACGCTGTCAGCACGAGTGAAGTAAAGACAATGAAAAAAGCTGGCTTCTGCTACAAGTGAGGAAGTTATTTTGCTGGAACAGCATAAACCCTTAGTAGGATTTCTTGCTTTCCCTGCAATATAGAGACTCAGGCAATTCCTTCTCTCCTCCTACACCCTGCCCACTGCACAGATGGGGCACATATATCTTCATTGACCAGCTTGCTGTGGTCCATACCTGCAAACACACATACCAGCATAACCCTTCCATGCAATGTAGCCTGGTTCCCTCACCTACGAGACAAGCAATCCTTGCCTTCTCTGCAAATACACTGTTTTTAGCAGAACAAACACATTTTTCACTGCAAGAACTTTGTGTTTGTCCAAAAAAGCCGAGATTGCATTCCAGATGTACAGCTGTTCCACCTACAGAAATTCCCTAGTCCTGTCTAGTCAACATATTCAATAATATCTTGCCCAGAGAGAATAAATATGTTCAAGATAATGGATAAAAAAAAAATCTCTGGTATTGTAAATGTTCTTTTGAATGATAGCATGAAATAGATAATTTTAATTTTCTCTATTTGAATGGTAATTGGAAGAACTCAATCCACTGGATTTCTCCAGCTGGGTACATGTTTTCCCCTTAGCTTTAAGGGAAGAATGAACTCCTTTCTTTCTTTGAAAAAAAGCTGTCTCCTATAAACTGTTCTCTTGTGCGTGCTAAATTCTGCCTGGGGTATTACTGTGAACATGGACTTAATAATAATGGTATTTACATGTTTTCACTGAAGGACCTTTAGGTACATTTGAACTTGTAATGGATCACAGCATCCACAGGCAAGATCACAATACTGGTCCTGAAATAAATTTACCTCCCCTTGGCAGATGAAAAACAGGAATTTCAGAGTCACAGTTAGTTTTAACCAAAACGAGATGGCTGAGCAAATCAGCAGCAGTGCTGGGAAGACAGGGTCCTGACCTGACCTCTTCCTGTAGTCACCAGACACAGGGTCGGATCCCCACCTTGCCTAGATCAGCAGAGCTCCAGACAGGCTCACCGTGGCGAGGACTGTTCGTGCCAAATCGTCGGCTTCGTACGTGCTCCTCGCTGGAAATGCCGACGCAGTTCAATTTAAGTGCCATGTGTTATATGGCCAACAAGTATCATTAGCATAAAGGTGTGATGCAGCCTCACTTACCGGGGAGGGGAGGCAGGTTGTCCCAGGAGGGGACCCCATCTGATGTCCACCTTGTGCCCAGGGTAAAGTTTGGCCACAGGAGAGGATTTTAGCCTCTGTCTTCCAAGCTCAGGTCGCTATTGAGGGAAATGCCCTTCCCCCTGATAAATTAGCACGTGATTGTGTATATACCTGAATTTTCACCAGGAATGAGAATCACTCAGTTGTTACTTGTTTCCTTCTTCAAGTGTGATTTTGCAAGCTGGTGACAGTCTCACACCGCATGTCGCTGTAGGTGTATGATCGTTCAAAGATGGCATCAACCCACATTGCGTCAAAAGCAGCAATCCTGCCCTTCCTCAGCTCTTGATAGCAAACTGGATTGAAAAACTGGTTAGCAATAGAAGCTGACGTATCCAAGGGCCTTTCTGAAGTTTGCAGGATCATAATGATCTGAATCGGGTACCCTTATCCAGCTCAGTGGCACCTGCTGCAGGAAATATGACTTTATGTGACTTCAGATGCTCAATCAGTATTTGAAAAGCTGTGAACTGTGAGTACTACTGACTGGACTGTCAAAACAGCTTAGGGCCAAATTCTCTGGTGTCCATCACAAACTTGAACAGCACTTTATGAGTAGATGAGGTGTTAGATAAGCAACTACATTTTCCAGATAATTTAACCCCTTGGAGTTTTGCTTCTTGTGGTTACATTTTTCATATCAAAATCAGGAAAGGGAAAGTTCAGTTTTCCACAGGCACCTTTGAAATCTGAGTCCTTGTTTTGAAGCCTAGGTGTGGGTTGAGCTCTTTGGAGGATAAAGTCCCCACTGGGGAAGTGCAGGATGTGCTCAGAAACCCTCACGAGGGGTGGAAAGCCAATCTGGTGACAACTTGCACTGGCTTTGTTGATGTAAAGCAAATTTTGACTTTCATTAGTTCTGCTGGGCCAGCAGACCTGTAGGAGGAGATGAGTGCTATTCTAGTGTCTGTACCACCAGCAAAAATGTCACATTACAGTTCGTGTTGAGGAGAGAAGCAGGAAAAAAACATAGCTTTTTTTGGAAAGCTTTTGGATAGCTTTGGCAGTTAAAATAGCTATATAATATGCTTTGAAAACTGAGTCAAATTCAAAGTGATTGAAAAAGAATAAATTTCAGTAAAGTGTGCTAGCAAATTTAGTTACTTTTCCAGTTCTTTTTTTCTTTCTGCTCAGGGAAGGATTTGCAAAGCAGCAAATACTAGCTGCTACACTGGAAGCCTCATCTGTTCCAAAGCAGGTTGTTTTACACAGAGGCATCTTTCCAATTAATGCTTTGTTGCTAATTTTTTAAGACTTAGTTTTAATTTTTATTTCTTTTTACTACCTTGTTCTTGCACTTCAGGCCTTGCCCTGGTAACACAGGGGCTTTGGCAGCGATATGGGTTTAAGTAGTTCCCGTCCAAGAAGCTGATGTTCAACCTCTGTGCAGTTCTGCCCTCAGGCTGTGGCAGTGAGCTGTGAAATCGGTCAGGGAACAGATCCACAATCAAAAAAACCTCCTAGGAATATAACTTGACGTGTCAGTGTGACTCCATGCAAATTTAACTCAAGTGAAGGTGGTACTGCCACGGCTCAGCCCCCTCCAGCCACGCGTTCCTGCCCTGCTCTGCTGTGCTTCTGACTCCCATATGAACCAATCCAGGCTGCTAAATAAGTAAAACCTAGTCTTTTTTTTTTGTAGGCTTAATTTTACATCTTTTAAACTCCTGTCATCTTTTTAACTTCTTATATTGTCAAGGAGCTACACCTTGAAAGAGCAGTGTCCTGTGGCACAGGGCTGGGATTAGCACCCAGGTTGGAGGGAGAGGTCTTTATTACCCTGGTCATGCTGCCAGCAGGACCATATTGTCCAGCTCCAGCCTCAGTTTTGGCATCCTAAGCTTCAAGGGACAAGCTGGCACATGAGCAAATGGGTGTGAGCTTAACATGAATAAATTTAGACTGGAAATTAGAGAAAGAGTCATAGTTTTTTGCATGGTGAGATTCCAGACAGAGTAGGGACCAATGTCTTTCAAGATGGTCTCTGTTTATATATGGGATTATATGGTGTGTCACTGAAAAGAATTACTATCCCTTGTTCCTAATATTAGACTTTATCTACTTAAAAAACAACCAAAACCAAACAGAAACCACAACTGAGTGATTTAACTGAACAGTCTAGTTAAATCAGTACAGATCTTAATTTTGGAGGCTTTGCTTTTGGTTTAAAGGGTAACGAACCTACACAACACTGATATACTGATAGAAGTCTCCCAGGTTAGGTTTGCATGAATGCACATTTTGCTGAAAATTTGTATCTGGAAGCCCTTTACTGAAGCAGGTAATAATGTTATAACGACATTTTACAAGCAAGTTTTTAAACAGGATACTTCCTTTTCTGCAGTTAGAATTGCAAATATGTGATTGGTGCTAGAATAAACGTGAGATATAAAATTATCTTCTTTTTGCTACAAATGTATATGCAGTCTGTTCCCAATATGATTTAAACAGGTTTAGCTTAAGTCTGTTGCATCTAGAATTAATAGGAAATTCTTACACTGAAGTGTGCTGGTATAGAAGGTAAGTTCTGAAATTGGTTAAATCAGTGTAATCTTCTCAAACATAAGAAGCATGCTTGGAAAATGTTTTTTCTTTGGTTTGGAGACTGTGATAACTATGTAGATGATACAGCTGATACATTGGGGCAGTATTCCCAAAATGTTTAATTTACTAGTTAGGCTTTGAATGCCCTGTATTTGAGCAGGAACAATATTTAATTGGTGGCAGAAGTATTTGATGGCTGCAAGGATGGAAAAAGGAAGCAGATTTTAATTTTGATCCTGATGCAGCAAAAATGAGTAGGCGTATGCTTACTTTCAAACACCTGGTTTAATGCTTTGCTGAATGAAGGTAAATCTGCACTACAGATTTACTGTTTTGAACCTGTTACTCAGCCCTTTCTGCACCTCTCTTTCCCTTTTTTATAAGGCAAGGGGAAAATAATGGCTGTTAGAGTTGTGGGGTCTAATGCATAGGGTGCATGTGCTTGCTTTGCAATTCTAGAGTGGAGGAAGAGCTGATCATTAATATTATTTTCATTAGACTGGACTTTATAAGAAGAATCTTTGAAGACTCTAACAGGAAGGAGAGAAATTAAATTAAATTTTAATTTATTCCATGCCTTACTATTTCCTTTGGAAATGTCTATATCAAGCTTTGCTGGTGATGATTTAATTGACAGGAGGCTATAGATCTGAGTCAGTCTGACACTGGTCCTGTGAGCTACACCAAGGTATGGAATGTCCAAGACAGAGAAGTAACTGTGCATCTCCCCTTTTCCCCTGCTTATTTGCTTCTAGAGAGCTAAGAACCACTGCTTCAGCAGCTTAACTGTATTTTACATACTTCACTGTCTTTGCCAGTGAATGTAATTACTACAGGGTATGGAACAAGCTAAAAGGACATATACTCACAGCAAAAATGAAGTCCAGGCCTGTGAGATGCAGAGACATAAATCTTCTCAGTTTGGGATGGCTCCAGTGGGACTGGGAGAGCCAGACACTCCTTTTGGGAGGATGAAGGGTGCTCCGTGCTTTGGAAGATCAGAGTGAGGAAGAAAACACTTAAAGTCATCCAGCTGTTTCCATCCTCTGGCCTGTTCTGAAATCTCTGCAGAGAAGTTGCTATGACTTTGATTGCTTTTCGCTGCCTTGTTGCTCACACTGTCAGAGAACTTTATCCTGTTACCCTTCCTAATCATCAAGGAGGGCTGACGTACATGCTCATCACCACCACAGTCTGAGTCCAGAGTTCTCGTGCAAATCCTGCAGCCAGCATCAGCTCTCTAGCAGGACAAGGGCTGCCCTCCTGTCACTGCTTGAGGTGTTCATGTCACAGTCAGCTACAGCAGCTCCCAGGGTTGACCCCTGGAAAACAAATAAAAAAGGGGTGTACTTTCTTCTTTTTCACTTTCCTCATGTCTTATTCCCCTCTAAGATGGTTAATCCTCCATGTAAACTTAACAGCTGGGGAAGGTGTTGGCTAGATGGCCTTAAGGGTTGGAGTCTTTAATTCCTAAAACCCCACAACGTTGGGGAGCAGCAGCATGGGCTTCCTAACCCTGCCTGGGCTTGTGTGGGGAACCATTTCTGAAGAAGAAATTGTTAGTAAAAATTAAGGAGATGGGGTGGCTGTTTGGCAAGTAAGCTGCGACACCTTGGGCATGTGAAATAAGCCACTGAGCGGTCATCAGAGGATAATGCTTGGTGCTTTTTTCAAGTATATGTGTTTAATGATTTGTTAGATTATGACTACACATAGTGGAGCTGGTCTAACTTCTTATAGGGCTTGCCCATGTAAATAAAGGAGGCTAAGGAGGTTTCAGTTCATGATTACGGATGATTTGCTGCAGGCCCAGAAACATTTGTATTCTAGTAGTCGTAGGAACAAGAAGTGCAAAATTTTGGCCAGACATGTCCTGGTTCATTTCTCTTGCTCTCGACTGAAGTCGCCAATATGCAAATAGTGTTCCCATGGAAAAGAGAACTGGATGGCCTGGATCTGTCCCTGGGAATATCATAAATGTAGACGGTTTCCAGCCAGCCATGTACCTTCAGGGATGGATCTATGTTGCTGCTTTCTTGATTTTGAAAAATCCATTTTGTTTCAATGTTACGGGTTTCAGCTCAGTCTCTTGCACTTTTCTGTGAGACATCTGGTCTCAGTGGAGCCAGTTAGCTCAACACTGGGATTAAATCTTCTATGAGAGTACAACTAGCATTGAATCACCTTGAGCAGGAGGAGGGTCATGTCCTGGTTTATCCTTGGAGTTTGCTCTTTTTTTCTAGTGGGTGAGAGGGTCTTGCTCCAGGTTGCCGGTCATGTGAAATATTGTGACATAAATGGCAATGCTTGTAAGACTTTACATATTCCGTATGTTTCATTGATAAGAAGCTGTTTTATTCATAGAATCACTATCCTTTATATCTATTCTGGGTTTAGATTGTGAAAATATTTAGTATCTAGCCTCTTTTGTTGTCTAATATATCAGCTTTTCTTGCAACCTTCCTCCATTCTACTTCTCCTTGGTGAGACACTTCAGGGACAGCTGTCACTGGGTCTGCTGAGACTGGCAGGTATATCTTGGCATTTGCTGCACTACATGCCCTGGTGACAGTGAGACTGGATGTCATTGGCCAGGGGAGTCATGGAAAAATGAAAGAGCAAGGTAGTGGTGAAAGGAAATCTGGATCTGTCAGCAGGGGTGACAGGTGATGAGATGCAGAAAAAGGTAGCACATGAGCACATCAGGAGATAAAACTGAGTGTGTAAGTACCAAAAGAAACAAGCAGGACATAAGCAGGACTAATCTGCCCTTCCAGTGGAGACAGACATTGTGTAACAATTCAACAAGGCAAGGCAATGCCAAGACAAAAGAGGTGGACACAAATGGCTGATGTACTTGGGATACTTCATGAAGGTTTTATTACACCTTCTGGAACACCCCAGCTGGATCTGGACCTATGGAGGCAACTCCAGTTGCTGTTTAAGTAATAATCACAACACAGATGAAATAACATGTTTAGATCTGGGAAGGTTGATACCAGTATAGCAGGATGGTGGGACAGTGAATATTTTTCCCATCTTGAGTAAGTGTCTATGTCAGAGAAGGCAGTGTTTCTGGATGCACTGGACATGGTGAGGCATTAAAAACAAGCATTGAACCACAGTCAAGTTGCGAGAATAACAGGAACTTGAAAGAAGCTCTTGATCATTACAGAAAGAATGTAGGTCCAGTTCTCCCCAGCTTGGGAGAAAGCAGGCAAGAGGCAGAAATGAGGATCATTGGAGTTACATGGAAAGAGACCTATGTTTTCTTTCAACACCCTTACAGCACTTGATCGAAGATCTGCGTTGCACTTGGGGACATCCCAAATTTTTGAAAAACAATAAGGGTAGGACAAGGAATTTGCATGAGTAACTCTCCTTTTCTCATTTACCAGGGCTGTCTTCCAGCCAGGGTTCAACTTTTTTCACGGTCTGCCAAATCTTTGCAAATGATCTCATGGATATGACCTCCCCTTCTTTCCTGGAGCCTTGCAGCTTCCCTCCAGCAAACGCAGCAGGGACGGTACTGGGAGAGCGGTGATAGCTCTCCAGCTGCTCTGCCGTGGCTTTGGAAACTCAATGTGCAAATTCTTGCTTCGTGCACAGGTGTCACCTCTGAAAATCAAACAAAGGCAAACACAGGTACTAATTTTAGGCAGCCAGGCAACACAGCAGACAGTTGCCTAGGGTAGCAGACTACTGAATGCAGCAGAATGCCAAGACTTTATGAAGATGCAGACTTGCTGCCGCTGCTCTTTCCTCTAAGAAGGGAGCATTAGACCTTTAATCTGAGGGTTGAGATTCGTGGCCCATTTTCAGGTGACAGTGATCTGCAGTGCTCAAGCCACAGTGTGGGTTCACTGCCACCGTTTGAGTCGGCCAGGCCCGCTGGAAGGGGTGAGATGGGACCTTTCCGAGCAGAAGCAAGAGCAACCAATGGTTTCAGAGTTGTTCCCCTGGCCACTTCCTCCTCTCCTGTAGCAGAAGCAGTTTGAGTTGGTGTGAGTGAGCTGCTGCAGGGGACAGATGGTTTGTGATGAAAGTGGGAGTCACTTGGGTGGTGGGGCTGGACAGGGGTGATGGCCAGGAGGGGTGGTCTGCCTGAGGTGAGATTGGGCTCTCCTGGATCTAAGACAAATGTTATCCATGGAAAAGAAAGGCAGGAGACACCAGCTTTCCCCAGGGCCTTCCCAATACCTGTTAGCATAATGACCCCCTTCATGCCACTCATATGGAGCCACCCCAAGATCCTGCTCACACTCAGCCTCCTCTCCTGAACCCCGTAAGTCCTGATGACCCTGCCAGCATCCCAGTCAATCATCTGGGATTATCACCAGCAGCTCCTTACCTCCCTCTCTTACTGACTTTGTTCATCCCAGTGCTCCATCAGCCCTACTTCACCCTACCTCTCATCCTCACAAAATTTCACTGACTTCTCCCACCCAGCCCTGATTTGGCAAACAAGCTCTCCAAAGCTGTTTGAACCAGCCCTGCAGTTGGGCTTAAAAAAATAACACAAGCCTTTTATTTACAAAAAGGAAATCTTGCTTTCAAGATTTTGGTGGCAAGTAGAAACAGGCACAAGGAAGAGGGACAGACAGTATTATTCAGGCCGCTGACCGAGTGCTTTGTAGTTTTTGGTCTGAAAGTTGCTGGTTGAGACTGAATCCCTTCACCTGCTATTACCTCTTTATCTGAAGTCACAAACACAGGCAGTGAATACATTATTTCCAGCACCTTAAAAAGGACTCACTTTCACATTTCACATCTTAACTCAATGGCTGTCACTCTTTACCAGCAGCAGAATTTGGGTAGAACTCAGAGTTCACACCTTTCCTGCTGAAGCATCTCCTTTAGTTGCTGCCTTTGACAGGATGTGCTGTTGACTGGATATGTGATCTTATCCCATACAGCAGTTTTTATGTCTTCTGTTTCAGAGTAAGATCATTGCCTTACTTGTAGCTTGTTGGCGATTGGGTTGCTACTGGCAGTATTCCTTCCTATTGTTAATCATCAGCTGCCTTCCTATATTAATACTTAAAATGAGATATTAAATTAATGCCATGTGTTTCTGGACCTAGTGTCCTGTGAGCCTCTCCCAGGCATTACCAGCAGGAAAAGGTTTTCTTTTCCATGGCACCCCAGTGCTGGAGGTGGACCTCTGGTGCTGCACCACGTGGTGGTACATCCTTGTTGCCCCATGGAGTGCCTCAGCTGCGCACACACGCTCGGAGAAGCTCTCACGAACATGGACATTGACATCACCCGTATTTGTGGAAGTGCCTCATCAGCTGGTGCTGTCTCACATTCCTGGCTGGGAGAGGCACCAGGGCGGCTCGACACGGTTTACTACTTTCTCAGAATCTGTGAGGAGACTTGGTGAGGGTGAAACTTGGAGATACACCTCTCCCGTTGTGTCATCTATTTACATGGTGCATGCCTGGTGTGTGTGTGTGAGACATCAAGGGCTTTTTAGTTTTTCCCCTGCCCTAGTTCTTCCTTTTGGCTGTGGTGAGATGGAAAGGTGGGACCCTCTCTTCTCTGCCAGCAAGAAGGTTTCTGTATCTAAGGCTGGCTTGGAAATTCTTTAGGTGACATCACACCATGTCTGTGCAGACTCATTGTTTGTCATGGAAAAGCCATTCATCCACACACAGCTTCCTTCCTCCCCAGACTCTTGGAGATAAACTTTCCATTCTGTCTATTCCCTATAGAAACAGACCCAAAACATGTATGCGTGGCTACACACACATACACCTCACCATCCCTCCGTCACGCTCGGGGCTGTGGGAGGAGGAAAAGGGAGGATACAGAAGATGTGAATAAAGTCACCCTGTTTTCTTCAGACGGGGATCCTGCTGTGCCCGAGCAGTAAAACTCCCCTCCCGCCGAGGTTCTGGGTCACACAAGGCTTTTTTGTCCTGAAGCTAATTCTGGCACTCGTAGCCCCACATCTGCGTGCCAGGTGAGATGGGCCACCAGCTGCAGGTACAACACATCTGGATGGGGGAGGAAGCGAAGCGTGCTGCAAACAAACACAGCAGCTCCACCGTGGTGGGCATGAGGAATGCGATAAAAAATATACTTCAGTGGTCTGGGCTGCTGAGTCTGGTGATTCATGTCTCGGGTGCTGCTTGTGAGGCAGAGCAAAAGGCTGGGTACTTGTGGGTCTTGGACCACGTATGCTGTGGCCACGACCTGGGAGCTGCTGGAGGGGACCTGCACGCCCAGCCTGCGTTTGGGGAGCTGCTGCCACAGGGACAGGCTTGGGGGGGGTGCCAGGCCTAGCAAGGAGGTTGTGTGGGAGAGGGGAGGAGGCATTTATCCGTGGCAGGGTGGTGTGGACTGTGTGGTACAGGGTAGGAGGAAAGACAAGATCCGTCTGTGTAGAGACGACGGCAGCAGGAGCAATGTCGATGGTGGGATAAGGTGGCTGTTTCCCTGCAGCGTGAGGGAGGCAGGGCGAGAGGTGCGTTTGTCACAAATACCCACGTGGGTCCGGGATGCCTGTGTTTGCTTTCTGCCGCTGTTTGGGGGAAAAGGGGCTGAGGCACTGAGAGCTTGCCCTGACCTTTGAGGTTCCCGGCGGGTCGAGCAGGGAAAGGAGAGGGGTGTTTGGAGAAGAGGAGCCTTTGAAACTTTTATCCTGCCCACCTCCCCTGCCCATAAAGCCATTAAGCTCTGGTGCCACCCGCAATCTTGTGCTCGTCGCCAGCAGCCCAGCCCAGCCTCGCAGACCCCTCGCCTGGGGCGCGGGGCTGGGGCCATGGCGTGGGGCTCTTCCTTCAGGAGGCTGTTTTGGGGAGGGGGCAGCTCATTTCCGAGCCTGCCCTGCATTACAAAGGCGGCGGGGCCAGCGCCGGCGCTTTGATGTGTCCCGCCGGCTCCCCGCACACCTGCGGGGCTCACGGCCCGGCCCGGCCCGGCCCGTGGGGCACCGGCGGACCACGACCCGGGAATGTGGGGCCCATTCAAAGGCGGCCAGCCCAGAGGCGTCCCGGAGGCTCCCGGGGGTCCCTCCCGACGCCCCTCAGAGCGCGGCCAGCCCGACACGTCTCCCCACTTCCCGCGGGCGGGACTGGGAGGCTCGGTCGGCGGCGGCTGAGCCCCGTCAGCCGTACCCCCTGTCCCGGGGCCGAGGGCGGGCGGGAGGCAGGGCAGCCACCGGAGCCCCCGGGAGGCGGTGGCCGGGGGAGGGTCCTGCGGGGGGCGGCGGGGCGGGGTGGGAGGGGGCGGCAGCAGCCGGGCTGTGCTCGCCGCGCCCCCGCCGCACGCAGGCCCCGCTCCAGGGCTTCTCCTCGGCGTTTCTCCACAGGGCGCCCCGTCCCGGCGGCCGGCTCTGCGGGGGCTGCCCCAGCGCCGCCGCCGCTCGCAGCCCACCATGACCGGGCCGAGACTGGCCCTCGCCGCCGCCCTGCTCTGCAGCTGCACCTCGCCGGTGGCCGACGCCAACTCCTGGTGGTGAGTGAGGGCGCGGGACAGGCGGCCGAGCCTTTGTCCGCCGCCGGGGACCGGGGCCCGGGACCGTCCCGGGGCGGGAGGGGGGCGGCTGCCCTGCGCTCCCCGCGGGAATTTGCGTGTCTCCCGGGGTTGTTTGGTTTTGTTTATTTTTTTTTTTTTTTTTCTTTCTTAGCAGCTCGCTTCTTTCTAGTTTTCTCTCTCCTACCGTCCCTGCTCAGGTTTTGGGGAGGTGGGACGCAGCCCCTCTCCTCCAGGCATTTCTGGGCTTCTATTGTGCGGGCTCGCTGAAATCCCGTCCAGGCTTTTTAGGATGTGGAGAAAGCGTAAGGAGAGGATGGGTAAGGTTTCCTAGCCGCTGCCAAAAGCCCTGGGAGCAGCCTTGGAGACCCCTTCCCCTAAAGAGCGGAAAATAGCCCGGCTCGAAGGCAGGCATCGCTCGCCGGCGGTCTGCAGAAAAGCAGCTCACTGTTTTCTTTTGCAGAGAAAGTGCTGAGCTTTCTCTCTGCCCCCTCCCCATCCCGGGTGTCCTCAGTGTTTAAACTCGGCTTACAAACGAGCTGTGTTTCTCCCGCTAAAGCCTTGGAAAAGCCTCGCATCTGGCAGAGCCATAGAGGGAGGCAGCTAACATGAGAAAGGCGCCCGGGCTTTGGGAGCGGGGCTGGGCTGGGCTGGCGGGGAAAGGTGCCGGGCGTTTCGCGGAGGGGCTGTCTCCCTCCAGACTCCCTTGGATGTTTTTCTCATCGTAGGTCTTTGGCCATGAACCCCATCCAGAGACCTGAGATGTACATCATCGGCGCTCAGCCGGTGTGCAGCCAGCTGCCGGGGCTCTCCCCGGGGCAGCGCAAGCTCTGCCAGCTCTACCAGGAGCACATGGTGTTCATCGGGGAAGGGGCCCGCAGTGCCATCAAGGAGTGCCAGTACCAGTTTCGGCAGCGGCGGTGGAACTGCAGCACGGTGGACAACACCTCCGTCTTTGGGCGAGTTATGAAAATAGGTAGGAGCATCCGGCATGGGGCAGGTGCGGGCCACAGGCCGGCTGTCCCTCTGCAGCTTTCTCCCTTTCTTCAAATACACGGGAGGGAGTGATGAGCCCCGTTAGCACCGCTCCTAAAGCTGCCTTTAACGAGCTTTTCCATTTGCTTGGCGTGCTGGTGCTGCCAGTGCGCTGCCTGCTCCCGGGCGAGTGGCAGCAGTGCACCTGAGCCACAGCAGGAGCTAGCTGGGGCAGCGGGGGGGACAGACACTTACTTGGGGGGGGGCATGGGAAGGTCAGGAAGAGGAGGGCTGCTTTTGTTTTGTATGCTTGTTAAAAAGGTAGGGAGGGAAGAAGCTGGAGCCAGGAACAATGGACCCGCGTTATCATTCCCAGCATCTGGAGTGCCCTCGGACAGGGAATGCAGTTCTGAAATGTGGGAAATATGGACTCCCCTGGCACGGGGAGTCCCCCATGCCCCCTCCTCCTCCCGTTGTGCCACTTTCTGCGTAAACTTAAGAGATTTTTATAATTCCTGTCCTGCTGACCGTAAGAGGCACATTGACGGGCCATTACTGCCCTTGAATTGAGGTGTGACCTAGCTACATTGTCCCAGCTCCTTTTGAAATGCAGTCATCTGATGGCAAGAAACTGAGAAATCCGGGCTCAGTTTGATGTGTCCGACAGCCAGGACAATAAAGAAAAGGTGTTAAAATGGCTGCTTACACACACACACACACACACACACACTCACTCACTCTCTCCAACCTCACGTTTTCTTTCCCACCCACAAAGCTGATCATTTACACTGAAGAATCCAGAACCAGCACTATTTCTCGGTTGTAAGGTCAAGGAAAACACTTAGCATGGGATGGAAAAAGACTTGCAGCTCATGCACGCATACACACACACACACACACCTCTACGACCCCCCTGCTGCACCCAGCGTTTCTTACACCTTTTTGACCTCACTGTCAAAAAACCATGCATAGGCAGCAGGACAAAGAGAGATGCATCTTTAATAGCTTTGGGGCATCGAGGCAATAGGACACTGGGGTAAACAAGTCCCTTGATTCCTTCCATTTGATCTTGGAATTCTTGCGTGTCATCCTGGAGAGTACTAGGGACTCTTTTGCATGTGTTATTCAACCGTTCAGAATCCCTGTTTCAGCCCACCAGAGCCATTCTAATTCCTCCCTTTCTACCCAGCTCATACCTTGACAAATCCTCACTCCTCTGGAGTGCTCCACTGGGAAATGCTGTTTCCTGACACATACTTTCAGCTCCTGACACACATCCAAGGCATCTGCGCATCACTGATCTCTCACTTTCTGGTAGCAAGGGTGGTGGCCAGATGAGGCTGCACACAGTCCCAGATTGTTAAAGCTTGTGCTTCAGGGCATGAAAACTGAAATTTCAGCCAACAAAGGGAAATAACAGAAAATACACCTCCGTCTCTCCCTTCTGGTGTTCCTTCCGCACATGTAACTTATCCCAAAGAACAGGGTAAATTTCAGATCCCCAAAGAGATCCTAGTGATTCCACAAGGATGCAAAAAAATAGGAATTTTCCCTTGTGGAGCAAACTTCTTCAGTACCTCTCTGCAGCCCCAGGTTGGTCCAATGGGTGAGTGCACACCTGCAGAAAAGTTAGGGGGAACTAAGAGAAGACAAAGTTCAGAGGTGAAGGATGAAAAGCAGTAAGGAAGGATGAGAAGGTGTATGGGAAGAAGGGACTAGAGTAGCTAGTGAAAGAGGGAAGATTCCTCCTCTCCAACATCAATTTGATTCTCCTCCTTTAGATGTGGAGTAGGTTTGGGTTTTGATGAGGAAGGAGGTGGTATGGGCATGTGTTGGGTATGTCCAGGAGTCCTGCTGCTGGTTGATTTGTGTACATGTGGATTTGTCTGCTGGGCGTGCTGTTGTACCTCTGTTTGGAATCTCCTGATGGTAGTGTCTGTGAGGTGACTGTGGTTCCCCGCTATTTAAAAAGCTATCCTAACAAAGAGTTTTGAAGCCAGCTCCTTTAGGTTCTGTGGTCAGTTGGAGCACGGTCAGATGTTTACACTTCAGCACAAAATGGCACAGAAAAAATGGCACAGAAGAGAAAAAATGGCACAGAAGAAAAAAGTCACCAAAGGTGACTTGGGGTCTTACAGGGTTTGAGATGTTTCACTGCTGCTGTCTAAGTCAGCAATAAGCTGTTGTGGAGGGGAATGCAGCCTCTCTTCTCTTAGTTCTACCTGCTGCTTTTACTTGGTAATGAGGCATCATTGTGCATCATTCAAGCAAATCTGTTTTCCACTCTGGCGAAGAAAACAAAGCCTTTCAGTCTCTCAGGTCGCATCAACTATAAAGTCCTTTTTCCCTGGGTTCAGACTGTGTGCCTGTCTCCTGTTTTCAATCTCTGAGCCCCAGTTCTGGACCACAGCCCTTTTTCTGTATGCTGTGCCAGTGGCACGAGAAAGGTCTGGAGACCAGAATATCTGCAGGAGTGCAGAGGCATGCCAGAGTGTTGTGGAGAGGATGGGGAAAAAAGAGATAAGAAAGACTCAGAAGGTGTATAGTGTGCCAGCAACCCTTGGCTGCCCACCCACCGATGGAGGCATGGCATATATTATATGATTTCTTTAGCTGCTCTAGATTGTGAAAGGGGAGGAGAACCTGCCCTGGCCAACTCCAAAGCCTGGGAGAACCTCGGGAGAGCATTCACTCAGAAACCTGGAAGATTAGTTTCCTTTCCCCCTTGTAGAACTTGGCTCAGCTTGGAAACGGGAGACCCGGTCGGTCTGTGTTTAATCATTACACCTTCATTTTGTGCATTTCATAGAGGTGAGGCAGTCCAGTGATACAAAGCTTTTGGTAGAGGCATACGTAGCACTGAAGCAGGCTGCTTTTTAGCATTGTTTTTTCGTACTGTTTGTGTTGTTGTGAGAATTGTTCTTAGCTTTTAAATGGATTTTATTCAATAATGATAACTGGCAATATACAAAAAGTTTCCTTCTAAAGTTGCTTCTTGTTCTGTCAATACAGATTTTAGACTACATGTGTATGCATGTATATGTCCATACATTATATACGGATACATTCCTTACTTCTAGATTTATAAGGGTGAGGACAGAGCACCCAAAAAGGTCATTAGAATTCCCTCAGGGGAGGAGAGAAGATACCTCCTTCAGCACAATCCTAAACATAAGGCTGGGGTTTTCAGGTTAGTCCAGTCATTTCTGGAACCAAAGGTCTTCTCCCTTCTGTCTTTTCAATTCCAAAGGGAAAAAAAAAGAAAAAAAGAAGAAAAAAAAAAGGTGTCATAAAAGAACAGAACAAAGAGAAATGTTTTTCCTCGTTTTGGCACTTTGAGAGTGCCAAACTTTAGGGAAATGCTTTTTTTTAAAAAAAAAAGTAAGTTGAAATTAAAAATTTTTCGTTAACAACGTTAGCGCGACACATTTTTATAATCTTTGCATCAGTTTGCCCACCAGGGTCCGTTCTCCTCCCAGCTCCTTCTCGTACAGCTCCAGAAAAAGCAAGCCGCGGCGCCCAGCACCTCCCTGCTTACAGCTCAACCTCTCCGGTGCCCCCCGACGGCCGCCGCGGCCCCGGGCTCCCCGCTGCCGGTGGCGGTGGCCGGCGGGCACAGGAGGGCAGCAGAGCTCCGCGGAGCTGCGCGCTTGCGGGCAGAGCCTTCTGGGCATCGTCCCAGTCCCCTGACTGGAGCCCACCGCTCGGGAGAGGTCGGCAGAGGTGTTAACGTTTGTTCGTGTTTGCACACATTTGGGGAATAATGCCCCTGTCTGTTTAGATAGATGATGGCACAGTGACGTGGAACCAGAGTGAATGCTGAGACAATGAGCAAAAACCCCACATAGTTTTTCAAGGCTGGAAGGTGTGGTAGGAGAGCAGAGAAAACTAGGATGTATAAGCCCACAATTGCCAGCTACCAATTTGCTTTGTATTGGTGCAGGGTTTCACACACACATCCCATCCTGCTTCCCAAACCAAGTCTTCCAAACGTGTATCTGCTGAGCACCGTGGTTTGTTCTGCTTTGTGGGCAGCAAGAGACAGAAAAAAAAATCCCACCATAACTTGTTTCAGCCGCTCCTACCACCGTCCTCGGTGGCCTAAAATCATGTGGATCCAGGGGCTGCACATTGAGTTGTCATGCTGCTACATCTGAAACGTGATAGTTAAAACAAGTGTAAATCCAGTCAGTGCTTTGAGGGATCTCAATAAAGCTGTGAGGATGCTAAGCACCTGGAGCCATTCAGGCTCAGTTGCACAAGCTGTAACACCGGGAGGTCCTTTCCTTGTATGTTTTTTAGTCTCTGTAGATTCAGGGAGTGCTCTACTTAACAGGACCATTGGTGTGTCTGCAGGGCTCTTGCCGTGCAGCCACAGACTGGTAGGGGCAGAACTACACATTGCACTGTTGCTTTAAAATACCCATAATGTACAAAACAAACTAGATGAGAAAAAACTTGATTTTTCTTGCTGAAAAAATGACCATAATTCCCTATTGGACCAGTTTCAGCTGAACTGTCTTAATTAGGAGTCATTCCTCTTTTCCTCTTGGATCAGGGAGGTTTTGGAGGGACATAGTCCTCTCCTTATGACCTGCTAGTAAGGCACTGCTTTCTGTATTATGTGTCTCATAGCATTTTATTAGCCTTGCACTGTACTCCAGAGCAGAAGCTCTTAGTTTGCAGCTAATTTATGTGGGGGGGGGAGGGGAATCACAAGTATTCCCCAAGGTGGATGCCATTCACAGCTTTGCCTTTGTCTTGGGTCATTACCATTAAGCTGGTGATATGCTGCTATTAATTACAGATTGTCAGCACATGCAAATTGGAACAAGAGCATACCAAAAGCATCAGCTCAGTCCTGCTGAGGGAGCTGGCACTGAGAGCCTCGTGGGCTGGTGACAAACTGTTGCTGGAGGATCTGCCCTCTGAAGTAATTCAAATTTGCTTGAGAGCAATAGAGGGTCACCTCCTGCTGGGGTTTGGTGTAAGTAGCTCTTCACAATCAGATTGCTTATTCTAATTAAGCTTTGGCAGTTGTTCTCTTTATCACCTGAAAGTTTGGTGATGCGCACAATGACTTTGGAGGGGTCAGTTTAGCTTATCCGTTACACCGTGTGGTGAGAGTGCAGGTGTGGATTGCCTCCCTCTCCTTATCCCCCTCTACTCACCCCCTTCAGACCCACAGCACTTGCTGGTGCAGCACACTTGGCCTCATGCAGTGTTCTGGCTGCCCCGGTCAAATTGGGGCTGAATCACTGCCAGGAATACATAGCTGGAGACCCGATCCAGCTGCTTGGCTCAGACTCCAAGCTGTATAGAGCATACACTCCAAGCAGGGCAGTCTCTAGTAAACCTGCTAATGGAAAGTCTTTTCATTTATTATTGTCTACATGGGAAAGTTCTACTTGTTCCAGCACTGCAGTTTTGTAGGTGTTGGGAGAGCCTCTGCCTTGAGGCTTTACTGTAAAAATGGGTTTCCTTAAGTTTGTCTCAGAACAATTCTCAGCTGATCTTATGTAAACCAAAATTAAGGTCAATAAACTGAGGAGCCCATAAAGGGTGCTTCTCTCTATTAAATGAAAACCATTCCAGAGTGATCTCTGGCTCAACCAGAGCACTCCTTTTGCACAGACCCAACCTTGCTAGTTGTTTTTGATTATTATTGGCAAATTCAGTGTCTGAGGCAGCAGCTGTATTTTCAGCAACTGAATAACCCTCTTGCTGCTTGAAAGTTTCCTCTGGGTTAAAATGAGAGGATGCTGAAGGGTTGATCTGAGGGGAAGGAGGTTGAGCAGTCCCTGCCTATGGTGTTGCTGTTTCTTTTGGACAAGGCCTGGACTTTCCAGAGCTCTTAAATGGTCAAACGTAAGTATAATAAAAATAATAATCATTGAGGAACAGTACCTAAAAATTGATGAACATGCTTTTCCCAAGAATATTCCTCCAGGCGACAAAATGAATCTCAGCCTCTGTGTGTCAGAGAATCAGATTTGGGTTTGGTCCTGGTTACACAGAAACCTCCATCTCTGGGCAAGCAGTTGACTGGAGCTGTTACCGTGAAATGAAACAAAAAAATGGGACACAAGCATGTGTTATGACAGTTCCCCCTCTACCAGAATGAGCTGATTCCCTTGTGCTTGACCACCCCATTCCTTTTTTCCAGTTAATTATGTGCACTGTCTTGGAGCATACCATGTCCTGCTCTCTGGAGCCTGTTCCCTTGCTCCTTGCTGCACATTGTGTTTGTTACACGGGATCCATCCCTCGTTAATTTGCTTCTCACATCTCTCACAGGTAGCCGGGAGACTGCTTTCACCTACGCTGTCAGTGCTGCTGGGGTGGTGAACGCCATCAGCCGGGCTTGCCGTGAAGGAGAGCTCTCCAGCTGTGGCTGCAGCCGGACTGCCCGGCCCAAGGACTTGCCCCGAGACTGGCTGTGGGGTGGCTGCGGGGATAACGTGGATTATGGATATCGTTTTGCCAAGGAGTTTGTGGACGCGAAGGAGAGGGAGAAGAACTATGTGAGAGGTTCAGAGGAGCAGGCTCGTATGCTGATGAACTTGCAGAACAACGAGGCTGGTCGCCGGGTAAGACAAGTGCTGACCCTTTCCTCTTTCTCAGAGGCAGATTGAGAAGGCTTGAGATAGCAAATTTCTTGAAGGTTTGATGAGGGATAGTCCAGTGATGCCCCATTAACTCCCTTGAAACAGTGGGTGTTCACACTCTCTGTATTTTTGTGAATATTACAAGCATTACTGACAATGTTACATTCCGGTTTTAACAGCAGACTCCCATTGCCAGCTGAAGTCAGTGAGTTTTTGAGTCTGTTGAGATACTGTATGGCACACATGTGCAGTAATGTAAGCCCTTTCCAAATAATCTAGCTGCTGTCATGGCCCACTGTCAAGGTTTACATGTCAGATACTGGCTTCACAGAGCTGCCCGAGTGCCAGGCTGGTGGTGAAGAGGAGAATCCATTGGCATCTACTGCCATTGTTCATATTTTGGAGGGTAAAGGCCAGAAGCAAACATTCCATCAGGCTACCTGGCTATCTCAGAAACTTAGGTCTTGCTCAGTTAACTTGGTATTGGGCAAAATAAATAATGTGCATCAGGTAACAGGCATTTTCTGAGAAGATACAGTTTTGATCTGGAGAACCCTACAGAGAAAAAATCCATCACTTCCCTGTGTAGTATTCTAGTGTCATGAATCACCCTGTTTCAACACTTTGCCTCATTATCATGTGAATTTATCTGCTGTCAGCTTCCAATCAGTTATTTTTCTGACTTTTACAGCTAGATCCAAAAGCCCCTTAGTAATCACAGTTTCCTCTGCATAAAAGTATTTATGTGCTGTAATTTATTCACCACTCTTGCTTAACAAACTACATTGAGCACTGAAGACTCTCTGACATTCAGATGTTCTCATCAGCCATCAAATAATTTTCACCTCACTGTAGTGTACCCTTTCCAGTTTTCCCATATACAGAAACTGGATGCCCAAATGACATGCTGGATTCTGGCATGAGTCTCACTTGATGCTGTAGATGTGGGTGAAATTGCCCCCTTTGTATGCATTCAGTGCACATACATATGCAATACAACTCTGTAATCCTGCCTCTTTCCAAATGCAGAACAGGTTGCTTACTTTTGAACATTTGTGCCTTCTCCAGAGTGTGTTTAAATTTTTTATCATTCTTCCCTAGTAGTGAGCTTTTCTAAGGTTATTTTTTTTCTAGTGCATATTAAAAAGTCCAATTAAGTGTACTTAGCCTTGCTTTTATGCACATTCTTAACTGATATCCTTAGCTTCCTTATTAACTTTCTACCCTTTCCTACTTCTAATTGTTACTGAATTATCTTTCCTTTTCCCGTGTGTGTCTTGTCTTTCCTGCACATAATTTTGGGTTAATTTTGCCATCAAAGAAGATTTATTCTGGTTTTTTGATTGTGAAATCAGTGTGTCTAGTTGAAGCCCTGGAAATACTCCAGTCTTTTGCAAAATAAAATTGGGGTAAGTTTGCAGTAGGTGGAAAACTGTGGACTTGAAAGCTGTAGAACTCAGTGGTTTTTGGTTTGGGGTTGTGTTGTGTTTTTGTTTTTTTTTTCTTGGGAGGGCAGGGGGTCTGCATTTGCTTAGAAACTGGGCGTCATTCCTCCTCAGAGTAGTAGCCTGAAAGTGACATTCTTCTGTGCATGACTTGCTTTGAAAACCTTATACATCTGGAGTAATGAACTTGGATTACTACAAATAAATACTCTGCCTAAAATAGGGAGTGAATATGTTACGAGACTTTTTAACAGCTGGTCCTGTTGCCTGGAGGGATCTGGAGACAGAAAATGGCCAATATTTTGAGGCATCAGTTGGACTGTAGTAGCATCTGTATTAGAAGATCAAATCAGAAGACACTTGATCCATAGCATGGGTAAAACACTACCCTGTCTTGTTACTCTTGTTATATGGGCAAGAATCATAGAAGCATAGAATGTCTTGGATTAGAAGGGACCTCTAAGGGTCATCTAATCCAATCCCCTTACAGTAAGCAGGGACATCTTACACTAGAACAGATTGCTCAGAGCCCCATCAAGCCTGACCTTTAATGTCTCCAGGGATGAGGCCTCTACCACCTTTCTAGGCAACCTGTTCCAGTGATCCACCACCCTCATATTAAAGAACTTTTTCCTAATGTCCAACCTAATCCAACTGGGCTGTGATTTCAGATGATGGTATGGTTTTAGGTGGAAGAAAGCTTTGGCCCACTATAAGGATAGAGCTAAAACCAGTTATGTCCTGCCTTTACTGCAGTGCAGAAAGTTGTTTAAATTGTGCTTGGAATGTTACAGTGCCCACGCTTCTCTGGACTCCATAGACAAGCTCTCAAGGTGGTTTCTGTCTCTGTAGTTAGCCCAGGGCCTGGATGAAAGCTTTCCAAAGGGCTCAGCAAAAGACAGTGTTATATCAAGCTTGTTTTTTGTAGACTCTGTAGAACAGATAGCCACAGAAAATAACCTTATATTAAATCAACACAAGCAATTTTAGATTAAATTAAATGGAAGTATAAACCAGTGTATAATTAAGCTTGTGGATTTCAAAGAACTCTGATAAGCAAAGGGAGCTGGTTAGTAAACTCAGTCGAGGAACGCCATGAGGAGGAGGTCTGGAAATTTTTCAAGGCAGAGATGCTAAAGCCATTACAATTCTGTATGCCAAGCAAGAGGAAAAAGCTTGTAGGAAGAATATCCAGACCTCACTGAATGAATAACTACCACAGAGAAACTGTTAGGGATAGACCAAGAGCCTACTAAGAATGGAAAAAAAAGTAATAGCAAATAAATAATGCAGAGCTCTGTCTTAGAGGTCAAGAAGTGTAAAGATGAAGTGAGAACAGTGAAAAAAACACACTAAGCCAGGCCTTGAAAAGGATAGTAAAATAAACAATGAAAGTTTTTTAAAGTTTGTAAGTTAGAGGAGATTGGAAGAAAGGAGGCTTCTTGTCAGTGGGACAGGGCTGAGTCTAAAGACAGAGCAGTTTTCATCCCCAAAATAAAAGAGTGTTTTACTTGGGGCTTCAAGTCAGAATAGGGGGCATTGCTTGTGGGGAGGGGTACCATATGTCTGCTGCAAAATGGAGATGTCTTTTTCTGTCAACATGTCTGCCTGAGGAGTAAGTGCTCCTAGTGTAGATTTTTATACTCCCCTGGAACTGTGTTTTTTGGGGGAAGCCAGGTAGGGTGTCCTAGGGGCAAGCAAGGTCAGTCCCATTAGGCAGTGGCCAATGGTGCTTGCACTCTGTGGGAGCAAGGCATGAGGATGCAGCCGTTGTGCTCAGACAGGTAAAGGGTACTGAAGTTTGGGGCCAGCAGACCTGGGATCTATGGGATAGTGTAGGGGGCGGCTGGTGGAGGGGAGCTGAGATTGGGTCATATGATTCCGATGGGATTCAAGGGCAGCAAAAGGTTGGGAGAACAGAGGGCTCTGGAGTAAATGAGACTGAGGCTTTGGGGTGGATTGAGTGGGTATGATTTGGAGTAGTGAGGAATGGAGATGCTGGGATTGGGAAAGGAGGTGAATTTGAAAGGATCTGGATGGAGATGAGACCTGGGGTGGCTCTGACATGGCATTGCAATGGGTTCCAGGGTTGGCTGGTCAGGACGGTATTTGGTCAGTACAGGGCAGTGTTTCCTCCTGGCTCTTAGGAATGTATTCACATGGGAGCAAAGGAGAAAGGCTGGAAATGGAAATGATCACCACCACACTGGAAGCAAAACTCAAGCAGTGTAAAGCCTGAGTCACAGGGAGTGCCCACTTTCTTCTTGGCACTCTCAAACAGCTGGCACCTGGCAGCACAGGCAGTATGACCTCAGCAGCATTTTCAGAAGAACCTGGGGGAAAGGATGTCTCAGAGGAAGAGGCAAAATAGGAAATAATGTGAGAAGAATTTCTCAAAGATTGATCACGCAGTCATTTAGAACATCACTGATTTCCCCAAAAAGCAAAATACATCTGATAGTACTCATTTACATGAACTTCTGTGAGGCATTTAATGTATTTCCCAAATGGGAGGCATTTGGTTGAGAAAGACAAGAGATACGAGATATGAGATGGACAAGAAACTGGTTCAGGGAAAGATGTCTGTAAGTTGTGTGAAAGGACAGCTTGATCTTAATGGAGCTCAATTAGGAGAGTTCTTCAAGGACCTGCCTCAAGACCAGCACTTAGTATTTTTGTTTCTCAGCCTCAAAACAAAAATTAGGAATGGGCTGGTGAAGTTTTCTGATGATGCAAAGGTGGCAGGCGTTATGAATACAGAGGAGAATCTGAATTTTGTACAGCAGCTAATGACATCCAATAAAGCAACATTAACACCATCATTTGGGGTCTTGTATTAAAAACATTTTTAGTCATTAGGAAACAAGGAGAAAAGAATTGGTCACAGCAGTTAGCTGCAGATGACTGCAGATGTAATGTGGCTCGCAAGGTGGTAAATATCCTATAATGTATTAAGAAAAGTCTTTTCATAAAACATGAGGGAATATTAATGCCATTGTATTAAGCTTTCATGAAGCCTCAAAGTATTGTATGTTTTCATATTCCCAAGCAAAATTACCTTAGACTATAAAAGGCTTGTTATGGCTGATCCAAGGGATAGGAATCTTTTCTCAAGAAACTGGGGTGGAATAGCTTGCCATGTATAGCCTAGTGAAGTGAAAGTTGAGAGAGGGTATGACTGATGTCTGTGTTAGTGGGAGAAATAATAGGGAAGGAAAAGTACTTTTCAAGCAAAAGGCCAATTTGGCACAATAGCAAATGGGCATGAAGTGAATACATTTAAGGCGGAAATTAGAAAAAGATACTTTATCATTGGAATAGCGATCAGAATAATGGTGGCTGAAAACCTAATTGCTTTTATAAGGACACTCTATACATTTAAGGAAAATACTATTTGAAGACGTGCCTACAATAGCAAGAGATCGTATTAATATCCAAGGAGGGGGACTCCCATCTTAGTCCTGCATTCCTAAAATTCTGAGATTCTGGTTTTGGAAGTAGGAAGGTGCATGTGTAACTCCATACTCGTGAAAGCTGGTGCTGAAAAAAGGGAGTACTAGAAACACGGCAGTGAGCAGTGCTAAGTGACCAGCAGGTGCCATCCCACATAGAGCCTTGCCCCAGTTTCCCAGCCAGTATTTTCAGTTGATGTTTTCTGATTTCTAAACAGACTTTTGGCATGCCCCCTCACTCAGTTTCCTGTGGGTGTGAAAGTTCTCCTTGAACCCCGAAGAGCTCTGGCAGCAGGAGGGAAGATTGTCCCTGCTCTCCATAGTTGTAAGAAGAAGACAACATGAACGGGAGGGGATCGGGGGTCTTTTATCTTTCAAGCAGTCCTGACCCCATCACCCCTTCACTCCACATTGGAGTCCTTGTGGTGGTGGCTCCTGGCTTTATTGCCCTTGTTTGTTTGTCTTTGGCTGTTATCTCGGTATGTCCTTTCCTTCCATCTGTCTTTTTCTTACAATTGGTCTCCATTACCCTCTCTTATTTCCCCCTTTTCCTTATCTGTTGCCCTGTCCAGTGGACTGTGACGGTCAGTCCTTCCACACTGTTTACCCAGTCGGCATATGGCAGGCCTCAGTCATCAGTCACTCAAACCAGTGCCAGAAGAGCCTGGAAGGGTGTCTGGCTAATTGACCACATAGGAATTCTCCATTAATTCTCTTCCCATTCCCATCCTTGCAATGAAAGAATTGGAAGAGAACTTGGGCTTATGGGAAAGGGATTTAAGCCTTTCCATTTAGAGGCGTTTTCAACCTGCTTAAGTGGCATGGCCATCGATCAGACCCTGCCCTCGGAACTGCATGTGGGGTCTGTTATTCTTTACCTTGACCCGAGCCTGGTCAGAGAGGAATTATCCAATTTCCTCTGCTTTCTCCCCATCCGGGCAGCCAAGGGGGAGAATGGGAGAACCATTTAGCAGCTGAAGCTATGGTTACTTCTGTGGGACATTGATAGTGGGGGCTGTGGGGGGCTGAGTGGCGCCATGCTTACCTGTGATAACTGGTAGCATTTGCATTCCCAAGCACAGCTACTACCCACATGGGCCAGATGTTTTGAGCATCAGTTGCTTAAAGCCAAGTCAGAGTGAACTCAGTCCCATGACATTAGCTGAGGGGGATCAAGTTGCAGTGTTTTTATAAAGGAACAAAGCCTGGGATTAGGAAGAATCGTAATACTTTATAAAAACACATGCAAGGGCAAGGGAGGCACGAGTGGCCTGGGATTTGACAGAACCATAACCAAAAAGTGCTAACACAAGCTTATAAAAAGCAGGCTGGCAGCACAGTGAGGATATAGTAAGTGTCTGGGGCTCGGGAAATTCAGCTGTAGCTCTGTCTGGTTATAGTACAGCAGGAATCCTTAAGTAACGGTGTGGTTGGTCCTCCACGGTTGTAGTTCAATCCAAGACAAGTGCTTAACTCTCAGCCTGTAGTTGTTACATTGCGCCGTGAGGGATTGCCTCAGTAAATTGAGCTCTGAGGAGCAGAACTAAAGCTTCTCTGTTTTAAGTTCTCACTCCATTGACTTTCTTGGGAGCTGGATCAGCCTCCATGTGATTTAGCCATTAAGCCAAATTGAATCTTCACTAGCTGTCAAAAGCACTAGACATTAGACCCGGAGCAACCAGTTGTTGTAGAACTCTGACCTCTCACTGCTGGTCCAGAACGTAGTCATAGGCAGCAGGTTTTGCTTGCAGTATGGTTGATTGCCGTAATCACCTACTCCTTGGCAAGCAAATGCAGAGAGCAGGGGAGCTTTCTTCTGTGTCAATGAGTGAGGCAGAAAAGAAACCTCAGTGTTTGGCTGCTTTCTTCAGCAGAAAAAAAACCAGCTAGAAGACATAGCGCTGCCTCCTTCAGAACATCCTATTTTTTTCTCATTTTCCTTGATCTCCCTCACCAGATACTGCTGGTGGTAATTTTGCAGCTGATGCCAAACAGCTCTGCTTGGCACGTGGGATCTGGCAGAGGCACAGCCTTGCAAACATGCAGGACACGGGATGGTCGTGGGAGAGCAGATGTGAGCCTGATGGTGAGAGGATGAGGAGCGAGGGCTGGGGAGTAAGCTGCTGTAACATGGAGTAGCTCTGATGGGGAGGGGGTGCCAGCTCTTCTCTTTGTGAACTGCCAGAGCCTGTGAGCGCTGCTGGGATCTCATGTACAGCACAGCCTTGTTCCTGTCTCTGAATTAATGGAAAGAACAAAGCCAACCTGCATTTTCAGTTTATTTTGAGCTTTGTTATTCTAGAATGTTTCTCAGTCTTTCTTTCCCCTCTCAGCTAGCGCAGGGAGGAGGGGAGTGACCACCGTTACCCTTCACATCATGCACTTGCCCTGCTCAGGGTTTAACGCTCGCCGCCCTGAATTGTCAAGACTATCTGTTAATTTTTCATGCCGGATTTGCTGGGGCATGATGCATCTGCAGCCCGCGCAGACTCCTGAATTCTTAGCTGAAAGGTACCTGGGAGGAGGCAGCACAAAGAGCTCGGCTCTGCGGTGTGGAACGCAGGCCCTGCGGGTGCAGGGACGTGGCTGGGCACAAGGTGGCGCAGGTTTGCGGTCAGGGCCCGCGAGTGGGCCCCGCTCGCTCCTCAGGGAGGGCGCCCGGTGAAGGCTCAGAGGTGAGCTGCTCTGCTCCAGGGTCGGGGTGTCCGCCCGTGGTACCGCCACCCCTGCTTTCTCCTGCCTGGAAGGCGGTGTCTTTTCTGTGCTACTGTCCCTGAACGAGCCCCTCTCAGCAGAGATGGAGGGAAAGGGTGTGGGTCCGTGGGTTTGTGTCAAGAGGATGCAGGTGTATCCCTGCAGCGATAGCATCGGTTCCTGGTGCAGGTGGTAGGAAATGGACAGGTTCCCATGTGTTCTCTTTTCATAGCTCTGAGGGCAAAGCCACGCAATACCATGTTGCTCTGTGAGACTGGGGAATTTCCAGAGTCCACAGAGAGAGGACTCTTCCCCTCCTTCTTTCCCACAAGTCAGCAATCTGCCAGGGAAAAGGAAGGTGGGGTGGGGAGGTAATGCCGGAGGCAATATGGCCAGAAATAGAAATATCTGGAAAGTAAAAACACAGCAGTTGCAACCGGAGGAAGGGGAGACTTTTGTCTCTTCTGAAGGGCAAAACAACAGCAATTGGGGAATAATGAAAGCAGCTGTGAACTGTGATGAATTCGCTGTAATTCAGCCAGCTGCCAGTGCGGCAGGAATAAACGGAGCTCTGCCTGATTGCACTCCTCTCCCCGCAGGCCGTGTACAAGCTGGCGGACGTGGCCTGCAAGTGTCACGGTGTGTCGGGCTCCTGCAGCCTCAAGACCTGCTGGCTGCAGCTGGCTGACTTCCGCAAGGTGGGCGACCTGCTGAAGGAGAAGTACGACAGCGCCGCTGCCATGAGGATCAGCCGCAAGGGCAAGCTGGAGCTGGTGAACAACCGTTTCAACATGCCAACCCAAGAGGACCTTGTCTACGTCGACCCCAGCCCGGACTATTGCCTGCGCAATGAGACCACTGGCTCTCTGGGCACCCAGGGCCGACTGTGCAACAAGACCTCGGAGGGCATGGATGGGTGTGAGCTGATGTGCTGCGGACGGGGCTATGACCAATTCAAGAGCGTCCAGGTGGAGCGTTGCCACTGCAAGTTCCATTGGTGCTGTTATGTCAAGTGTAAAAAGTGCACAGAGATCGTCGACCAGTACGTCTGTAAATGAAAAGAGCCACCAAAGCAACAAATCTATATTATATAAATCTATATAAATATATTTTATATTTGTATAAATAAACAGATGATGATAATAATTAAAGAAGCTTATTTAAGAGACATTTTGGTTTTGACATTTCCCCCATCAGGCTGGCTGGTTTGCCATTGCTGCAGTTCTGCTGGGGAGTTTGCCTTTGGGTGCATCTCCCCTTGGATGTTTCAGTCAGGGTGAAGAGGCTGAGGAGCTGCTGACAAAGTGAAGTCCTCCCTGCACACAAGCACATACTATTTCATTACAGAGACAAAGCCAGCAAGAAGGAAAAGAGTGGCTTCTTTCTGCTCTCTCATCTGTAAATGTCAGCATTTTGCATAGCTATTGCATATCTGAAGTTACAGCCAGACATGGCTGAGTCCTAGTACCTTGAGTTTCAAACCCTGTCACTCCAGTAAACTCACTGGAGAATTTGGAACCAATTCTTGATCCCTCTAAAGGGCTTTTCAGCATTAGAGGAAAGGTTAGCCAAGGCTCCTCCTCAAGAATATGGCTTAAAATCCAGAGTCCTGTAAACCATTCCTGGAGACTTCATAGACCACAATGTGGTGGAGGTAGGTTTACAACCTGCTGTTGTGAGGAAGGAAGGTGTGACCTGTGGCTGACCAGTGCGCAGCCTGGGAGTCCCCATGAAGTCGGCACCCAGCTCTTCTGTACTGCCTGGGCAAAGGGGAAATTGTCCAGCTCAGACTACAGGGCTATGTCCATGAGGGAGATTTTTTTTTTTTCCTTTTAATCCCATGCTGAAACTTAATTTGTTAATATAGAGGAGAAGCTGCCAGTGCCCAGGGATGTTTGTAAAGGCAATATACGTCATGTTTTCTCAGTAGAAAGAAGCATTGCATGCACATGTGCACATGACTGCATAAGCACTCCTCATACCTCTGCTGGTTTTCCTCTTTGAAGTGGATGCAGGTGGTCACCTTGTTCAGCTCTATTAAGTCCTCCTCGTCACCATCCCAGATGTATAGTTTCTCTTCAACATTAAACACCCCTCAATGACATTTCTTTCCCTCTGTTGCTTGTGTATATGTGTGGTTTTGTTTTATTCTTTTGGTGAGGTGTCTTTTTTTTGCTGCCCTGTATTTCAGAGTCCAGGGGCCATGCTTTTACCCAGCATAAGCTAACCAGATACCTTTGCTCCCAGAACATGGGTGTATATTCATGAATAGAAGTATTTTCTGTGTTTTTCATTGGTTATAAAAGAGTATAATAAAATTGTAGTAGGGCAGAAGGCATTACCAAAGTCTGCTAATCAGTCTTACCACGTTGGGATTTAAGTAGAATCCAATTCATAAAGCAGGGAACAAATGCTGCTTCTAGCACAAGACATTTCCTGTGCCTCTCGGCATCTGCAGAGTTCATTTGCAGTCAGAATAATCGAGAGGAGCAAGTCACCAAAATGTAAGAGTTTGCTAATATACATCCTCTTTGTTACTGACATTCCAAGGCTGTTGTTTTTTGGGCTTTTTTTACTGTAAATTTTAAAATGCACAAAATAAGCCAATAAGCAAAGAGCCAGACATGAAGATTATTATTGTTTATATTAAACCTCTGTTTCTTATAAAGCGTTGCAGTTTTGCAGATTCCACCATTTCAACCACCAGAGAAGAATTTATATGTACTTTTCATACTTTAAATATTTGAGGACTCCAGAAAAGCAGAAGGAAGAAAAATTATGTTTAATAATTAGGAGCTGTTGTTTTTTTAAACCAATGTGTCTAGTTTTTATTTTATTTTTTTTAATCCAACAGGCAATATATTCGCTGGCATCCCAGAATGCAGTTTCTTGGAATATAAACAGTGGCCTAGATTTATTTTATTATATAAAATCCAAAGCCAGTGGTATTGTAATTCAAAGTAACGGAAATAGTTTTCCATGCATGGAAAAAATGTGAGTGCAGTGGCCTGATCCAACTCCCATTAAACTTCAGTGGGAGCTGGACTGAGCCCAAGATTGGATCAAATGTGTGAGCTATTCACTCCTGGGATACTATACATTTCTAACCCGGTAGTAAAACTTAGTCTACCTTGGATACATCTAAAAAAGACCTTGCCTCCCACCACCCTCACCTCATGTTCTTGTCCATCCTTATTGCATCAGTACTTAAAGGTGTCAGCTATTTGTATATGACACCCTCAGGCATTGTTAATGTGTCTAATAATTCAAAATTATTTCATTTGGCCTTCCCAATACAGACCACACATTTCAGGGAGTCGCAACTCTCCTTGCAGTTTGGCACCATAATTAATTTTGTGAGTGTAAACAACTCTGGGAGTGGAAAAGCTGACATTGTTAAGCCTACTGCTCATCTGGGTGTCCCTGGATATGTCCTTCTTTTTCCACCTAAAATGTTGTTTGGATGGAAAAAGAGATGATTTTTGGCCTTTTGTCCCAGCACAGTGGACCTCTGGCAGCCTGGGTGGAGCCAGCAGTTCCTATTGGACTGGAACCATAAAGCTATAGTAGAGAAGTGACCGTTGGATTTTTTTCCTTCCCCTCCCCAGTTTTACAAGACGTAGGTTTCAGTTTTCTCTACTTTCTGGGAGCTTTGTATCAAAAAATCCAATCCCGCTAAACTCTAGCTTAAAACTTAATTTCTATGGTGCCCACACATAAAAGAACCTCCTTAGGGTGGTAGTAGGTATAAAATAAGAGCACAGCCAGTTTGGTTTAATACAACAGCAAAGAAAGCCAAACAGAAAGCTGTAGCAGAACTGCTTCTTTACCATGAAAGTTAAAAAGTGCTGGATTTTAAGTTGTGCCTTGTTAGATGCACAAAGTGGTAGAGGGATGTAGGGGTGTGGAGCTAAGCTTGATTCTGAGCTCTGCTGATTATCTGCTTTGTAATCTCCAACAAGTTACTTAATTTCCTTGCATTTTAGCCTCCAGCCTCCTCCTGTATAAAATAAGGAGCAGAATATTTCTTCTTTCTGAAAAGCTCTTGGAGAAATATGGCTGAAAAAAACATAACTGAAGGCCTACCCTCTACGCTCACTAACTCTGGCAGGGGGACAGCTGCATCCCCATAGTGAGGGGACACACTCGATTTGGGACAAAGAGGCTCAGCAGCACCTCAGGGGGTCAGGTGCTTGGAGGTGGTTGCTGGGGGGCTCAGCAAGAGCTTGCAGGGTTTGTTGCAGCAAAGCTCTACTCCACCACAAAGCTGAAGGAAAGACTGTTCTATAAAAGAGAGGTGAACTCGGGGCTTGTTTATTTACGGGTATTGAATATCTTGTAGCAAGACTTAGGGGGGTTAGCCTGGTTTCTGAATCAAATACCTGCCTGCTCAAATTCTGTTTGGAGTTCATACAGATAAGATATTCACACAATATGCTATTTTTTAGTATGTGCTGGTAACAGGCTGCCACATTCCAACCCTGAAGTCACTGCATTTCAAGGCTCATAGAAATGGCCACCCGTAAGTCATGTAAAACTAAAATATTTTGGAGTTAAAGGCACTATGCAAATACACGGTTATTGCAAGTCAGTGAACATCAGCTACTAAACGGAGCAGAACAGCATGCAAATCTGTCATCATTTTCCATCTGGCTAGTAATACATAAGTTATAACGTGAATGAATGAGGCCTTAGTACGTTCTCCTGCAAGGTAAGCTAAGCAATAGTTGATCCCAGAACAAACGGAAACTTTCATTTTACATTAATTATGCTTAAAAAGACTGGACTCTAGGCCATTTGCATAATTTGAAGGCTCCCATTCTTTGTCCCCAAGAAGTCTATGCCTACCCAGAGCTCAGTGTAATGGAGAGACTGCTGCTTTTTGCAATTCAGGAAACAGCCAAGTTGAACCCAAACATGGAGCATGTGTAGTCCAGAGAAAGTACAAATGAAGCAGATCTTATTCCGTCATATAAAATCAAACATGCAAGGGTCTCTCTTGGCTCACTTGACCCCATCCAAGGAGAAGCCTAGGAGGTTTAAATTACACTGGAAGCAAATTTTGATCACCTGTGGCTCCAGAAATATAGTCAGTATTTTCATCAGCTGACACAGACATGGAACATTCCAAGGAGACCTTGGGAAATAGCTTCCAGCAATTGAAAGGCATTTCTCAAGCATCTGTCACAAGGTTTTCCAGAACTGCTTATATGGTCATTGACTTTCCTTTAGCTTTTGTTTAACTACAGTTCAAGTTAAATAGATTCAAGAAAATAATCTATGAAATCAAGTTCACTGAATGACAGACTCTGAAGGAACTGTCATACGACAAACAGTGAGCAGATGTGAACATAATATTGGATCTCCTTCTCCTCAAAGGTAGAGTCTGGCTATGTCTAATCCATGGAGCACAGTGATGTGTCCCATCTCCTTGGTCCCTTTGTGTGTCCTGGACATGTCCTGACTCCCTGCCAGGGGAGGTGCAAAGGCTCCATGTGCAAAGGCTGATGGATAGTGGGTAGCCTGTGGCTCCAGCTCCAGTGTAGACAGCTGGTGGCTTTGGGACTTGACCATGTTGTGAGCATACTAGGTCTGAAGTCTAAATATGACCAGCCTCAAGGATAAGCAAAACAGGTTTCTGTGACCAATAGGGTGAATCCAGAAAGGACAAAAAGAATCACAATCAGCCATTGTAAATCCTGAAAGAACAGCAATAAGAAAAAAAGTGTGATACAATGATCACAACATGTTCATGCCTTCAACTTATTGTCAGTATTCTCCTGCAGGGCCTGAAGCTGTTACATACCCTCTTCTTCCTTAGCTCTGTTTAAATGGCATTTTCAATCTTTTTTTTTTTTTTTTTTCATTAGGATACAAAAAAGGCATGGCTTACATTACCTCAAGGAGAGGAAGAGAAAATAAACAGTAGGGTCAAAAGTTCTTCTTCCTCCATGAGCAGGGATAAAATGCAGTAGCCTTAAAATGGGGTACTAAATACTGCCCTGTGACACCCAAGTTGGACACCTGCTCTAAGTGTCACAGTTACCTCTCCACACTGCCTGCCCAAAGCAAGCTGGATGTGATGGCCCCCTGTTACCAGCAACAGCTCTGCCTGTTTGGAACATGGCAGCTGCAGCAAGCACCAGCCTTCAGCAGTGTGAGGGAGTATGCGGTGAGGGTCAGGCCCTCAGTGCTTGGGAGAGGAAGAGAGACCTGATGAGAAAGGGAATGCATTGAGAATGCCCCTTCATGGAGGGGCAGGGAGATGATAATACCTCCCCCAGGCTCGTTCCCCATTAGTGCTGCCCCGTGGTTCTGTCACATGGTGGCAGCCATCCTGGGCAATTCAGATGGGAGCTGGTCAAGTATGTTTGCCAATAGAGATGAAACAGTTTAAAGGCTTGCAGCAGTAAGGCATATCCTGAAAAAAAAAGATGAAAAAAGGTCCTGGCTCTTCCTTACCCTAGGGCAGTTTTATTCTGAATCATGATTTGTCTGCTGCTCTTCCTAGAGTGCCACGTAGTTGTGTCACTCCTTCGCATGACTGCAAGCGCATGGAGGCCACATGGGATGGGCCTGATGAGGCATTGCCATGCAAAGACACATTACAGTCCTGCCTCCCGGGGGAACAGCAACCACAACAAAAAGAAGGCGTGGGATAGACCCAGTGTCACTTAGTGACTGTCACAGTCACTGTGCTGGAGCTAACTGTAGTCCTGCCTCGCTCCCAGCTCCAAGGAGCTGCACAGGTACTTTGCCATTACCTTCCTTGGGCTGAGAGGACATCTAGACCTGGTTTTAAAGAGGCAGCCCCTCTGCAATTCACTGTGATGAGTCTAGCCAGTCTCAGCTTCATTTACTACAGAAAAACTAATTCTCTTTTGCTCCAGAACAACAGTGGAATTAACTAATGACCTGCCAACTTTCACAAAGCATATTTGTATTAAGACAAAAACATTCAGAGATGGAATTAAGGCAATGGACACTCTATAGTGATGCTACAATTTCTAGGAATTATCAATAAATGCCCAGGAAGTGCATAACTCAGTTTTGTAAAATGTGTCTTTTTCCATGAATACTTTGCCGTGTATGGCAGAGCACAGCTTCCCTTTTTAATAAACCACCCTAATTCTTTTTATTTAATATTTGATGATACAGTTTTCCTACCTCAATTTCCCTCTTAATTGGCTGAGTACATGTTAAGTTATGATGACAGGAAATGACAGATGAAGATGACATTCAGTTTTCATGTATCTTTTCTTTGTCAACAGAGCTCAAAATATTATAAAATAATTAGCGCCATTTTGCAGATGAAATACTGAAAGACGGAGCAGGAAGTACTTGATCCAACAGGCATGGGGTGGAGCTGGAACAGGTGCTGCAGCTGCTTCTCCCTGTGCTGCTGCTCAATGGCTGTCAAAATACATTTTGATTGATGAGAGAAACCATAAATACACGTAGCGGTGCAGCTGCGATGTTTTACCTTGCTGCTTCTATGATAATAAAGACTTTAGTGAATGCAGGGGAAGTGACATCTTTTAAAAGAGACCATAGGGAATCAGAGTTTTGTAAACAAAGTTTTAAGGAATAGCCAGTGTGTATTTAATGTTGATGGGTATGAGGGATCAAAACGTTTCACATACTGTTTTTTAGGGATAATTTTGCCTCCACCGTCTTGCTTACAGCAAAGTGTTTGGGCTAAAATTTCTCCGTGGCTACAAGCGTATTGAAATGTGGATCAGCAAAGCACTAACTGCGTAGAGAGAGAGACACAAACTACTCCCCAGATCAGCCAAGTGTTCTCCGTGGCAGTTCAAGGCTGTCCCCTAACAAGGTAGTGTTTCCATAGTGTTTTGACTGGTCTCGCTGTACAACACGCGGGCTTAGGTCCTTCCACCATTTTCCCCCAAGGACAGGATTCCAGAAGCTGAGATCTCAATGTCACGTCGGTTTTCCTATTGTTTGGACGCTTCCCATTACCCAACAGAAGAACTTCCTTGTTCTTTGTGCTGTTGCCCCTCCACGTCTCTGCCTGTGCGTGGGCCCTGTCACTCGAGCCGGCCTCCGCCGAGTTTTTATCACTTCTGGCGCTGCACCAGCCGTCACCTCCCCGCCCCGTGCTGGCCGTGCTCCAGAACACGCCCGTCGGCCCCGAGCACTCCGCGCCGGCCCCGTGGGGCCTGTTCCCCCCTCAGCAGGATCTCTGGCAGCTGGGGTGGCCCTGGGTGGGTGGGGGGGGTCCCTTCACAGCTCACGAGTGTCACAGGGCCTCTCCCAGCCCGGACGGTTCCGTGCTGTCACCCCGGGCGGCCTGCGGGAAGGGCTGCGCGGCCTGGAGTTCCTGAGGCACCGCTTCCAGCAGGAGACGCCGACTCCCCCGCCAGCCGCCTGCTCAGGACCCAGAGGCAGCCGCCGCCACCCCCGGAGCCCGCCGATCGCCCTTTCCCGGCAGGCAGGACCGGTTCGGCCGTTCCCCAGGGAATGCGGCCCTTCCCCAGGGAACGCCGCCCCGCCCCGCCTGCCACGGCAACCGCCCCCCGCGGAGCCCAGCCGCCCGCACCCCCCCCCCCCCCACCTCGCCGCTCCGCAGCGCCCGCCCCTCCCTCGCCGGCAGGAGGGCGCCCCGTGCGCCTGCGCGGCCCCGCCCGCCGCCCGGGCGCCGTTCCCCGGGCCGCCCCGCAGGCCGCCCCGCGCTCCCTGGCGGCGCAGGCGCGGGGCCGCGTCCCGCATTGGCGGCGGCGGCCTCGTGCGATGATGACGTGATAGGGCCGGGCGGCGGCGGCGGAGGCGGCGGCGGGTGCCGCAGGAGGGGGGCGGCGCGGGGCGGCGCGGGGCGGCGGCAGCACCTGGCGGGCGCCGGGGCGGGAGCCGGGGCGGGAGCCGGCCGTTGCCAGCCGTTGCCAGCCGTTGCCAGGTGAGTGCCCCGGGGGGCTGCCCCACCGGGTCCTCGGCGGGGCGGGGGCCGCGCGGCCCTGCGGGGCGGCCCCGGGGGAGTCCCCGCCGCAGGGGGGGAGGGGGGGCGGGACGCCGTCTCTTCTGCCGCCGCTCCTCGGGGAACGTGGCGGGGCCGGGGTTGTCCCTAGGGCGGGCGAGTGGCCGCGGTGCTGGGGACAGCCGGCGGTGAGGGCTGCCCGCGGCCCGGGCTGGGAGCTGCCGGCGAGGCGGGGAGCGGGCCCGGCGGGCGGTTGTGCGGGGGCAGAAGCGAGGCGGGCTTAAGGTCAGGGTGTTTGCTCAGGGGCAGGACGGGGCACTCGGCAATGCTCGGCTGGAGGAGGCTTAGGCCGCTGAAGCACTCTTAAGTGGGTCAAGAGCACTGTAAGTGGGTCTTGGTGTTAGCCTTCTGTGCACTTGTTGCTTGTCAGGACAGGGAGATCTGCTGCTGCTCCCCCTAAAATCTTGTTGTGGAGGCGATAAAATGATAACTCCTGAGCTTGCACGATGTGAGAACCTTGCCTTGTCCGTTGAGCACTCTGTATGTGTGTGTCGAAGTGCGTGTATCTGTAAGCAGCTGAGTTATCAACAGTAGATAATGTGCGTATTGGGCACTAGGGTAACCATAATTTGGACATTCCCAAGTGGCAATTTAATAAACTTTTTCAAAAGTTGCTACTGTTTTAAAATTATTATTATTTTTTTTTATTTTCCTGAGAGAATCAGATAATCGACTAGAAGACAAGATGTGACAGCTGTTGTTCTCACTGAGATTCTCAAGCAGTGTTGTTTTCTGTTTGTCTGTCTTAGCCTTATAAGTCAGTTGATGGTAGTGGCTTTAGGTGTCTGTGTTGGCACGTGTTGAAGAAAACCATTAATATTAAATTATAACTTACTTGACATAGAGGCTTTGTCACTTCATGTATGCAAACTGTCATATGCACCTGTCACATAGCAGAAAAGCTTTTAGATATTATTCCTTATCTAAAGATACGTCTTGTTCTTAGTGCAGCACTGAAGTTCTTCAGGCAGTTGAATTGACTTGTGTATCACAACTGTGTTGAGTGTTTTTTAAAATGGACCGGGTTTTATAAAGTTGGCCAGATCCTCTAGGCAAACCCTTTTGGATGTAATCTGGTTTTCAAGAGTTGAGGTCTTGATGTGTAACTTAAACTCTTTTTTCACTCCCTTGCCGTAGTCAGTGTCAGGGAGTATTGAATTTCTGGTTACGTCCTGGCTGTGGCCTTTACAGATCTGGAGGTCAGTGAAGTGTACTGCACAGTGCTGTTATATGGTAAAAGTCCTCAGCTTTCAGAGGCCTTTTTTTTAGCATTTTGGTAGAGAGGTGCTACTTCAAATTCGGTGGTGGCTGCTGTAACAGTGGAAAATATGTTTATCTTAACACAGATCAACAGAACTAGATGTTGTGTCATGGAATTATGGGTGTAGCATGGTCATAAAACACAGCCTGTTTTCCTTGTTATTTTGAGCAGTGAGCTAATATTGTTTATAGAAGAAAGGAAGTGATAACAAATGGGTACTAGCCAGTTGCAGTTATGAAGATTTTGTGCTGTGGCTCTTATGTTACAGAGATAACTTACTATGAGTGGACTTGTGAAGACCGAGTTTGTGTTAGTGGGCAACTTGAAGGAAGTTCATTGTTGTGTTGGAAGTGTAAGATTAGTTGATTAACACATGGAAATTACACCCTTGACTGAGCTGACAACTAGATATGGTTAGGTAAGCCTGTGGATAGTGTTGCTGGCAGCTTCGTGGTGAAGAACATGGGGAATAGTTGCTAATGTGAAAAACTGAATTGGAATTAGTGATGGAGGAGTTGCATCCCAATTCAGTCCAGGTTTTCAAAATTATGCTTTCTGAGTATAAATCACATCTGAAAAAATAATCTGGTGTGAAGTAAGAGAGTGTATTTTTGGCATTCTGAAGCAAAACCTTTAATGTTGAACACTCATTCAGCAGGTTCTTCTCTATTATTTGTATGCTTTCAAACAGAAATATTAAATGTGATGAGTATAGGAGCTTAAATTGTATCAATCTTCAAGAGAGCCAGACACAAAGGGCTCCTTCTTATCCCTGTCCACCACCACCCGTTTTTGCTCCAGTGGAGTTACAGCAGTGCTGGTGAACTGGTGGCATTACTGCAAGCTAGCTTAAGTGACTAGTGAACAGTGGTTTTGGCAGTTGTGGATGCCATTCAAACTTGAAGCCCAACTCCTGTGTACAGGATCAAAAGGCTGGAGTTTGAAAAGCCTGTGCTTCCTCTAGGCAAGAGTTTCTGTAGATTTGGCATGAAGGAAAAATAATGGGAATTGGCAGGGCATGTAATGCCAGAGATTTTAGTGCTTGGATCTCTGTTTTTATCTTAGGTCTTCAGTTGCATGTTCAAGGAGCAGTGTCAAGCATTCATGTGCAAAACCACTCAATATTAGACACTAAAAATTTAGCAATTTTTACAAGTTTCTGATTGCACAGCACCTTGGACAATGTAGTTTCACAAAAAAACAAGGCTTGCTTTTGTCAGTAGAGATGCTGTCTGTGCATGAGGAAACTTGATAAGGAAGCTTCAGGAGGTTGTTGGATTATTATGCCATCAGCAATTCAGATGCTTAAATAGAAGAAGTTCTGAAATGGAAATAGCAGTTTTGAGTATTTGTGATTTGAAAGTGTCTGTGTCTGAGTCATTCAGTGAATTTTTTTGCAGACAGTCTTGGTAGATTTGAAAAGATGCTATAAAAGATAATGGTAGTGATTATGAAAAAATCTTTAGGACAGTATTTAAGGGGAAGACTTCAAGCTGTTTCATTCTCTGATAAAACTTGTCTTAAATGCCTTATGCTTTCTGCAAGATATTGTATTGTGATTAATGTTGTGCCTGGCTGCCTTTGCTTTTTAAAGCAGTATGTTTCTCAAGACAAGTTCAATAAAAAATGTTTTTTTTCAAAAATTAAGAATATGAAGACAAACAAGGTACCAGTTAGCTTCTTCAGAAAACAGGTTTCTGGAAACACTTTTAGCTTTCACTTGTTTGTTTGGATGTGCTCCTACTACCAGAACATTTTATTTTTGATGTAGAATTCCGCAGATCAGTATGTAAATTAATAAGAAGCAGGAGGTGAGTTGTTTCCACATAGTTCCTGTTGCTGTGCTTTGAAAATAATGCCTTCCAAGTGGCAACAGCTAGGAGTGAAGAGATTCAGACTTTTTCATCAGGTAACTGTAAAACTGAGCTAGACTTTAACTTGCCCAGTAATTATGCATGTTTTCTCGAAAGCATGCTGTAATGGCTTGACATAAAAATAAAATCTTTATCTTAGTTCAATTTCAATATGAATCTGAAGGTTTCCTTTCAGGGCATGGTGAGGATCTTTTTGTATACAGAAGACAGCTCACCACATTGCAATGTGGCAGCTGGTGTGGTGATAAGTAGACAGCCTCTCTCAGGAAACGAGGTGACACAGCTTATACTGCTGCTGCTTGATTTGAGAAGTAGTGAAGAACTTGAAGTGAGGAGGGGTTGGCAAAATGTAGTTGCTCAGAATTTCAAAGAGGAGACATTACATGTTTAATTCCAATTTGCCCTCTGTTTTAACATGATTTTCAATTGTTACTTCTTTGGAATTTTCAGAACCTCGTGGAAATACCTCTGTCCTTCACTGTTTTTTATTAAGTGGCATCTGTTTGAGGTATGATATGGCCAGGTTAGGAAGAAAATTACTGTAGATTTTGTTTGTGTTTTTTTATTTGTAGCTTAGTGGTCTCTCGAGCAGATTAAATATGTTGTAGGGATGGCGGGTGTAAAATAAAATTAGACAGCAGTTGTGTTTGTTGTTGCATGTAGCCATGATTACTCTTGTATTCTAGAGTTACAGATCTCTGCTTCTTTGTTAGCAGAGGGGAGAGGCTCTTTTTTTTGGCCATGCAGGAGTCTCTGGCCTTCTGTGAACTGTGTGTGTCAGCGAATGTTTCAGGACTTCTCAGAGCTGCCTTGTGGTTAAGTTGCTTGCAGAAAGGTGACTTAAAAATGTATTGGTAGATATAAGGTTCACAGGACATGTAATTGTCAGTGTAGAAAAATTTGCAGCATGCTTCAGATGGATTTCGGTAGCTGTGAAAATGTGATGGAGTCTGCTGGGATGTGCCAGCTGCTGTAGCTCTTTGTGTACGAGGCTAATTAAGCCCTTGTGAGAACAGAAAATAGGCACTATTTACAGGAAGAAAGTGTTGGAACAGGCAGAGCTATAATCATTGGCTCTAAGGTACTTTTAGACAGGAGTAAGCAAGAGAGTAGACAGTTTACTTGTGGAATGGGTTGAAAGTCAAGTCTGAGTACTTAAAATGGGTGTTGCAGTGTTCTGCTGGCAGATCAAAATACACTGCCTACTTGTGTTAGGGCCTGCTGGAGGAAAGGCTACTTCCCTTTTTTGCCCTGTCTTACTCTCTTTCTGGCACAAAGGTTAGCATACATGCTTCTTCATCTAGTGCTGAATATATATTAGATACAAATGTCGCAATGTTACAACGTTGCCTGCGTTTGAATAGGTCTTGTAAAAGTCTGCCAATGTGAATTCTTGTTTTTCTAAATGTAGCTAAGATCATCTGCATGTATTCAAAGGAAAGGTGTGGCTAGGCTGTTATAACTACACCAAAGCCATGGAAGGAACATGCCATGGACCTCTTGCTGCATGAAACATTTTCTTCACATAATTTTGCAGACTTGAATAAAGTAACTTACTTACTTTATTTATTTATTTATTTTTGGTGCAAACTGCTTGGTAGGTGATACTAGGTTTTGGGACCTGATACCAGGATAAAGACTTGAAGCCAACATATCTCTATATATTGTTTCTGAGTTTTTATAAAATGCACAACTTCTTTTGAAAATGGAATAATTGAATTGAGGCAGTAAAAGCTGCCTTCTGAGAGCAAATGCCAGCTCTGCCTTCTTAGATTAAGTCTGAATGGTGAAGTTCTTTTACCTAGTGGTGACAGTCCTTTAGCTAATCATTAACTTCTGCTTATACTAGAAGTACTTGTATCTCTGTCTCCCAATCTGCAGTGGGAGCTGCTTTAAAAAGCCATGCAATGCAGACATAACTGAGACTGGTTGTACTCTCAGCCCAAGATTGTTTGTAAGCTTTTACCTGCAGGGAAAGGGATTTTAGAGTTTGGAACAGGGAGGTGGAAAGCTAGTTCGGCTTGAGGTGAAAAACCACTGAACATGCATTTCAGCTTCTCTCAGCTGGCGATTTAGGTATGCTTTTGTTATGAAGAATGCTGCACTACATTTCCTAGTGGACTGCTTCTGAGACTTAGTGGTTGCTATTCCCTGATCTAAACGGAAGGATGTGCCTTTTGTGTTTCCCTTCCTGATGTTTTAATTTCTGTCTTGGTTTCCATCACTGGTGGAACTTGTGGGCATGTGTTACTTAGGCAAATAATAATGTGGACATAAGTTAGTGGTGGTAAAATCTGGTACTTTCTGACGTTATAGGATGAGAAAATCAACATGCAGGTGAAGAACCATGTGCTTGCAAATGGTGCTAGTTTAAGCAATTCATGTGTGTCTGTGTATTCCCTAGAAGAGCATATAGCATGGCAAGGTTGGTAATGCTGTATGGTAATGCTAGGACTTTTTCAGTAGTTCCCAGTGACAGGACAAGTGGCAGCTGGAACATAGGAAGTTCCACTTAAATATGAGAAAAAACTTCTTTACTGTGAGAGGGGCAGCACTGGAACAGGCTGCCCACAGAGGTTGTGGAGTCTCCATTCAAAACCTGCCTGGATGCAGTCCTGGGTGATGTGCTCTGGGTGATCCTTCTCTGATGGGGGGGTTGGACTAGGTGATCTCTAGAGTTCTCTTCCAAGTCTGACAAGTCTGTGATGCTGTGATTCTGTAACAGCAATATTCTGCTGTTCTCACTATTCATCTTTTAGGCAAATAGTTGTTTTTGTTTTGTTTGTTTTAATGGAACATGACTGTAGGAATAAAAGGAAGAGCCTATTCGTAATTCTTATTAAAGTAGCTATGTGACAAAGTGCCAACTATTGGCTTTCTGCCTGCTATACCTTCAGTGGGGAACAAAATGGGTTTTTTTCTGAAGTGGGTGTCCTGAGAGTTGAAAAAAGCATAACAAAGTCATCAAAAGCTTTGCTTTGTGGTTTTCTGACCTTTTATATAGAGCAAGCTAAGAGGAGGACATTGAAAAAAGGCTTGTGTCCTGAAGATCTTAATGTCCATGGTTAAGTGCAACCACTCTTCAACTTCCTGCTCTGTGACCTTTTAATGATTGGCAACCATATGAATTTTGCAGTGTTACAGAAATAGTTCGATAATGGATGTGTTATAAAAATACTTCCCTTTTTTAAGCTTCACTAATGCAGTGAAGAAAGTTGCTAGGTACCTTAGACTTGATTAGTAAGATATTTCTTATGGGGGAATTTTCAAATACATTTTTTATATAGAAGATAAATACTAAATTTCTCTGACCACTTGATAATTATGAATTATTCATTTCAATCCTATGAAAGATGTAGAGGAATAGTTCTTTGAGATTGTTTTTTGGTCTCATTTTAGGTCACCCTTCAGGAACATGGAGCATAATTTGCCAAAGCCTCCTTTTTATTAAAGTTTTTCTTCAGTGTTCTGGCATTCTTACATTATCTAGAACTGTAATAAATCATTACAACTTTCTGGGTTATCAAAACCCAATGTTTGATTCAGTAATAGGTGACTTGTTGCAAAAATAATCAAGATGATGTGTGTTGGTTTTAGCTACTGTATCTGTAAAACTTTTCAAATTTGGCCTTGATCCTATACTGAGGAATTTAAAGGTGGGATATTTCCTGTCTTCTGCTGAGAAGGCAAACTAAGAATTTCGAGTTGTTGGTCCTTAATAGAGAGTGAGAGAGGCTGACCAAGTTTCACAGTACTTGCATAAATGTTTGTGTCCAAATCATCTTAACTAGCATGTGATGCTGTTGAAAATGCCAGTTATGTCAACTGATTTGGAAAGACTCCAGTATATGGGTCAGTGTAGGGAAAGGGAGATGATACAGAAGGCTGTTGGAGATGATACTGAAAAATCTCAGATACTCAGGAAAAGGTCAGGGTTGATATAACACTACAGCTCTGCACGACTGGCAGTAACATAAGTCCACTTTGGGTTTTAAGCAGCAGAGTCTTAAAATGCTGTTGGAAAAGTGGTATAAGATACTATCAGAAGGACATGAGTCCTCTCCAGCTGACTTTTTCTGTGTTAGTTGACAGGTTCAAATACCCCTTTGTTACACATCACAGTGAAGTCGTTGTGAAAAACAACGCATGATCACAGAACCCATGACTGTTTTCCTCTAAAAACTCATGTCTTGGCTCTGTTTCAGTGCTTCATTATTATGTAAGTGCCTGGAGGCTTATCTGCCTGCAAGACTCATGTGAGTGTTTTGTGCAGTCTAAGGTCATCCTTGAAAAGGTACAATTCCACATTCCTGTTCTTTTAGCACCACGTATGATGTGTCCAGAAGTTCTTGTAGCACCACGTGAAATTTTACTACCTTTTGAGAGGCTTTATCCTATGTAGAGAATAAAATTGCCTTTAAGTGCTCCTTTCTTGGAGATCCTGTTCTAAGGTAACAGAATATCTGAACGCTTTCTCATTTCAAGCCAAAGGGACTCCTAACTTAGGTGGTAATCTAAGTGAAGTCTTTGTAATGAATGAACAGTTTATAAACATATTATTTGTTACAATATTCAAAGTCAGAGGTAACAGTGGTGGTATTTGGGGTTGACCATTATGCATAGTTGCATAATTCCTGTCATAGAATGGCATTTAGTCATAACAGTGATGGAGTAATTGAGAATTGCTGGCACTTAAAATTAATTACTAGGCAGACATAAAAAGGAAAGGTGTAGAATGTGTGCATTACTGCTGCTTGTATTGGAGGCTACTGCTTCAGGGCTGATGGTGATCCAGTTGCTAAGCAAACATGCAGGATGTGTATGCTAAAACTGCTTCTCTTCAGTGACTGTGCAACTGTCGTTACACGTCTTCGAACTTTTGATTTGATTGTGCTGAAAATCTTGGATCATCTGGTAAGTTGTCTAGAGGATTAGTTATATTAGGAGGCAAGTGGTCTGTTCATGAAAACCAGTTCTGCTTTCTGTTGGAAATATTGAATAAGGAAGGCTTTAGGTGCTAGGTATAGGACTCAGTATAGAAATACTACTAGCACTTACTGTATGTAATATAAAACATAAAATGTTTGAGCCAGCTTCTCTGTCTTGTGTACTACTTGCAGTATGGGTAAAGTTGGTTGTATAATTTACAAATCTTCCCTCCTCTGCTGAAGTACAATGAATGTCAGTTTTGAAGCTGGCATGCGAGTACTGTATGCTTTATAACTCCACTGACACAAGATCCTAAGATAAACTCAGCCTTCCTTTAGTGAAGTTTTTAGGCTCTAACAACATGCCATGAAGCAAAGCAGAGAAAATGGAAATGGATTACAGGAAAAGTCTTTTGCATTCTTTGCTGGTTTTATGCTGTAATATTTGTCATAGAGGATCTCTCCCAATCTCTGATTTCAAAGTCCCAAGTGGACCAAAAGCAACATTTTATGTGTATTGACAAAAGTCATTTCTGACTAACTTTAAGTGACCTGAGGCAGATAAACATGAGGATTAATGTATTTGACAGTCATAAATCAGTTTTAACAAGTACTGAAGCAGAGATTTTTTTGTAGCAGACAGTTTGAGTAAAATATGGTATATGGAGTTACATAGATAATTTTATGGAAAATGATGTAGCTGAGATGGTTAAAAACATTCTTGCTTTCCTTGGTTTTGTGCTGATGCATATTTATACAATTTAGCTGTAACTGTGTGGAGTTTTATGTAAGTCAAAATTGTTATCTAAGTGAGCGAGCCTATAAAATCCAAGGATTCTAATTTGAATGGAATGCGTGCATTTTGTCATCCACTGTAAATGCTTAATAGCTGCTGTATAGCATGCATACTCTAAGGACTTTTTTCCTTTGTCTGCATAAATTTTTCATTATTTTTGAAGCTAACTTGGAGAAACAGCATTCGTGTTGTTTTCACATCCATCTTATAGGAATCTTGGACTGTAGCCTTCCCAGGCTTGAATACAAACATCAAGAACTGGTGACAAGTTTGAAGTGAGAGAAGTTGCTCCATGCTTCCTCATAGGTAGCACAGCTATATGTAAGAGAGCAGTAACAAGTTAGAGATCAGGAATACCGGGTGTTTTTGTGAAGTGTATTTTGGTGGTTAGCTGCTGTGTGTTACTCCTCAGGGAAGGTACAAGATCTGTGTTTCATTGTTCTGAGTTGTATTTCTCAGGACTGAGGCTTACATTAAATTTTTAAGTTTCTGAAATGAGGTGACACTTAAATGTGACATGTTTTGCTTCTGAATTGGAGTCGATAGTTAAGGTGAGTGCTTGGTACACTTATCAGAGTATAAACCAGTTAGAAACAGGACTTGAACGAGTCACTTTTTTTCTCCTTCAGGAAGGAAACTGTAGCAATGCATCAGATATTTGGTAGGGTTGTTTTTTGATTGGTTGTTTCTTTGGTTGTGTTTTGTTGTTGTTGTTGTTGTTGGGTTTTTTTGGTTGTGGGTTTTTTGTCCTCTTTAGGTTTGTGTTGTTTGGTTTAGTTTTTTGTGTGTGTGTGGTTGGTGTGGGGTTTTTTTTTTTTAGTTAGATTACTTTTTTTTTTCCCTTAAACCTTTTATCTTGCTGTTCTGACTTTGGCAATGTAAATCAATGACATCAAATTGCTGTTTGACAGTTTAAGCAGAATTCATGGAAGAGGGGAAAAATTATAGTCACAGTGGTTAACAGATTTATATCTAATCTGTATCTAAGAATCAAAATTAGGGCACACTGATTTCCTTGAGTCTCTTGAAAAAGGAAAGTCATTTAACTGAAACTTGAAATTCCAGAGTAGCTGTAACAAACCAAGCTGATTCAAACTAGAAATCCTTCTGGGCCAGGATCCTACCTTCATTGTGGAGCTGCTGCTTAAGCTTCTTCCCCACAAAACTGCCTGACCATCCTCATGTGTAACCCAAGTAGGCAGCTTGATATCCACCCAGTCTGCCTCCAAGATGTGCTACAGAAACATCTTTACGTTCTTATGATCCACTTGCTCAGTTTTCTTTCCTTTGTGTCCTACCCATGCACAAACTGACAAGACCACCTGAAGTGGAGAGACCAAGAAGCCTTGGGCTGGCTTGTGTTCAGCAAATTCTGCATTTCACAAATTAGTGTTTGAGAGTTGTGCTATGGGTGTGTTCACTGTACAATTCATTAGATGAGTGCCCCTGCAGCAGGATGAAATTCTGATGTGCATATGCCAGACGTGCCAGGCTGCAGCACCTCTTACTGAAGCTTTGACTGTGCTTTGTCCGTAACCTTTCTATTAATATCCTTTGAGTCTGAAGCCTGGCCAAGTTGTAGGGCCACCTACTGGTCCTAGCCAAGCTGGCCATTCAGGGGGGAAGGAGGAAACTTGGCAAATGAGATTCTGGCAGCTATAGTTTTTTCTGTTCCCTTGTCCTCTTACGTAAGTTGCTGGCCAGAACATCTCAGGGTGGTGCTGACTTACTTCTTGGATACCTTTGTGAAGTTACTGGCACTGTTAGGGTGCTTTGCCTGGTGACCCTGAGAAATTTTCTGTTTCAACCCTCATCCTTTCTTCTGTGGGGTTTTTCATTTTCTGTATCAATCATTTGACTTCTTCCCTGTTTTATTCTGGTTTTATTCATTAGACCCCTTGCTGTCCTAGAGTAAGTGTACATTCAGTGAGTATTTGAAAACTGGGACAAATAACTATTTAGTAGTTTGCTGACCCAGTTCTTGCTCGTGTTCCTCCTGTCTGGGCCCTTGTCCAGGAAATGAACCCAAATTCCTACCCTTCCTACTCTTAAGAGTGTGGATACTTATCAACTTGGCCATGTTTCCTTCCTGTTCTTAGGGTTTCTTAAAGAAATCAAGTGTCTTCTACAATGTCTAGAACCTCCTTCTGCAAACACAGGTCAGACAGTGACTGCATAGCATGCTGGTTTGTTTTTTTTTTTTTAAATTTTAGGTCCTGTTGTAGGACTGTATATACATGTACAACAGGCCCTTTGGTAAAAAAACAGCATTGACCGGGTCACCCTGGTAAACAGAGTTCTCTCTGGGGAAAGAATATGTTACAAGTTCAGAAGGCCCATTTGGTTTCTTTTCCTGGGGCTTCATCAGGCTTTGTAATTATATTGTTCTTTTCCTGCAACACTTTAAAGACTCACAATGCTCTTCACAGTTGCAAAAAGGGAGAAGGAATGGAGCACTCCATCCATGTTGTTATGTTCTTGTTTATTGGCAAAGAGGAAGCACGCTCGTGCATATGTCTGTGTAAATAAGTCACATGTGTAAGTAAAGCCAAGAATTTATTGCTAATATAATGGAAATCTTAGCAGTCTGACTCCAAAAATAGCCTAGATTTGATTCTTAAAGAAAAATTATGAAGAATATTGTGTTGGAGTACTTACTACAAACGGGAAAATATTCCCAACTGCAGCTAAAATTGTAAGATGCGCTTTTCCATTTCTGTCCCTTCTGGAGTTAGTTTCACCTTTCTGTTGCTTCTCTGGGTTTTTAAGTCACCAGCTTTGGGCTACTGGAGAGGATAATGGAAGGGCTTCAGCCTTGGGAGTAATTTGTTGGGTGAAATTTGTTGGGAGGAGTATGATGTCAATGTTGCCCTTTTCTTCTTCCCCCTAGGATTCACTTAGGGTTTGTTTTTGTACGTCTTCTTTCTTCATTGGCTTACAGGTCCAGTTTGTCTGATTGTTACTATATATGGTGCCTGTTATGTATGTTAGCTTCCATTTCTTTGTTATCCTTAAAGCCATGTTTCTCCAGGTTGTCATTTTTTTTAGTGAGTTGTTTGTAGCCACAGAGTCTCTGGCAGCAAGCCTGTGCCCCACCTCTTATCCCATGCCTGGACTCCTCTGATTTGCATCTTCTCTCTCCAATTCTCAGAGCCTCTGTTGCCACATTAGGCCAGTATTTCCTGACATCATTATAAATGCCTCTTTCTGGGGAGGGTAGCTGGAGGTTATATCACACCGAGCTAAACAAAAGTAAAATAAATTAGCCATAGACATTAGTCGATTAGAAAAGTTGCTGTCACAGCTGAATTGAATAAAAGGCAGGTCAAGAAGAGTTCATTCAGAGTAAGCCTGACAAGCCTTGATCTTAAGGCCTTGTAGCTCAACGTGGAGCTTATAGTCCATTGCGGGCACCAGACTATAAGGTTATGATTCCCCCTGTTCAATGTCCCCAAATTGCTGCCAGTCACTCATGAGGCTAGGAAGGGTGTTGCAAACCTTCCTATGATGTGAGGCTCCTAGGCAAGATCTAGTCAAGTGAAACTTTTTCTGTTTTATGTGAAATTATGGTTTTATTTCTGTCTTGTAATAAGGTATTTTTATAAGTGTTAATATTGTATCTATTTATTTGAGGAATTTTTGCTGAATCTCCTGTTGTCACTGTCTTATGTTGTGATTTTTTGAGTGTAAAAATAAAATTAAGGTTATTTTCCTTTAATGCTTCTGACTGTTACTCATCCAATGTTACAGCCAGTTCTCATTTTACTAAACAAGAGGTGTAGGTCTCAAATCAAAGGTAGATTTCAATTACATGCTTCAAAGTATAGGGACAGTATATTTTTCACTGGGAGTATATAAAAGTGAAGTGCTCCTCATTGCCAAAGCTTGCTTACAGCGTTTTTAAAGACTATTTCAACATCTGTTTTGGGGATGTTTTTTTGTTTTCTTGTTTTTTATTTGTTGTTTCTTCTTTTTTTTGTTTTGTTTTTGTTTTGAGCTGGAAGAGACGTGGATCACTTTCCCCCCTGCCCTCCCTATGCTATCTGGATGCATCAATAAGTGATACTGAGTTATGTAAAACATCTAATGTGTATATTCGCAGAAAGCTTCCTTGTTATTTGAAGATTAACTTGGAGCATATTTATGGTCTTAAATGATTTCAAACTTAAATTGACACTAGCATAGCTGATTAAACTGAAGGCTGCAGCTTTACTGGCAGAAACCTCTGCAGGGACCACAGTTATACTAGCAAAAATTGTGATGTTAAAGTGGTAAAACAAAACACAGCAAGATGACTTTTTGTGTTTCTTAGGTCCTGTAAATGTGTTTTGAGTTTAAGCTACATCCCTACTTCCAGGGCTTGTATGTATACAGATAATTTTTGTTAGAATTTTAGCAGTAATGTCTCAGAGTATCAGAAATAGACTGTGGATGTTTTGCTATTTCTCCTTAGTTTAGTTTTTTGAGTTATGTCAGTGATGTGTTGTAATATAGAATCATAGAATGGTTTGAGTTGGAGGGGACCTTAATAAAGCTCGTCTAGTTCCAACCCCCCTGCATGATTAGTGTTTGGTCCTGTTTCAGAATTTGAGATTATTTCAAACAATGTTACTATCAAAGAAATTTGTATCTGGAACTGTGGCACTAAATGGCAGAAGAGACTAAAAGCTCACTTAAGCTTATTTCTTAACTCTCAACAATGATTATATTTAAAAAAACCCCAAAGTAGCTTTACCTGGTCATGTCTAGATCTTAAGCCATTTGACTAAAGCTGCTTCTGACTGATGTAAATTAGATGCAGTCTAGTTGCAGTAGATCTGCCTCTTTTCATAGAATCATAGAATAGTTTGAGTTGGAAGGGACCTTCAAGATCATCTAGTTCCAACCCCTCTGCCACAGGCAGGGACACCTCCCACTAGATCAGGTTGCTCAGCCCCATCCAGCCTGGCCTTGAACGCTTCCAGGGATGGGGCTTCCACAGCTTGCATTGGCAACTTGTTCCAGTGTCTTACCACCCTCACACTAAAGAATTTCCTCCTAATGTGTAACCTAAATCTCCCCTCTTCCAGTTTTGATCAATTACCCCTTGTCTTCTCACTCCATGCCCTTGTAAAAAGTTCCTCCCCAGCTTTCCTGTAGCCCCTTCAGGCACTGGAAGACCGCTATAAGGTCTCCCTCGGGCCTTCTCCAGCTCTCTGAGCCTTCCAGTGTCGAAGGCTTTGCAGAGGTCCAGGTAGATGATGGCAGTTGTTCTTCCTTTGTCTACTGATGCTGTGCCCTGTTGTAGGAGGCCACCAAATTAGTCGGGCAGGATTTGCCCTCAGTGAAACTATGCTGGCTGTCACCAATCCCCTTTTTTTCCCACATGCCTTAGCAAAGCCTTCAGGAGGATTTGCTCGGTTTTGAGTTCTAGTGGTAAGAAAGTATCTGACAAAGATGCTGCACTGCTTTTTTGATCTTGGACTATTGCAAAGCTGTGGCTAATCTTGCCATGTTCTTGTAACATTGCTATAGAAAAGTAGCAGTTTTTTAGAGCTGTCTGACTCATAGCAAAACAACTTCAGGGTTTTTGGGGAGAGGAATATATGCTCTTTTCAACTGAAGAAATGTCGTTGTAGGTAAGTAGAGTAAGCTTTCTTTGTTCTTATTTTGTACAAGTATATGAATGCAAACATAGTTTGTAGACCAAACCTGTTGGCCACATAACAAAACACTGATGAGCAAGCTCACAACCTCATGAGTAAAGCTTATCAAGATTATCAGCAAAATTAGAGGGTAGGTACTTCCAAAAACTGGGAAGAGTGTAATGGTTTTGCAATCAAGCTTCTGAGATCTGACCAGTATATTAAAGTCAGTAATTTTGGTGAGTTTTCCATTTTGCTAAGCCAGGTGTGGTCTACAGCTGGTCAACAGGTTATAATCAAGGTTGTTTTATGTACATACCCGACAATTAAAGGGCCTGGGCTGTCAGATAACTGTCACTCCTTAGCACGTTAGGAAAACACTGCCTATAAATTGCATAAAGAATTAAAATCTTGGAGATGTAGTCCTACCCTTCCTGGCATGTTCGTGCTGCTTCTCTGAAAGTGTATTGAGCAAATTCAGTTTGCTAGTTTGATAGAAAATTACTACCTCTGTCTCCTCCCTTGGTTAACGTCTTTCCAGACTGTCAACTGGAATGTGTTGTGACAAACATCAGAACACGACAGCAATGGAAAGTGGGGCTGTTTGATGCACACCCAGGGAAGAGTGTGGCTGCCCCCTCTTGGCACCAGCCAGCCTGTAAACATACATAGTGATGAAATTTTAGGAAAGAGGTATCTGAGCAACCCAGTAAGAAGTGCTGAAGGCAGCTTTTAAAAATGCTTTCTTCCTTGAAGTTCACAGCCTGAAATGTGTGTATTCCTCTTTGGTTTCAAAAGCAAGGTGGTAGCAATTTTTTTTTTTTTTTGTACAGTTGCTCCAGGTATTTAAGCATTCTCTTGAGTTGTAAAAGATCTCGCTTCAGTTTCTAGAGAGATTCAAACAAACACTTCCTAGGAGTAGAGTGTTGTACCTGCCAGGGAAGCGGAGTGTTTACTCTGTGGATTGCAGCTATTGATCTTGATGTGTAGAGGGGTTAAATGAATGTAACTTCAGTTGAGTAGTCTGGCTCTGTATTTTAGTGCCTGTTTCTCTATCTTCACCTGACAGTTCTGTGAATTGGGTATCCTTGAGGCAGTAGATGAAAGGATATATTCTAAATTTTCACTTAAGAGGAAAGTAATGTCTAATTTCAGTCTCTCGCTTTCAGGCAGTCTGTGATCCAAAGTGTTACTAACAAAACCCAACTGCATCTTTTTGTTGTTGGCAACCATGAAGTAAGTTGGTGTGAGTAGTAATATGCCATAGAAATAAAATTGTAGAAGGGCACAAAAATGGAATGTTCCTCACTTTGAGAAACTGGGTCATCTAATGGAAAAAAAAAATGAAACAAAAGCAAGTTTTTCAGGTCTGAGCTGTGAATTTTTGTGGAATGTGATGTGAGAAGAACTTGAACTTACGTTCCTTATTTTGTACTGCTTTTGTGGCCGTTCTCTTTGCTTTAGTTTTACTCTTCAAATCAATTTACAGCCCTCATCCAGGCTGTAACAACCGGACATTGTGCACGAGGGGTGGGCCAACCTCTGACATACCACTTAACCCAGTTACAAAACTGGGGTCCAATTTGCAGTACAAATTGGACAAATGTTGTAACAATGTAATGGGATCCTCTGAAATGGACGCATTTCGTTAATGCAGGCAGGCTGCTGGCTTGTTCCCTTTCTTTGGATCCAAATACACCAGAATGTGCTTGATTGTTTGCCTCTGTGGCCTGCTGTGAAATAGCTTAGGCTGAAGTGTCCAGTGACAGTTTACAAGTTACAAAGACAGCTTTTTGGCCGCTGACCCTCTGCGGGAGTCTAATCTTTGTTTTGTAGATGTCTCTTTATCTAGGGAAATTACATCTAGGAGCAGAGGTGCTGGATTGCTTCCTCATTGTTTCTCTTTGTTAAAGATGACCTCCAAAGAATTTTTACAGCCCAATTCTTTCTTTTCCTCTAGAGTGCATTGAGGCTTTCTGTGATTTTCCTCCTTCCCCCATTCATACATACCCTTGTTTGCTTTGGTTTTGGCTGTGGTTTTGGAGCATATTTGGAATGTTTGATGGGTGTTTAACTCCTTAATTGAAAAAGACAGCTCAATCACCGAAGACTCAAAAAAGGATAAAATTTCCTTATTTCTAATTACACTCTTGGATCTTTCAATATTATTACTGTTCTGTTAACTTCTTAGCTGTGGCCTTCTACCTCAGGGTCAATTCACAAATCCATTTAAAATATATGGGTTTCTTATCTCTTCTGCTTTGCTTTATGCAGGATGAAAAAAGCCACCAACCAGTGGATACCCCATATAGTTAATAAGTGACCCAGCAAGAGTTAGCTAGGCCACGTGCATGGGTGAACCCCAACAACAGTCTTAACTCATGTGTCACGGTACCTGCTGTCTGACTTCCTCTTTCCTTACCCAGACTGCATCTTGTATTGGCACTGGTGCTTGCCTAATTTCTCCAGTAAATGGAGCAGAGTGCCATGCAGGCAGAAAGTCAAAGACTGCTACCTGCCCAAAAATACCCCAAAGCACAAAAGCACCTTGCCAACAGCTTACTGTTGATTAACTCAGTTGAGCATTGGTACTGGTGTTAGGGAGTAAGGGAACCAGATGGGTGATAGGATGGTGCCACTGTCACCTGAGAATAATTTAAGCTTTTGTGTGGTGTTATTGAATACTGTTGATGGTATTTGGGAGGGACTACTTGTGAGAGAACCTCCCTACCAGAAGATAGTAGTAGAAATACCATGTTCTTACATTTTATTTAGTGTACCTTACTTCACTCAAGGTAGCCAGAATCAACTATTTTATAGGCAAAACAATCCCCTCCATCACCCTATATACAATGTGTTCTTATAATGAACAATCTGCCTTATGGATTGTACTGGAAGTGCTTTGCTATTTGTACCTGTGCTAACAGTTCTGGAAATGGAGTTGTGCCTATTTTATTAGTGAGTCCTAGTCTAAACAACTTTGTATTTGGGAGTTATTCAACACATAGGTGGTTTACTGTTCAGTTCTACTGGCATGGTTGTAGCTGGCCAACTAGTGATGCGGTTATAGCTGTGATGGTACTTGGACACAGGCAAGGAAAAGATTGTAGGTTGAAATAGTATCTCTTACAAGGCTTTTCAGTCACTCAAGCCTTCATTAAGCCTGAATGAATGTTTTGAGAAATGGTGTAGCCTGAAATTTTCATTATGACCTTTCCTTCTTAACTAACCTCTGTTAGGGGAATGAGCTAATTTAATAAAGTTTTGTCCAATGTATATACATTACTTATGCTAGTTTAAGGGATGCTTTGAAGAGGATTAGCAAGGAAAGAGCATACAGTGGATGCCATGACCATGAATAGGAGAGTTTCTATCAGAAGGGCTGTTGATCAATGAGAGCTGAATGGAGAGGGATGCTATTTTCATTTTTCTTCCAAATAGCAGCCACAGACAGAACTAAATAGCTTTGAAGGGATCAGTCTTGTGCTGCTTATAAGAGGAACATACTGGGAAGAGCTGGATGCTGGAGAGATTACTTTGTTTAGGAATAGTGGGGGACAATCTGACCATCCCGGACTGTTTTATCTTCAAAAGAGAGTTACAGATCTCTCAAATTTAGTTAAAAACAGTTCCCCCTTAGCGTGCTCTCTTTGCTTTGCTACCATGTGGAGTTGTTTAGCTTGGATAGAAAACCTGTCCTTATGCTAGGTGAATTCTGGGAGGTTAGAAGAGCTGTATCACTTATCCTGGGGAATATCCAGGAAGATCTTACAAAAACTAGTAAGTAGCATTATCTTGTGATGCTTAAGATTGAATAAATACTCTTTCCTTTTCATCTTGAGGAGTGATAACCATGTCCTAAATGTGCTCTGTAATTGTGGACATTGACTCCTCTGATATTGCACAATTGCAGTGAACTGCTCAAATAGCTCCAAGTCTGTTTTCAGGAAGTTGATGAGTATATGTCTACGTGTAGCCTGAAAATGACACTTGACTCCTCACTGTGGGGTTGACAACTTCTGAGCTGGAGTGGGGTGGGCAGCTGGGAGTGATGACCACTTAGGCTGTTTGTAGGTTGAGTAGTGGCAGCGGCGTATTAGCCTAGTAATGCAGTCCTAATTTGTGTTTATAAGCTGTGTTTAGAATGATAGTATTAAACTGGTAAGTCCTTTCTAAAAGTTGATTTAGCCTTTAGAAATTTTCTATATTAAAAAAACCAAATAACAACCCGACAAACCAAACTCTGTAGATGCTTTTCTCAGCAGGAGCTCACTGATTGATCTAGATACTGATACTATGCATATTATATATGCGATCATTAGAGCAGGTTCTAAGTTTTACATGGCAACTTCTTTAAATGGAAGCTAATTTTGATGAGAGCTTTTAGTTTGTTTCATGCTGCAAAAAAGTTAAAGGACTTACACATAAGATTTCTAATCTCAGTGAAACAAAACCCAAACTTTTCCAAGACCTCAAGTGTTCTATAGCTTTCCCTTTTCCAGTTTTAGTTTTCTGTAGTCTTAGAGATGGAATGGAGCAATACATCTCTTAATTCACAATGTTTCAACCACTTCCTCCTGGCTAGATGCTGCTGACCATACTTAGCCTTCCTCTTCTCTTAGGAAAAGGTCATTCTAGTCATTCGAACCCTTCATTGAGTTAAGGAGTCATAGAAACTTTGTAATAGACATTAAAGACCGTCTATACCTTTCCTGTTCATGATCACAGACTGCTTTTTTTCACTTGTGAAAAATTAGGTCTGGCTATTAGAAATTCTGTGTTGGCAACACCTTGTTGCATTCAGGCATGTGTTTTTGGCTTTTGTAGTACATTTTAAAAAAATACTGAAAATCAGTAGCAATACTTTTGGACTATCTTTCTGGCTTGATTACCTTTACATGCTCAGTAATGGCAAGCATGTTTAGCACTAGAAGGATCCTACGTGAAGGACAACATGGAAACATCTTAGTTAATTGAACAATTCCACTGTAATTTCAGGAAACAACATTACTTATGCAGAGTTCTAAAGTTCAGCTCTACTGCTGAGTGCAAACCTCACTCACTGGAGGTGAAATGTATCTTTATTTTTAACCTTAGTGATTGCTTGGCAGTGAGTGCTAGTGAAGTAAATCTTCAAGGCCCGATTTAAGAAGTCTCTTGGCATTCTTGTATCTTCTTTTATTAGAAGAACATTTCGCAAGCATCATGGCCAAATGTGGTTAAGCTTGTGTTGATTGTTTCTGTGTCTCTTTGAGTATTGCTTCCACAATGTCATAGAGGTAATGTGAGGACATGCTCTGAGGCAATATAACAGGTAATGCAGCACATCAGTGGCAATTCTATGGCGTAAAGCTGGTAGAAAGAAAAAACTGGTAAAGCTTGCTGGTTAAATGTCTAATGCTAAATGTCTGATGAAACGAACTATGGCTGTTTCATCTAACTACCTGTTTGCAGTGTTGGGTGGAATATCAGGTAGGGTGTGTACACGTGTGTTTGTAACATGTTCACAAACAGTGGGAGTGCTTACTTGTACTTTTTTGGCTTTAGCTACAGCTTCAAAGTGGTACAGTGTACTGTGATGAAATTAGTCTCTTATAAGTTGCCTTTTAAATTAAGTCACTCAATAAGTTAACTTCAAACTGTAAATCTTGTTGCATTTTCTTTCTTCCCTAGCTCCATTTTGCCAAGTGACAGTGTGACAATGTCTTTGTGTTTCTTGCATAAAAATAGCGATGTGAATTGGCTGCTTGAAATAAGACAAAAACAGGCAGTTGTTCTGTTGCTTTCTAAATATTTGTTCATGGTTTTAGAGTCCACTTGCTCAACTTCTTCATTGGGCTCCCTGTGTAATGTTGTAAAACCTTGGCTTAATTCCCAAGGGGTGGTAGTGTGGCTCTCCTGTTTACCAAGTTAACAGCTGTGGCCATTTTAGATGTTACTTCTCAGATGGAGGTTACTAACCCTAAGTGGAGTTAGCAGGAAGGTGAGCATAGCATCTGCTCTTGTGTCATACTGTAAGCTTACCTTCTTGGCTGATTAAACCAGTGTGCCATACTGAACTCGGACAATTGAGGTATCATTTAGTTCTACAGAGTCTGTTACCTGCTCATTAGCAGCTGTCTCCTCTGGGAATTGCCAGACAGCTGAGGGGATATAATGTTACAAACTGCTGCAGCTAAATTAACTATAGCACTTTTGTCAGAGCTGAGAATTATCTTGCAGTGATCGTATATAAATGACATTAGTCCCTGAAAAGGAGTGTATTATTTCTTCGCTTTTTGGAGGTGACATTTTATTACAAGACTGCCAATATAAATCCCCGAGCTTGTATTTTTAATTTGCCCTCCTACATTATGGCAAAATTCAGCATATTTTATTGGGCACTAAAATTTCAATCTAGTTACGCACCCTGGCAAGTTAAAACTTGTTAAATGGATTATCTGAATGTTATGTGTTAGTCACATCTAAGTACTTAGATGCTGCAGGAATAGAATGACTCCAAGTGATTAGTACGAAATGAATAGTTTCTCATTCAGGGTGTTTCTGAACCCTCAGCTGAGCACTAATTCATTCTGATGGCTTCTGGCACTGTGATTTTTAGTGTGATCTGCCCCTTCTGCTTCCCAAGGCAACCAGTGTCAAACACGTTGGCTTGACTGGCTGTTGAAATTACCACCACACAGTGATGTAAAAGATAAATAGGTAACCAATAGTACTCCTGGATGAGGGCTCAGATTAACTGGTTGTGTCATTAGGTCATTTTCTGCAAATTTAGTTAATCTTTAGCATCTTGAATTAACCTCAGAACCTTTTTGCAGTGTTGTAAGTGTCAAATACAGTTACTCTCCTGAGTAGAAAGCATGGGCTATGGTTTTCTGCAGGAATTATGTGTTTCTGATTGCTGTGATAGAAGGAATGGTGTTTAAATGTTTGGTCTAATTCATATAGACAGGTAAGGGTACAGACCTGTTACCAGTAATTGTGAAAATGTTAATTTAAGCAAAAGAAACAGTCACTGTGTGTACTACTGCCCTCCTTGATGTCTGTCTAAAGTTTGTTGCTGCTTGAGCTGTGCTTGCTTGCTACTACTCCAGCAGCTGTACTAGTACGTTGGGTCCTGGTTTTGGTGAAGCCTGGCCCAAGGGATTGAGCTTCGGTATGAGCTTCTTACTCACTAAATGCTGATAATTATAGAACGCCTGTGATAAGTAGTTTATTTGTAAACAGGATGAACAGCCTGGTGTTTGTAACTTTGTAAAAATATATATAAAAAAATAGGAAAACATTGTTGAACTTTTGTGAATTTACTGTTTTATGGAGCTCACTTTCTGTCATCTTTCAAAGTTTTGTTTAACTTGTGCTAGGATATGAAATTATTATGTGGTCACAATAAGAGAATTCATTATCCAGCAGTGAAGAGATCTAAATAATTGATCCCATGGGAGTTTGTGCACATAGCTGTCTGGTCGCTTTTGAGCATTCTCTTCTTCCAGCCAACTCTTACATTCTTCTTTTTAACTTCAGCTTAGTTATATGAGCTGTTTGTCTTGCAGAACCAACACTTAATCAGCCAAACCGAACCAAGAGGAAGCAGAATATTTGAGAAGGCTCCCTGCATCTCATGAATGAACTAACGGAACTCGATAATGCTGGTTCTGCAGAGCCAGTTCTACGGCTCAGAAAAGGACACATGTCCGACACTGCAACAACAAAGGCAGCCTTGGAAGAGGACAGCTCTGAGCAGAGGCTTCTTTTAGTGAAGCCACCTCTGTCTTCTGACCAGGAGAATGTAAGTTATATGATTATCTGTTGGGTTTGCTAGGAAAAAAGAGTTTTGACGTAAGTCCTTCAATGCTTGAAATAAGTTCTAGAAGTGTGAATCATGAGCCTACAACCTCCTCCTGCCTGCTAAATAATTGTAATAAAACCAGAGAGATAAAAAATATTCAGTTGAATTTATGGGAACTTGGGTGACAAGATGGGGCATAACTGTAAGTTTGCCAGCATTATATTTTTTGTTCCGTCCTTAAATAAATGGACTCATAATGGTTTGTTTTCTGCTGAGATTCTGCTCTTTTCAAAAGATTTTTGTTCTGTAACTTCCAGTTAGCTGTAAGTGACTCTTGCAGTTGACTCTGGCTGAATGCAATCCAAACCTTGGCTAATTTCTATTATTTTAGAGATGAGGGCAGAAAAATCTGTTAGCAGATTGTTGGAAGAATGGCCGTACTGGATTAGATCAAATATCCACAGCACACAACACACAACTCACTCTCAACAATAGGCAGTAACAGGCTATTAAGGAAGAGTGCAAGGATAGGGAAGCATGTTGTGTTGCTTTGCTGGGACACTCTCACAGCTTTTAGTCATTGGTAGCCGACAAATTTCCTGGCAATATTTTTGAATTTTTGGAGCATAAGCCTTTGTAAATTTTAGCAGCCACAGCATCCTTTGGAGAGGCCCTCCACAGCTGAATTAGGTGTTGTATGTAAGTTGTGTCTCCAAGCATTGGTCAAAAGTACCTTCTGGTTAGAGAGTTTCAGGATTGTAGTTAGTGCATCTTCTAGGATATATATAGATAGATATCAGCACAGTTAAGTGGAAGAGGCATTCAGCTTTGGCTCACTGTTAAATTTGTCACAGCTTAATGAATTTATTGTATCAGCTCAGTTACAGTAACTGTAGTTTTAGCCAGCAGCAAAAACGTGCTGGTGCTACTTAATGCAGCCTTCAATGCAGAAGAACTGGAGTGTTGCTGTCCAAATAGCATTTACCACAGATTCTGGGTGTGTGCAGGATCACTATTGTGGTTCAGCTGATGTGAGAATGTTTATTAAGGTAGCTTAACTTCACTAGTTTGAGCTCTTACTGAATTTAGTTTCAGGTGTCCTTATAATGAGAAGTCAGAACAGGTATTCACATCTAATAAGCCAAGCCAATGCACTAGAAGTTGTACACCACTAAAACTTCTCTAGGACACTCTCACTACATTTGCAACAGCAAATGCCCAGTCTTTTTGTTCACATGATGTGGAAGGTCATAAAGCATGTGTGTAAGGTGTAAAGTGTTAGCCAACAGCTGAATTTGCTAGGCTTAGGAAAAAGAAAAATTGAGTTATACTAGCAGATATTTTGAATGTACATATGTTTATCTGGCAGTGTGTTTGGGATCATCTTTTTTGAAGGCCGTTTTCATTCTTGTCTCTGATGTTCCTTCCTGGTTGCCTACTCTTAAGTTACCTGTTGCCTGCAGATGAAAAAGCCCAAAGTAAAAGCCCATAACTGATTCTGGCCTCTAATTATTTCTGTACATTTGTTTAGCTAAATAGAATATATTTTGGATGAGCCTAATTGTTCAGTTTTAGAACTTGGGTAATAAAGGGGAGGGGAGACCATCACTCTCTACAGCTACCTGAAAGGACATTGTTGGGAGGTTGTTGCTGGTCTCTTCTCACAAGTAATTAGCAGCAGAACAAGAGGGAATGGTTTCAAGCTGCAACAGGGGAGGTTTAGACTGGAAAAAAAAAAAATTAACAGAAATTGGTCAGACACTGGAATAGGCTGCCCAGGGAGGTGGTTGAGTCACTATCCCTGGATGTGTTTAAGGGTCATTTGGATGTGGTGTTGGTGGATATGGTTTAGGGGAGAACTTTGTAGAGTAGGGATGATGGTTGGACTTGATGATCCCAAGGGTCTTTTCCAACCTGAATGGTTCTATGATACTATGATTCTATGAAAATGGTTAGAGTACTCTCTTTCTCTCTTCTGCTTTTTCTGACATTCTTGGCATGTGCTAGTGCTTTTTGTGTGTGTGTTTGCTTTCACCCTTATGACAAAAGTATGTGTTTCTTTTGCTTTGGCTCACTACAGATCATTAGCTTTTTAGTATTTGTTATGTTCTGTCTTTTCCAGTATCCTAAACTGCTGCCACAGAAATTTGTTTTTGCCATTTGTGTCTTGACCTGTATCACTGTCACTTTCTCTTCCTTATATAGCCTCCTGCTTTCTGGACTTTTTTCAGCTTACACTTTTATTGTCCTTTGTGATTTCTTGTTTTTAATACTGTGATATTTACTTTTTTTTCTTCTAAAAAGGTTTAATAATTTATGTTTCAAATGGAGCATCCCAAAACACTCTGCTTTCAAAAGCACCAATGTTAGCTTGCCAAATGGCCTTTATTATGTGACATACTGCAGTGTTCTAGGTAAACCGCAAAAAACATTACGCTGTGTATCTTTCTCAGTCTTGTATAAGCCTCAGCACAGCTGTTGCTTGAATGCTAGCTAGGATTCACTTTTTTGCTCTTCTGTGTGTTCTGACTACGTGCAACTGCTTCAGTAGAGATTACTTATTAATTTCAAAGCATGATTTTCATCTGGTTTTGAAGAGGCTTTTGTTTAGGCAACAGTGAGATAAGGTTATTGTTCTGCAGATGACAATAGCACTTGGGCACATAGGCTAAACATAGCCTTATAAAAGGCCTCCAAGTGGTGCCTGCTTGCCTAAATATTCTAATTGCTAAATACAACCATGTTGAAGCCAGTGGTAACAATCAAGGAATTTCTATGTTGAAGAAGTGGATGAGAGCTATGCAGTATCTTGATGGTAGAACAACCATGATAATTTTATATGCTTTTGTATTAATATGTATTCTAATAGATACGATACTTCCCCAAAACTTACAGGGCCTAAGACTTGAGGTAGTACTGTAAGATTGTGTGTATTTGTATCCTGTGATAGTATGGCATAGTTTATTTATTCTCTGGCCTCCTATTACCCTGTTTATATCATTGCAGCTCATTTATATAAAAACTACCCCAAACTCGCTTATACAAGATTCCTTTCCCTCTGCCTACTTATATCCACTTTCTGCTCCACTTGTAGGAGGAAGCAGTCTGAGCTCTTAAGAAGTAGTAGTTGCTTTTTCTGAATTATTTTAATAGTCTTTTCTAAGGGGGTGTGTTGAAACATACTACTGTATTGTTCAGACGTACTTTCCATCTCCTCCCCAACTTCCATTGTATACTATGTATTTCATATTTTGATGGGCCAAAATATTGACCCTCTTTAGAAATAAAGCATCTCAATGGAAAAAACATGGAGGTGGTATTAAGAAATCAAATCTAGTCCTGAAAGTTTTTTCTGAGGCTTTTGTCCCTGGCACTAGTAACCTCCTTGGCTGGTTACTAAGCTGTGAACTAAAATTACATTAAAAATTCTAATTCTACTTCCTGTAAATTGTAGCATTCACTGAATACATGTAGCAAGGATTTACTATTATATTGAGCGTTCTTATCCAAGATAATAATAAAACAGCTGCATCCTTCTGCCAGTGCTGTTCATCTGCCAATTTTATAATTATGCTTATGAGAAGATACGTATAATATAAAATCAATATCATTTTACACTTTGAGTCTCCTAGTCTGCACTTTATGCCATAATTCTTATGTTCTCTCCCAGAGTGCATATATGTGCATAGTTTATCTCCTCTTCCAAGTATCAGTTCCCAAGAATAGATACACGTTTTGCTATAATGTTTAAACACACAATTAGTGTAGTGGCAGATGAGTGGTGTACCTTCTTGGAGAAATAGTGACCATTTATCTAAACGTTAAGGATTTGATGGTGGGAAAGGGATCAGACAAGCTATATAAGTCTTCCCTTTCTTTCAGCAGTTTAAACTTTTTTTTTCCTTTATCTAGCTTGCGTGTGATGTGTATGAGCTGATAAGGCATTTTTCAGCAGGTGCTTCCCTCCTATAGCATGCTAGATTGCCCATCCTTTGGGACACAATATTTTCTGCTCTCCTACTGTTTCTGTGTCTCAACTGCTTTTTTAATTTCAGCAGTGATCATTCCTAAAGAAACCTTTCTTACTGTGGCTTTGCTAAGCTAGCACAATCATATATGCATGTGACTTTTTATAACTTGATGAACGGGCTCTTTAGCAACCCTAAAAACCTGGGCTTGACTCTTTCCTTCTTTAACCTGTCAAGTTACAGGAGGCAAGCAAACGAACCATCTTTATTCCAGTCATCAGGCTTTAATGACGATTCCTTTCATGCAGTTGAGCTGCATTGTGCAGCTGTCCTGTGCGGTACCAAAATGCACTCATGAAGTGGAGACTCTTAAGTGTTTGATAATAATACTATAAGGGTTTGGGAGGAGGTATGTGTAGTTCTCAAGTCACCTGAATGGACAGAAGAAATTTGGGCAAATACTTACCTGGATTGCTTCTCAAGGAGCGTAGGTTTTGACTACAAGTGGAACTTACCTGACCTCTGACAAATTTCATGATAGGTGCATGTAGCTGTAAGTGTCTTTCTGGAGCATAAATGCCAAAGTGTGTTGAGGGAGGGAGGCAGAAGGGTGTAACAGATTTTTCAGGTACAAAAAAAAATGTTTTGGAATAATTGGAAGGAGAGCTTTACTTGGGGCTTTAAACATGAATCACAGAACTTAAAGCCTTTTCTGTTCCAGAAGTGTGTACATATGTGCAAAAATAGACCAGAAAAATAGTTTTGGTATTGACACAAGGGTGCATGTAAATTCATGGAATTGTCAACTTGTCTTTATGATGCATTCTGTCTGAGTGGAAGAGATACAGGTGAAAGTTAAAGCCAAAGGCAGACATTTGAGCCATAAGTCTTTCTAGAAGTAGTATTAGTTTTGATTGCCTTTATTTTTTTTTTTCTTCTCAGTTTGAAACCATGTAGCTTTATTTTCAAGCTAACATTTTATTATTGGTACTTGGAGTTATGGTTTAAAACTTGGCATCTGGTTCTGTATTTGCCTTCTTCCTTTTTGTTGGTAGAGGTTGTCTTCTTTGTGTGTATAGGAGAGGCCTGGTATTACAGCATTTGAGGGCCGTCCAAAACATGTTACTTTTGTTTTAAGGCAGATTATGTTCAGAATTTGTTGTTGTGTAGAATTTATCATTTCTTCTTTTCTCTACTTTGCAGCTCTTGGGAAAGAAGTTACTTCTTTGAAAGCACATGAATAGGCATTTTACTTCAGATCTAAATATGTTAACATCTGAAGTTCTTCACTTGCTGGTCTAAGCACTGGAAGTCATGTTTATTTTACTAAGATTGCTAGTCACTGAAGTGCTTGAATCTAGTATCTTTTCCTACAAATATGTTGCTTTTTTTTTTGTATAGCAAAATCTTTTTGGATACACAGAGCAGAATATCTCCAAGTATTCTCACTTGATATGTCTATGGAGATGGTTTCCAGGCTCCACAGGCTTGAGTTGGTTGTGTTGTGATGCGTCCTTTGCTGATAGTTGATGTGCCTGGCTTATTAACAGGCTTTCAGATCTTGAATGTCTGCAGAAAAGCAGAAAGTGGTGACCTAGGCAACCACAAGTAGACAGTATTCTGCCCAGAAGGCTGGTAGTATGTGGGAAATGGCAATGTTTCTGTTTCTGCCCTATTTTCCAGAAAACTCTCGTGAATTAACATTAGAGTTGTAATAGGTTACGGCTTGTGTTGCAGCTGGGTTCAACTGTCTCCTGTTAGTCTGAAGGAGTCTTTGCTCTTTGAGAGGGGAACTGTTGGTACTCTGCCGAGTTTGCTGTCTGCCAGCTGGTTTTGTAACCATTGCTTGCTGTGCTGTGTGTTGAAACTAGGAGAGAGAGGGAGTGGTTTTGTTTGTAATTCACTGGCACAACTGTTTTCCTGGACAAGGGTTAGATTCCACAGTCTTTGCCTTTGTTCTCCTGGAGATAGTATCAGCCTGATTTGGGCAGCAGTGGGAATGTGATGGCCTTTCACAGTGACATAAGAGAAAATAATACTGTACTGGTGAGATAACTTAGATCTTCCTCCAACTGTTTTAGATTGATTGACTCTGCTCTTAAGTTCAGCAGTACACTTTCAGTCTCTCTATTTTTTTAACAGAGCATTATTTCCATAAGACCAGCATGCTTATTTTCTTTTTATGTTGTCAGGATTAACAATGACAAAGGAGCAGAATATGGCATGGGAGAATCTTCTAAAGTAGAAGCAATTTTTACAGGCTTTCCCCCAAAGTGTACTGATGAGAACATGTGGGCACTGAGCACTCTGGTCCTTGTCAAGTACTGGGCATTGGTAGAAAAATTAGTAGTTGTGACTTCTTAAGAGATTAAACAAATCCTTTTCATCTCAAGATATTTAAGGAGCTGGTTCTAATAAGGGTGTATTAGCAAGGTTGCTGACACCCAAGTGTGACTTTGTCCTAGGACTATTTGCTAAACAAATGTTAAATGTTAGTGCTTGTTTTTAATGAGTGCCAGCAAGCAGTCACCCATGACAAGTTGTATAAAACTATTTTCAAGTGCTATATTAAATGGCGTGTAGCTTTCATCAGAAGGTGACCTACAAAGGAGAAATATTAAGCTCCAGGAACCTTCAAGCACTTAACATTTTGACCAACAGGCTGAAAGGGTCTTTGGCATGGTGCTAAGGAAAGACTTTTTTTGGTCCTGTGACAGCACAAACAGTTTTGCAAACCCTGCTTAGAGGGTTAATGTAGCTGGCCTTTTGGAAACTGTGGTGTGTGTGTGTATGTTTACAAGCCTGCCAAATTAAGAGAGAATGTAAACTCTAAATGACAAAGCTGTTATTTTAAAAAATAACTTGGTATGTGCAGAAGTTAGGGGAAGTCAGGGAAACTTTTAAAGTGCTTTGCTTTTCAAGTTAATTACTTACAAACCAAAGAACACAAGCTGATGAAATTCTGGAAAATGCTCAACAGGCTTTTAGGAGAAGTAGCATGGCATGGCACCACCTATCACTTTTCCCCTTACAGAAGACCAGTTGATAAAAGTTCAGTTGACAGAATGGGCACAGAGGAATTGGTGAAAAAAGCAATCTGGATAGTAAAAAAGGATGTTACAGGACTGAGATTAGAAAAATAGTATTTTTATATTGTAGCCTTGAACCTGTCTTGGCCATTATGCTGAATGCTCTCAAGTTACTGAATCTGGCGTGCTGCCCCAAGAAACATTAAATGACTTGAATGTCATGTTAAACACTATTAATCATTCATCTGATGAGATCAAGATAAACAAGAGCAAAAACTCCAAGTCGTGTCTAGACTTTGTGACTTCAGTTTAATATGGGGGATAACGGTGGTATTGTAAGTGTAGCAACATATGTTTTCTAACTTGCATTTTAAGAAAAGTATTGTATGCAAGTCCTGAGTTGTATAATACACCATGACTCTCTTAATCAAGACATTTGCTTTTTCTGAACCATCTTGCCTGTGTTACAATGATGTGTTTGTACTGAGGCAGGGTTCTGTCAGGAGACAGATCAAGAAGAGAGTGGGGGAGCATCTATCGACAGCTGAAGGAAGCAACAAGAACATTAGAACATACTTAGACTGCACTGCTCTTTGAAAATTCCTGTGATGGTAGCTTTAGGGCACTGGTGGCGTCTTGAGGGTGAACTGGCATCACAAACAGTTGAGCTTTGAAACCTGGGACTTCATTAACTCCAGTGTTTAATACTACGTAGGTATGTGCACGGTCAGTTAGGTCCTTAAGTAACTGAATGATGACTCTGTCCAAAAAGTAACCCTAACACAGAAAAGTTTTGCCCTTTCTCTGTGTTAGGAGACTTGTATTGCAGTTACTGTTGTTACTGGTTAACGCGTGCCCTTCTGGTTCTGCATCAAATACCATATATATGCAGCCAACGAAAACTGTCAGATTTCTGAAGATGCAGTCCCAGAAACTACTGGAATTTTTGAGAGTACAGCAGCCTATTGAAGTGATCATTAGTTTAACTTTGCTTAGTCCATGTCTAGCTAGATTATTAAGCGGTATGAACACTACAAAAAGGGGGACTGCAGATCATTTGACATCCAACTGATATGCCTTGAAGAGGAACTTGGCCTTGCACATGACCCTCAGAAAGTATTCTGTAATGGATTTCACTAAAGTAGGAGCTGATCCTCCCTTTGTTTTTCTTTCACTAGCTTGAGCTCCTTAAATCCCCTGGTTTCCTGAAGCAACTTTATTATATAAGAGGAAGCTCACCTGGCAAAAATGTGTGTAATTTCTGCCAGATTAGTAAACTAATCAACCTAAGGATAAGAGGAGTGCCAGAAGCAGTGTAAAGGAAGATGAGGGTGGGCTGAGGGAGAAGAGGACCACTTTTGACAGAGTAAGCTTCTTAGGCTTCTTCCAGCCTGAGTTGTATTTCATTTTGCATGCTAAGGTACACAGATCAATGACCTTTTCTAACAAAATTGCAATCTGAAGCAATGAACAAGAGCTTGCTCTTCACCTGTGCAAGTCATAGTCATGTGCACACTCTCAAACTGTCTAGAAATCTATAAGCTGACATCAAGAAACTGCAGACCTCAAGCAACTGCACTTTACCACTTGAAGTCCAGAGAACACAAATCTCTCAAAAGTAGGAAATGGGTTTCTGGAATCTTTTTTGCTGCTGTGACTTGACTTCTGACAGGCTTTTCCGTAGTAAGGGCACTAATAAACAGTGTGTCTGTTAACACCTTTGAGAGTGATAGTATAAAAACTGTTAATCTGTATGAGAAGGATAAGCTGTTGAAGTAGACAAGAGAAGTATATTGCATTTACTGGGGCAGGTTTTACTGCAGTTTTGTCTGTAACAGGGTTGTTGGCTATGTGATCTTTTTTGGATTCAATTCAGGCAGCAAATTCTTGTACTAAATGTAAATTTTTCTCCTTTAAACTTTTGTATCATTACTATGAAAAAGTGAGATTTAATGTTAAAATAAACTTATTTAACGATGGGCACTGTGCAATTGGGCTCTTAGGTTTCTTGCTTTTGTTTGCTCGGAGTCTTGGTTTTGGCATTAAACCTCTCTCCCCATACCAAAGCACACTCTGAAATTCTTGTTTAGCAGATGATCTGTCCCTTGAAGCGTGTTGCCTGGAACTCCCTACAAAGTGTTATAATTAAGTCTATTTCTGCCTCTTTCTTTTACCTTCTTGTTCTCTCAAAAGAATCTGAAAAACTTCCTAAAACAGAGTAAGTATGGATAAACCAGTAAAACTATTTTCTTCTGGCCTTTGTCACTTGTCCTTCAGGTTTAGTTTATTCTCTGGTAGCATTATTCAACTTAGGATGTCTTCATACTTCTGTTGTATGATTTCCATCTCATTAGGTACCTGTACTGTGTTTGTTGGTAGCTTTAATACTCTCTGAATTTGAAAAGGGGGTAGGATTAAAATTTGAAGGATTTTTTCGCATTTCCATACGATTAAATGTCCAGACCCTCTAGAGTGTAAGGATACGGAAGCCATGATTTTTGATCTGTATGAAAGACTGATTCTACACATTGCTGCATATGCGCAGCAGAACAACAGCTGATGATTGCAACAAGTTGGCTTCTTACAAGTGAAAATGGGGTTTTTATTGAAAGATGCTCCAAAATGCTCTGAAGGCTTCACAGAATTGTAATTTAATTGGTAAAAATCTGAGACTGCTTTTAAAAAAAGGTTGAGTGAATTAGATGATGTTAAAGAACATCTGAAACATTAGCCAAATGAAAAACATTTTTATTTTTGCCTATGATCTAGGAAGTACAAAGGCAGAAGTTATTCTGGAAGCACTTGGTTTAGGATATACCATGCTGCCTTAAAAGTGGGAGTATTGGAATTTTGGTCTGGGCACTCATTTCTTCCATGGTGTTAGGCAGGTGAGATTTTTTTACCCATTACATTTCCCATTTGAAAATGTGATTCTTTAGGCAGAACTTGGAAATAGTTAAAAACAGGTTCCAAAGCTTATGTTGCTACATGCTAGAAGAGATAATATAGGAATCCTAAGGTAAGAAGGAACTTGTCACAGTAGAGTTTTTACAAGATACCTTTTGAACATAAAAGTGATGTTTTTTTTCCCCTCAGTCATTGTTGGAAGAATTGAAGGCCAGTAGACTTCTTCAGATTTCTGAAGAAAACTGGCATTTGTGTTGCACTCCAGCTATAGATTTCCAGCTTCCAAGGAGCACAATTTACTGTTCTTTCTAATAGGACGTTATGGGGAGGAGTCAAGAGAGGACAGACATTCCAGAACAGGCCTGCTTAGCAAGAAAAGGACTAAGAAGTTAAGCTTTAGTGTGGTGTTTTTTTTTTTTTTTTTCTTCATTGAATGCTAATTTTGCAGATTAATGGCAGGAAAGAGATAGTAAAATCAGTTCCATTTTCTGGCAGTAATCTGGACTGTCTGTATGATATGGATTCTTTTTATCACTAAAAGAAGCTCAGTAATGATTTGTTTGTAGGCACATTGCCAAAATGCAAAGATTTTGGACTAGTTCATAAATAGCTGTGCTCTTCGAGCTTTACAGTCTGTTCAAATTTAAACCTTCCCATGATTCTAGAAATGAGAGTATGTGAAGAGGGGGAAATGAACATTTTTTGGCTTTGAGTCATTGGGTAGACTGCAATGAATACAGGCTTTGATTACATAAGGGACCTTTTTTGCTTCAGTCCACCCAGTTTTATAAATTGAAGATTACTAACGTCTTCACCCCATCCCATCTGGTCATCGTGTGGTGCTGGGGGAGGGAATTCTAAGGTAGCTAAAAGGCATAGCAGTACTTCTTGTATCAAGTGCACTGGAGCTTAAGCACAAGTTTTGCCTTTCTGTAAGGTGTGGTTTTGGAAATGTAAGATTTCTTAGATTTCCAAGATTGTGCTGACTATCATGAGCATCTTATCCAGACCCTCAAGGCAGGAAGTACGGACTAGATTATCTTTAAAGGTCCCCTCCAACCTAAACTGTTCTATGTTTCTATGACCTTGAGTTAATTATTTATAATACTGAAAGCTTAGAATCCTAACCAGAGAGATCCATTAGTAGAAAAAGCCAGTAAAATTGACAGTGTGTGAAATAATGTCAGTGAGTGTCATTGAGTCAGAATGAAACCAATTTTTTTTTTATTAATGCACTTTTTGGTCCAACAGGACATGTGCCTGCTTTAAAAAGATCTTAAACCTGTTTACATCTCGGTATTGCCTGATTTCCTTTCTCAGTAGAATTAATGGGATAATCTAGACAGTGAGGATGTATTTAATACTGTCTTATACTGCTGTAGGATCTGCCTAGAGCTGATCAATATTTATATCAATCATCTGCTATAAAATATGAAATCGTTGCCCAGACTTCTCAGAGTGGGTATTGACTGGAATGATAAATGAAGTTGAGTAGACAGTGCAAGGGACATGGATTATGTTCAAAGATTAATTTAGTCAAGATAATTGTCCTAGTGTGGACAAATGTGAAGTCACACATAAAAGGCAAAGGATGTGTATTGTGTATTATGTGGCAGAAATCTGCACTCTGGCTAAGCAAAATTGGGTCAAGAACTATGTGATGGGGGACCCCTTCAAAAGGTGAAACTTCAGTGGCTACTGCAAGCCTCGGGTTCAAAAGCAAATATAAGCATGTCATTTCTCTCAGAAAAAGCAAAAAAATTTTGAAGGATCTAGATAGCTCACCGTAGGTTGGAAGATGTCTCCTTTTATTTATTTAATAAAAATTCCAAGCAGCTTGTTGAGTTAGCTTGTTGATGGAAATAGTTAATAAGGCCTTACTCTAAGGAGAGAGCTGTTTTGTGGGATGAATACCCAGCCAGATCTGACTCAAAGTTCAGGACACTAACCTGAACATTAATTATGATAATTTCTAAAGTATGTGAGGTTATATACCAGAGTCTCAGTTGCTTTGGATGGCATGACTGATTAAGTAATCTTTATTTTAAAGTTGTTAACCTTGATACGGGAATAGGAGGGAAAGTGTAATACACAGGAAACCAGTCTCCATACGGATTGCGGGGCTTTCTTGGGTTGGTTGTGAGGTGTGGGACAGCTTTCTGCATCAAGCCTGAAGGGTACAAAAGGCTCTCTTCGGCTTGCCTTTATTATCCTAAAATGCCAGATATGTTACAGAGGCATTAAAGTAGGCATTAGTGACATTGAAACATAAAATAGGAAGTAATCCTTCCCTGGAGGTGGGTAGGCTGCAAGACTCAGACTCCATATCTGGGTTTTAATGAAGCGTAACTTACAGAAGAACACTGCTTTCTTCCAAACCTGGTGAAAACGTGCACAATGGATTAGACATGTGAACTGTTCTCACATACCTAAGAATTTTATAATTTTTTTGCTGTTCTTTTGAATTCTCTTCTCAGTGCCATACAAGGAAAGAAGACTTCTTTCTTTGCCAAGCCTTAAAAATCACAATTTTGTATGGAAAACAAAGTCACCTTTATCTGTTCATCTTTCTACAAAGCATTTTCTCTGTTTTTCCCCTCCCAGTGTTCTGAGGAATATAAACACAATGATGAGTCACCTCAAGAAGATGAAGGGTTTATGGGTATGTCACCTCTTCTACAAGCCCACCATGCTATGGAGAGAATGGAAGAATTTGTGTGTAAGGTAAGGGCACATGCAAAGAGCTGAAGTAGTTACTGGTTTTAGGTAGTTCCAGTAGGCAACAGACTATACCTGCAGCAGCTGCACTACTAATGTGAGGGAGAGCAGGCACAGACCATCCCTGAATGGGCATCTCTTGTAACTAGTATGTTACAACTAGTAACACTGCAGCTTCTCAGGATCTCAATCTGTCATGAACAAATACTTTGACTTGTAATCCCTGTTCCATGCTTTACAAACTCTAAAGCTGATTGTGCAACTGAGGAGTCTCTTGAGAAACACCTGTGAGTGCAAAGCAGAATAAAAGCCTTCTGGTTCAAGGCATTTTCATTTACAAGGTCATTTTTTCTTCAGACTTGTAAATATTTTGCTTTTCCAGCACTATTTGCCTCCATTGTAGAATAAGCTTTGTCCCTTATTTGAAAAGGAAACAAAGATGTGTTCAAACAACTATATCTAAGTTAATCCATTGTAGATTTTGCAATTGCTGACCTTGGCTCAATTTTTTCTACTCTTTAAAGCCATGGGGCTGTATCAGTCTCAGGCCCTCCTTTCTTGGTAAAAGGAGGGCTGCTTCTTATGCACTTGTTCCTGCTGGTTTTATGAGTGATTCTTTGATGTTTTTGCAGGGGAACCCCAGTTACTTAGTCTTCTTTTGTGTACTATGCATCTTTTTCCCATTTAAGATGTTCTGTAGGGTGGATTGTGTAAAATTAATTCCTTCCTGCTGTTCCTACCTGAATTCCAAGCTTTTGATTCATGGAATAAACACTATTTTCTTATTTAATGTATTTAAACACCCAATCTTTTAACTGGGTTGGTCATTCTGATGAGTTTTCTTTTGCTTCCATAAAGGACCATGGAGAATTGGTTTAAGAACTCTGGGCTCTTGTTGAAACTGATACAAGAATATAAGCTTTTTAAACTTAGTGTTTCAGGATTCTTCAAGCTTGCTCCTGTATTACTAGCCAGACGACAAACCCAAGGAACACTGCAGAAACAACCCTGGTACATAAAGCATTCCCAGATACCCCTCTGCTTGGCAGTGCTGCTTCTGAAGCCAAACTGAAGACTTCTTGTACCTTATGCTACTGAAGCAGCACTAAGAACACCTGTGCAAACTTTTTTTGTTTGGAACCAGCTGCAAGAACATTAGTGTGCACATATGCTCTTTTCCCCTTTAAAGAAGAAATCTGATGGAATTGAGAGTCATGAATCTGTTACCTTAACTGATCTGTCACCATTTGTTTTGAGAGTGTGGGAGCAGTTTTTTTTCAACCTGGATAAGGGACTGGACACTTCTCACAGGACTCTTGCCACTTGATATTTTCTCACCCATATTAGTGCTGATGAATAGCTTTTTTGCTAAACTGCCCCAGGTGCTAGCAGATACACACTCAGACTAGCTTGTGGTTGGAAGAACAGACTTTTACTTATTTCTGGGAGAGAACAAGGTGTAGGCTTCTTCAGTTAAAAATTGAAAATAACAGAACATGGAAATGAATTAAGTGCTTTTCCTTCATTAGCAGTGAAAATGCCCAGTAGCTTTCCTGTTCAAGGAAATGCTGAAGTATTCATTTATCTGATGGTGCAGCTCAGCTTCATAATGGTACTGTTTTGAATAGGATACAGTGACTTAAGTATTGTATTTCAAGTCTAAAGCCTTTTTCCCAGAGATGTCCCATCAAGCCTTTTCTGTTTAGATTAGAGCAACGCTTTTACTAATACGGGTTTTTTGACTTGTACCATACATCAGTGGAACTCAATTCCCTGCATTTACCTAAAATCTTCTAACTTCTAGGTATGGGAGGGCCGATGGAGAGTCATTCCTCATGATGTGCTGCCTGACTGGCTAAAGGACAACGACTACCTGTTGCATGGACACAGACCACCTATGCCTTCCTTCCGAGCTTGTTTCAAGAGTATCTTCAGAATACATACAGAGACTGGTAACATCTGGACACATCTTCTAGGTATTTTCAGCTTCCTCTAATGCTAATTAGTTTTATTGCTCTCTTTCTTTGAGAGCAAGATAGAAAGAGGTCTGGGGTGATCAGCATTATCGTTCCACTAGTAACCTGTTAAGTTAACAGGTTGGTATCCCTCTCCTAATTTTATCCCACCAGGCTTGGATGGGACTTCCTTAATTATGGCATTCAATACAAATTAATGAAATATATTTTTCCTTATCGTTAGTAAATGACCAGTAGGTATTCTTTTTTCCCAAGGGCATAGGTGTTAAACTGAGATGGCATTTCTAGCCTGAGGAACATGTTTAAATTGCAGCTTGTGTGAGTGGTTTTCAACTTGGAAGGAGCCTTGAAGGGAAAGGGTTTTTTTGAACTATACCCTCCTCTTTTTACATTTTGTGGTTGTTCTAGAATTGCTATTGTTCTAGAATGTCCAAATACGTGTTGGGCATCTTGCAGAACAAGTGAAAATACAGGGTCCATCAAGTGTCTATTGGATCAGTCTGAGGCAGAAATGAGATTTAAATGCACAACTAAGGTAGGGCAGTACTTTCTTCTGCATGTGTGCTGCTGGTTGTGCAGCTCCTGTGTTTAGTGCTCCTGCACATTGAAGTTGTGTTTGTAGAAAGAAAAGCTTTAGGTGTGCATATACTTGACACCTTTCTGCCTTACTGTTTTTCAGGTTGTGTGTTCTTCCTTTGTCTGGGAATCTTCTACATGTTCCGGCCAAACATGTCCTTTGTAGCACCTGTGCAGGAGAAAGTGGTTGTTGGATTGTTCTTCTTGGGAGCCATACTCTGCCTTTCCTTCTCATGGCTCTTCCACACAGTTTATTGCCACTCAGAAGGTGTTTCCCGGCTCTTCTCCAAGTAAGTGCCTAGAGGAGAGGGCAGGCCAAATAGGATACAGGTGGGAAAACAGCGTTGGGATTTATGCCTGGAGCCTCTGTGGAGGAGTTGTTCATTGCATGACTGCATGTACTTTGGAACAGAGAATCAATGCAGCCTTGTAATTATTGTTTGTTTCAGCATGAGTTTTTGCGCTGTTTTAGTCTGAAAACTCCTTACGTGCATCTTGCTGCTCTAAGTAGTACACCTAGAGCTTAGTTGCAGGACTTAGAATTTTTAATGCAGCTGTGACTTCTCATCATTTCAACTATTTTGAGTAACTTTCAATCTTGCGCTTACGTAAGACAGCTCCACAATATGTATCAAGATCGTTTTTTTGTTTTACTATGCTTTCCTTTTTGGCTGGCTGCGAACTATCTCCTGTTTCCTAAGATTACTCAACCTATGATTATGTAATCTGCAAGACCCTCTCTAAAGTAACCCAGCAATTGAAATCCTCTACTGAAAAATGAACTCCGTGTCTTGTAGGAGCATTTTGTCTGGTTGTGGTAAAAAGCAACAGCTGTAGCAATACCTTCTCTTCACTGGTGTATGGGAAAACAGCATAGTTGAAAAATGGTGACATTGTTTCCCAGTGGTGACTAAAACTGCCTCACTAGCTCATGCTTGTCAGATACCAAAGTGTTTGTGTTGGCTGTGCTCTCACAACATACCGTGTGACCTTTTTTGTGTTCAGAGGACTCTTATGCTGCTATTTTCCTCATATGAAGCTTAAATCTGAGTTTCCTCCAAAAAGCTTTCATCTAAATGCTGTTGTATTTATTGCTGATGACTGTCCAAAAATGGCCTTACTAATTGTTTATCTACGTAATCCATTACTCTCAGAGGATAATGGTAGAAGAGTTGCCATCAAGAAGTAAGTTGCAATAGTAAAATAACTTGATTTTGCAGTGAGATTTAGATAGTTCTTCTACTAAATAAGAGCGCGTTGGTCTGAAGACTTCCAAAGGTTCACATTTCTCAGCACGCTGATTTGTGTTTCCTTCTAGGCTGGATTATTCTGGCATTGCACTTCTCATAATGGGCAGCTTTGTACCATGGCTGTACTACTCCTTCTATTGCAACCCTCAGCCTTGCTTCATCTACTTGATTGTGATTTGTGTCCTGGGCATCGCAGCCATAATTGTCTCACAGTGGGACATGTTTGCAACCCCTGAATACCGGGCTGTAAGGGCAGGTAAGACCTGAAGTTAGTTGTTTTGCCTCTCGACTGCCTTTCCTCCTTCCTACTCACCACTTGGAAAAACCACCTTGGGAAGACTTAAAAGAGCTTCATTTTGTACTCAGCTAATATTATTTGCTTGGGAACTTGATGGGTTTTCTTTCAGCATTTATTGTAGCCACCTGAATGCAGAGATAAGGGTGGGTGCCAGGCTTGGAAGTGCAGTCCTGAAATGGGCAGTAACACACGCAGCAGGAAAGGCAGTGCAAAGTATTTCTAGCCATATCCAGCAACTTTGCTATTGCAACAGAATGACTGACTGCTTGGTGTGTGTGTACGTGTATATTCCTTCTACTCTTTGTCTTGGTTTTGTAACACTAGGCTTAGACAGTAGCAAATCAGTGAATTAATGATTGAATTAATTGGAATAATTTGCCTAGATAAAACATATTTAAGGCAAATACCTTAGTATTTCTCTTTACAAGATCAAAAGAACAAAACCAGATTTGGTTTCATGTTCTGAGGTAGGAAGAAGACAAGGCTTTAGGGTGCAGCTCTGGAATCTGAACACAGCTGGGTCAAATAGTGATGTTTCTTACAACTTAACCTTCCCATGCTGTCTACAGTGAATCTACATTTCCTGGACAAGCTATGGGTGTACCTTCGGAGAGTTCAGCCTTCCAACCTTAAAATCTGGATGCGACATGGTTATTCCCCCCATGCACGTTTTCTTAATATTTTTAAACTTGCTGCTAAAATCTAAATTAATCAACCATGTTCTCATATATGGCAGATCAGATGAGCCTCAGATGCTACTTTTCTGTTTCCTAGAACTACTTGTACAGTGTATGAGAAATCCTCTTTGTGTCTCCTTGTCTTGCTCTTGAGAGATTATGGTCAAGCAAGATTTAGTTGGTGTAGTGTCAGTGCCCTCTACAGTCCAAGATATGTAACTGGCTCAATGAACATGAAAGCCGGCTGACACACTCATTAAATTAAATATTTCAGTATCTGCTGGAACATAAAACTAAGTAGTTTCTGGTATATGAAGGAATTCTGTCCCTTCTTGAAATTCCTCTGCAATAAAGCTCTTTAGGGACCTCCAACATCAAGAGTTGTCACTGTTTTGCTGCTCTGGCAAATACTGAGTTTTTCCTCCCTAGCCTTTGTATTTTCATTGTCTCCCTTTACCGCCACTGCATTCAAATCTGACTCTCCCACATTTTTTTTACCTCCCAGGAGTATTTCTAGGTCTGGGTCTTAGTGGGGTTATTCCCACGCTGCACTTTGTCATCTCTGAGGGGCTCCTGAAAGCAGCCACAATGGGACAGATAGGCTGGCTGGCACTCATGGCATGCCTGTACATCACTGGTGCTGCACTATATGCTGCCCGCATCCCGGAGAGATTCTTCCCTGGCAAGTGCGACATCTGGGTGAGTCTACACAATGACTGGATGAGGAGACCAAAGGGAAAGCTGGTTCCCCTTGAGGCTGGAGGATGTTGTGTCCATGTTTTCTTATTACAAGTATCAAATTGCTGCACCAAAAGCATAAGTCCTTAAGGGGCTTAACAGCTGTGGGCTCTCTGAGCCTGACGTATCTGGTGCCTCTCTTGCTGAGAGGTATGAGGTAACTGCTGGTGTGCAAGTTCACCCCAGCACATATACTAGATGGGTAAGTGACTTTGTGAACCTTTTTTTGTGTGTGGAGCATCCTGCAAACACACGTTGTACCTTGCTTATGTGAAGAATAGTGCATGGTGATTCCTCTGATATTCAGTGTGTTCTCTGGAATTTTCACCATGTCTGGCTCCTCATCTTGTGCAGCTAGTGAAAATGCTGCATAGAAATAGTAGACTTTGGAGGGATCTCTGGCCTAGAAGAAGGCAGAGTGGAGTGAGCAAGTGGGTGGGTGGGGGAAACTTGGTATGAGGGAAAGGATCATGAAGACTGGATGCAAAGAAAGAAATTGGCTGGAGCAAGAGTAGAAATGAGAGGGAGGTAGACCTTTGGAAGGCCACTGTACTTCCACTAGGATAGTTTAAGGCCCCTGAAGAGAAGTGAGAATGAAACCTGGGTTGTTTGAGTGTCTTTTGCACAGCAATAATTTAAGTTTGTTGAAGTGGCCAAAGCCTTGTTACAATAATGAGCTAGGCTCCAAGAGCACTGGTGTACCACCAACTCTTTTTCCAAGCTTCCTGTGGAGCCTGCAAATGCACGTTTGTACAAGTTTTTCAAGAGCATTGTCCATGTTGGTATGACTTCCCTCAAACAAGAGCATGCTTTGTCATGGAGCTCCCTCATGGTTTTCATTCAGCTGTGCTATAATCAGTAGCATCCTGGGCAGTCATTTGGAACATCTGGTTGTTTCCATGTTTTAATAGAATAGAATAGTTTATTTTATTTTTTTGTTGTTCTGTTTCTCTGTGGATAAAATCACAACGTTCTGAAAATCTGCCTGGTAAAATTTTTGCCTGTGACCAGAGCAAAGTTTATACCTGTTAGCTGAATGACACAGCCCTTTTTATTAATAAAACATTGGTGTGTGTTTTGGAGGAACTAATTTAATAAGTGTCCTGCTTGAGCCTTTTGCCCAAAGCTGTGAATTACCCTTGTCCCTTCACAAAGATGCACTGTGACATTTATCTAGCCTATTTGTTCATTGACCAGCTGGTTAAGATGGCTAAAGGGGAGGGTGTGTGTGTGGAGAATTTGATTATTTTGCTTATGATAGGGGAGGGATGGGCTTTTAATACACAACATAGAGAACTTCACAGCTTGTAGTGCTGCTATGTGTTACTGTGAACTTCAGCTGTGGCTTTTTTGGAGACAGGGCATCACCAGAACCCAAAGTACCCTGGCTGAACAGCAGTGTTTTCTTTCCTACAGTTTCACTCCCATCAGCTGTTTCACGTCTTTGTAGTGGCTGGTGCTTTCGTGCACTTCCACGGGGTTTCCAACCTCCAGGAGTTCCGCTTCATGGTGGGAGGAGGCTGCACAGAGGAAGATGGGATGCAGTAAAACCAGCCTTCAGCCCAAGACCGTAACCAAAACAGGGCCGCGAGCGCGGCTGGAGCATACAGGCTAGCAAAACGAATACCTAAGAAGAATCCAAGTTTCAGCTGATAGAGCATGGAGCTTCACGGGGATTCTGACTAACCAAGATAAATTCTATACCTCAAGCAATGGAATGAATCAATTTGAAGACCAGGAAATTCTGAAACCCTAATTTATTCTTGGGATCTACAGATTGAGCTACAGAGGACCCTTTCCAAATCGGCTTCTGTTCAATGCCATATTTATTTGTAGAACTGGGGAGGGATAGCTTAGCAGTTTCCTTTTTTTTAAAAAAGAAAAAAAAAAAAAGAGGTTAAATTTATATCCTCTTGGAGGGTTTGGGAGTTGATTTTAGATGCTCTTTTGGGAGAAAAAATAATTGTAAATAAGATTTCTAACTTTCTGTTTAAATAAAATTTATATAAATGTTTTAAACAATGGGTGGGGGGAAAAGGGTTTTTGTAAAGAATGCAACATGCAAGTACCACACACTGTTTCAATTTTGCACAAAATATACAATTGCAGGAGGACCAGGTAAAATTCCCAGGAGTGAAGCTTGTTGGTCCTGCAGATCTTCCTGGTGGCCAGCATGCCCTGGGCAATGTGGGGTCCTGGCCAGCACTTGGAGTAGCTTCAGTAGGTGTACACAAGGGTTGTGAAGGCTGGATTAATCATGTTGTCATCCAGGTCACAGTGTTAGCAGGTTTATTTACTCAAGTAACTTGAAAGATACATCTGCACCCTGCCTAAGTGTATGTGGGACAGCTGCCTTCCAAGCTTGCGTGGCCTGTATGGTTTTGGATAGTGGATCTTACAGTTAGTTGGTTTGGTTCTCATCATATGAATTGGAGCGTGATGGGAAAACTGCACATGGAATGGCAAACAGTCCGACTCCAGCAGTGCCTGCCTGTTCCCAAAGGCCACCCGTTGAGTAGATGGTTGCCATTTGTGGGCCTGCCCTGTTTTGTCTGAACAGATGATGGTAGTGCACTTGTCAAGAGATAGTAGAGCATGTGAGAGGAAACAGAGATGGGGTTAAGAGGGACTGGAAAGAGGAAGCTGTATGCTCCAGGACTTGGACTTAACAGCTACTGCAGGCCTCGAGCACATTACCTTCTCGTGTCAGGCTCAGCATGCCAAGGGAGGTTGCAGGGTTTTCTTTTTAAGAGGAAAAATCCACAATCGGCCCAATGCAGTTCCTTTTTTTTTTTTTCTTTTTCCTTAAGTCTGCTTCCCATCTGTGCTTTAGCAATGGGACTGCTGGTATTTTTTAAACCTGAGAGTTCAGTTGGATTGCTGTGGAGCAGACACACCTCCTGTATAAGGGGAGGCATATAACCTTCTCTTGTGTAATTGATGTAGCTTGATCTTTGGAGCCCAGTCAGAAGCCAGACTGAAGGAGAATCTTTGGAGTTGTAAAATGAAACTTGAATGTTTTGTTTATTATGGCACAGGTATTGCTTGGAGTGTTTAGTTGGAAATTCAGAGCAATTACCTCTCACAGATGAGTTAAACAGCTCATAAAATGCTATATTTCACGAGGAAGGAAGGTAAAGGGTGGGTTTTTGTTGTGGTGGTTTTTCCTTTTTTTTATTTTCTTTTTTTTTCTTTTTTCAAGACTCCTGCAAGTTCATCCTTCAAGAGAAAAATGTGGATTGCAAAGATCTGCCATGCTCTGGATATCATGGAGTATGTTTGAGGGAGTTATTTTGCCTAATGGAGTCAAGTAGAAGCAGAATGCCTTCCAAAAGTTGACAGGATATTAAGGCTTCACCCCTCAAATGGAATCTTTGTAAAGCCTCTGAGAGCAAGGTCAGCTGCCAAAAGAGCTGCTGCGGCAGAGTCTGTGAGCTTAGAGGGACATGTTCTCAGTAGGATCACTACATCGGATGCCTGTAGGGCCAGAAGAGGTTATCGCAGGTCTGTGTGGTTCTAAAATGAAGTAAAGAGCAGTATTAACTTGGATGTAAGGGCTAATAGCACTGGCATCCCAGGCAAAGATGCAGAATTGCCTGGCAAGAAGTATACTGGTGTCTGAGAAAAGCGTGGTACATATCAGAATTAGAGTTGTCTGTAAGGTGCTTTGGATACCTCTGTAACAGCACCAGCAGGAGTGGCAGTCTCCATCCTGGATCATCCCATGCTCACTCCTTGAAGGGTGATTGTAACCTGGTCCTACACAGCACAGAACTATTACAGAAACACAGTACTCCACCTGCTATTCTTAACCCAGTCAGTCTCTCCTTTCAAGAAGTTTGTGTTCCAATAAAAACAACTTAGCTGTGCACTTTTCTGTAGCTCTTGCTGAGAACTCTTCCCAGGTTGGCACCTGAATGCCTTACTCTCAGCAGTCAGAGGCTTGCTTGCTCTGTGTGCAGGTTATTGCCATAGAATAGTTAGGACCTACAGCTTCTTTCCTTCCCCATTAAATAGTGGCCTTGTTCAGTATATTTCTTTTTAAAAATTGCTTACTGTTGAAAGCAATGAAGCACATTCTGGGGTTTTGATGGTCGGGGTCTCTGGTGATGGTTCCATATAAGATGGGATCTTATTACTTGCTGTATTCTTAACTTCTGCTAATAAAAGAACCAAATTGAATATTGTCTAATTTGGGTCTTTCCATGCTCTGTGTGAAGCTTGAGGGAGTTGCTCTCCCTTTGTTCCTTCCCAACGCTCACAGGCAAACACTTCCTAGATAAAAGGCTTCTGCTGATGCAGCAACTAAACTGGTGCCTAGAGGCCTGCTTACATACAGTTCAACTGATGCTCGCTCTGTGCCTCCTCGAGCAAAAGCCAGTGGGTGGTGGGAGTTTGTGTGACTGAAGCATTAGTTCTGCAAATAATTCTGTCTGTAATTCACATCAAGTTGGTGCCTGGTTTTGCTGTAAGGTTTCAGTACTGTTTAACATATATAAACAGCACAGCAGGCACAAGTGTCCATGGACTGTGCTGACTCAGTGCTAATCTCAAGGGAAATTTGTTTTTCCAGAGTCTGGGCTTTTATTGGATGCCCACTGGTATTGCCAGTTGTAGTATGGGACAGATAGTGGTCTGGGGGAAGGAGGTGGTGTTAGGTGTGCCTGGTGCCACCACTTCATGAAGTTGATCATCATAAGAATTCCCTGGGCACATGATTATTCTGAACTTGCAGAGAATAAAGAGCATGGGACAACCTTTGTCCTCTCCCATGACTGCTTATTTTTGACATCTGCCATGTTTTAAAAGTAACTTGAGAACAAGGTGGGATTGGTGTTACTGCTAGGTCATTTTGTTTTGGAAAGCTTAGCTGAACCTTATCTGTAGAATGAGGGCAGGCAGGATGGTCTTCGGGCTGGTTAGCGCTTGTCAGACCTGTCCATCTCCCAAGCCTCTGTCTGAATGTAGGCTGGCTATAATTTCAAAGGTTATCTACGTTTGCATGTTTAGAGACACTAATTTTCAGTGACTCAGTTTTCCAGTTCCTGGTCTTGCAGGCTTTGGAGCAGACTGTGTGTGTACCGGCTCCATCCTTGTTGTCTCTTAACCACAGCAGGTTGTGTGCCTGAGGTAACAGACAAGCAAGGGAAAAGGAGCAAACTGGCCTGGGTGAAGCATTGTGGAAGGAGCAGAAACTGATTTATGGACAGTAGTGGAAAGCCAAAGGTGAAGCACTGGGGCTTGAGAGCTTATAAGGAGAAAAATGGGCAGGAGCAACCAAGGCTGTGATGAACAAGAGGTGGGGGGAAAAGAGGATGGGTGCTGGAGAGCTTGGTTGTTGTGTGCAAATTTTTAGGTGAGCTGAGATTGGGAAGGAACCTTCAGGAAGCCTGGATCAAATTCCTGGCCTCCCAGCCTGTAATTGAGTAATGAACTGACCATCTCCTCCTGATACGCAGGCTTAGGGATGGGAAGGAATTGGGTTTGGCTGGGGAGGGAGCAGGGCTGGTGCTGAGCAGAACAACCCTGTGCCTGGAGTGAGGTCTGCATCACTGTTCCTCGGCTGTCAGCAAACATCTGTTGAACTCCCCAGCAAGACAGGCCTAATCCTCCTCTTGTGTTGGTTCACACTGAGTCTTGGCATCCACAGCTTTGCTGTTTATCAGTTCCTCAACTCAAGATACATGTTTTGCAGTAACCTATGGGAGAGCAAGCTCCAGTAAATTACCTGTGACAGCATGAGGTCTCAAGGTGGATTTATTTATTTTTTATATGCAAAGCAGACAGGGAGAGTGTTGATTATCAGCATTGGATTGCATGCAAATGACATGAAAAGAAGTTGCCACGTTTGACTATGAATTAGGTTTATTTTGCTTTCAGAAAGCAGAATGATACTTAAAATTTGCCTGGGCAGGCTGAAGTTGTATGTCCTACCTCTTCTGCATGCAGCTGTGGCCGTGCTTTGCTCTGTCCCAAGAGCCACTTGCTTCATTCATTGTGAAGGGTGAACTTGCCCTCAGTATGGATTAAAGTGCTGCAATCAAGGTGAATATCTAGGGCCATTGCCTAGCTTTTTTTAAGGAACTGGAAATAAATGAAGCATATAATTAGTGTGGAGGAGCTGAGTTTGTTTTAGTAGAACCCATTAGAGACTTTCCTGCAAGACTGACTTCTTTTTTCCCCTGCTTTCCCCCCCCGCCCCCACCTGCTGTGTGGCATCAAGCGGTTTGTTTGAACCCAGCTCTCCTGCTGGTCAGTGCTTCTTTATTTGTCTGGAATGTCCCAGCTGACATTCTGCAGGCTGTTTCCCAGAAATACTTTAAATAAAGTTCCCTAAAACGTTCAGCTCCCTGAAGAAGACGTGTTAATTCCTAGGTCCATATTTCTGTTTGTGAAGGAGTACCAGCCTTGAGCTCACAGCAATGTAGAGGTGAGTCATATTGGATCATCTTCAAGTACTTGAACGGTGAGCAATGCATGAGAAGCACATGAGGAATCCTCTGCCCAGCATCACATGGGCAGTGCTCCAGTCCAAGCCACTGCAAGAGGACCACAGTGTATGTGGTCCCTTGTTCACCCTTGGGAAGGTAAGTTCCTTGGGGATGGATGGCAGGATGTGAGCCTGGCACTCCTGCATGTGCACAAGGGGCTGGTTTCCCTGCTCGGGCTAAGTCTGGTGTTCTCCAGGAGCTTCACCTTTGCCCCTCCCTTCTCTAGTGGAATTAATGTTTGCACTACAAAGCTGTTACTGTTTCTGAGCTCAGAGCTGTTTGCACTGGAGATTCACGCTGATCTTGCTTTTTAGCAGCTTCATCTCTGGTATAACTGGGCACAGAGGCTCTTCACAGCTGGCATAAAAACTGAACTAGTCTAGTAAATGAGATGAGAAAATCATGGGCCTGGCTGGGTTCCCAGAGCAGCGATGCATTGCCCTAATGGAGGCCAATGATGCCCAAACCAGCTCCAGTAGCAATCTGTTTTCGTCTCCAGCTGTGCCGAACCTGTGTGCATGGTTTGGGGTTTGCTGAAGTGCTGGCCCAGAGCCCAGCTCCCCTGAACCAACGCAGTTGTTCTCTGCAGCTGACACAGCCGGGGCAGCTCCAACCCCCACCCTGGATTTGCAACAGAAGCAGCCACGGCCATGGGGCAGCAGCTGCTGCTGGGAAGGGGAGAACTGGGAAGCCATCCCTCCTGGGAGGGATGGAGCAGCTGCTGTCACCACCTCCCTGCCTGCTGCTGGCCTCAGTGGTCAGCCCACGGGCTCTGCCCTGGCTCTGGCCCAGCTCCCCTGTCCCACTGTGGGCAGCTGGGTTTGCTGCCTTTGCCAGGGAGCCTCCTGCCAGTGTTGAAAGTGATGCTGTGTCCCTCAGAGCTGGTCAGGAGGTGGGTGACAGCAGGCTCCAGGCCCTGCTGCCAGGGGGTGGGAAGGCAGCTGAAGGAAGCCGCTGCTGGCTGAAATTTAGGCAAGGAAGTGCAGCTTTTGGCTAGTGTGTCACCTACAGCATCTGTGTACTTGCTCTCGCTGACATGGAGGACTTCCCCAGCAGCTCCCTGGCTCCTTCCCTGCTAGCTGTGTGAGGCCAGCCCCTGGTGTGATGGTGGCCTCCAGGAAGGCTGGCAGCCTTCTCTTAGGAAGGGCTCAAGAAGCCCATGTGTGCATCCCTGTGCAATGCATAATGCCAGTGAGGAGAAGGGCACAGCCCTAGTGGAGCCGTAGTGGGAGTGCGAGGATGGGGCTCCGTGCACAGCCCTCTCCCACCGTTGGTGGTCTGGCTTGGGGAAAGGTGGGCTGCTGGGGCTTCCAAATCATGGGGCAGCAGCAGGAAGCAAAGCAGGAGGAGCTGGATAAATTTCCTGCCTGGCCCACAAGGTATTTACTGAAGAACCACACTTGGTAGCGTTCAGGTGGGGCTGGTACAGCTTGTGTCATGCTTTGATGACGCTGCGTTGCTGTGGCTGATGTCATGGGAGGCAATGACAGCGGCGTTGGCTGGCTGAGTGACGGGGTGTAAAGGATCCTTTCAAGTGCAGGCAGAGGTGGTGTGAGGGGCCCTGCAGCTGGGGCAGGGCAGAGGCTAGAGGAGCAGCCTGCGCTGAGGGGTGGATGGAGGAGCTCCCCAGCATCCAGTGGGGACAGGAGCAGCAACCCCTTCCAGTGAGCGCCCAGCTGGTGATGAAGGCATTCACAGCAAGTGGGAGTTTGATGCTTCTTCCCCCTTTCCTTTTGAACATTTGTTTTGTAAAAAAGTAAATGCCATGTTTGGCTACCCTCAGCCCCCTCCTCCCCTGCAAACAGAGGCCTGTGAGAGCACAGGGTTTCTGTGCAGAAGGGACTAGTGGGCTTTGTCAGCAGAAAAAGCATCCTGAGGAGCTCTAGTCTGACAGTTGTGTGTAAAACCAAGCAAGACTAAGACTGTCGGTACCGGTCCTTTGCTCTGGCAGAGGAGGGCACCCCCCACCCCCCTGGCTTTAACCCACTTGGAGCATGTGGCTCCTGGGTGCAACCACTGCTGTCCCCAGCCTCTCACTAAGCATAAGCCAGTTCAGACCAGCCTGCTGAAAAGCTGCTGCTTTTGTACCCACTCCCAGTTGTAAACAGCTGCTGTAGATCTAGGGCTGATTTTCCTACAATATTGTAGGATGAAGTCATCCCTGTCTGATCCTACTTGAAGGTGTAGTCATCTGTCTGCTCTGTCCTAAGACATGAGTCAAGGGAGGGCACACATGTACGTGATGCTGTGTGACATGTGTCCCTGCCTGTGGCTCAGATGCCCTCAGTGCCCACCACAGCACTGGGGGGGAGGGCAACGTTACCTCAGCCTGCAGTGGAGTGTTTCTGAAGGCTATAAGGAGTGTAATGGAGGGATTTCAGGTCCCTTCCCAGCTCCCTTTCCACTTGCCTGGGAGGAAATTGGCTGCAGGTTTAGGGATTGTGAAGTCCCTGATTTGTGTGGCAAGCAGATGAGGCCAGGTGGGTCTGAGGGACACCCCTTATTGCTGAGCACTGCTTGTGACTTTTCACCCAATGCCTACGGTTTGTTTACGGGGATGGATGGTGTCTTGCTGTGATTTATAGTGCTGTTATCAAGAGGGCAGCAGGATGCTGCTCAGCTGGAAGTGAGAGATGGCCCCTCTCACAGCTGCTTTGCTGCTGCTTGGATTCGCTGGCCTCAGATCTCTGCTCCTGCTGACCTATTTTTGTTTGCTGTGCCCAGTATATGGTTGAAGAAATTGGGAACTGGAGCAGCTACTCTTCCTGGGTTTTTTTCTCATGCTGTAGGGCCAAGAGAGCAGAGCAGGAGGTGGAATTTGCTTAATCCCATGTCAGAGACAAGAAACAAGTAGGTGTGCTTTGCTGGAAAAAAAAATAAAAAATTAAGCCATACCTGGGAACAGCTCAACCCACCATGGATCAGCAGCACCGTGGGAAGAAAAGGTCTGCATTTGCGTCCCAGTAAATGGCTAAGACAAATCTCATTAACTGAAGCAGGAGCTTCTGTGGCAAAACCATGCCACAGCATGTGAGTGTTGCCTCTCCTGGGGAGCACTGGCACAGGCCCCCTGGGAGCCGCACTGGCCATGTGCACCCGCTGGGGTTTCAAGGGCAGCTGTGCCAAGCCCAGCCAGGCCATCCCAGCTCCAGCAGCTGGTCTGTAAATCAAATCCCCACTAGGGATCAGGGGGTCCTCTGCAGAGGGTTACTCAGCACTGCCCAAATGGTGCTGCTGGAGCTTCTCAGGGACCCTGGGGTCTCCTCCATCCCCCTGTGCATTAATGGGCAAGGGGGGATGCCTAGGACATCCCTATCAAGCGAGTGCAAGCATGGAAATGCTGTGTATGGCAGGAACTGGCAGTTCAGCCCAGGGAGGGAGCATGAGATGTCTCCCCCCATGGCCCCTGTGCTCTGGGGAGCTGTGCTGCAGCACTGGGGCACCCCCAGATCAACCCCAGCTCAGATGATGAGGGGCTGTGAGTTCATGCCTTACCCTCACCCCCTCACAGGGGCCACTCTCCAGACACACCAGACCATCTCCCGACTATTAGTTGCTATCCAGTAGCACCTCTGAGCCCCCATCTCAAACCCTGCAGCGTGGGTGGGAGGGAGGCTGTTTGCTGAGGGGTGTGGGGGGCACTTGAGGAGCAGCTGGTGAGCACTGGAGGAGGCAGCGTGGGCCGGTGGGATGGGATTTGTGGGACTGAGGCTGCACAGGCTGGGGCAAGCACTTGACATTCCCTTGCCAGCCCTGGTAGAGCTCAGCTGAACCTGCCAGCTGTCCCCACAGCCTGGCTCTTGCTGCCTGGCTGGTGCCCAGGAAAGCCCTGCCATGGAGGCACTGGCAGCTCTGGGAATGGCTCCTTTTGCTTTAGCTGGGTGCACCCCAGCACTGATGGCACAGAGGGAGACATCCATCCTGCTGCTCCACACTGTGGTGTGCAAATGTTACAAAGTGGCTCCGCAGCCCAGTTCACCCTGTGTGCTCGGGTTTCACGTCAGTGCAAACTTCCACCCTTATTTTTTGGTTTAAGAAGTAATCCAGGTCTCACACCTGTCCTGGTCCCTCCAGTTACAAGCTATGCTGAAGCAAATAAGCTGTGCAAAATTCACAGCTTCACTCTTTAAAGGACTGTGTGTACTTGTGGATTAATTCACCTAAAACCAAACATGGTCTGTATGCACGTGGGGCAGTGTGTATTTATGTCTCTTTTTTAAGCTGAGTGGAGATGGGACTGCTAATCCTTTCTGACAGGGAGGTCACCCTTGAGAGTGGTGCCCCAGGAAGGGAGGCGCCAAGGGCAGGCACATGGAACTGGGGAAGCTGTGCCAGCCAGCGGGGGATGCCCGGAGCTGGTGGCTCCTCCATTTGTGAGCAGTTCCTGATTCTTTGGCCTTGACAGCAGCCCCTTTCCCTCTGAGCTGCTTTTGTCTTCCTCAGCTGCTTCTGGCTCTGATAAGGTCACTGCATCTCCATCTCCGGATTCACTTCAGTACTGCAGTTATTCCTCTCCTCCTTGCTGTACCGTGGCCTTTAGCAAAGCAAAACCAGCCACAGCGGGAGCTGCAATGTCCTGAAAGGCCCCCACCACGACCTGGTTGTGACTGGTACTGTCCCGTTGGTGTTGGGTGACATGGGTGACACTGGTGGCAATAGGAGCAGCATCCGTACTGACTAGCACACCTGGGCTGCATATGTGGCCTTGTGCAGGGAAGAGGACAGCCCTGTTTTGAGGATAAAGCCCTATCTCATAAAACTGCCCTTTGCAGTTAGACTTTTGGGTCTCACCCCAGCAGTGGTGGCTGTGGGAGCAGGTGGCTTGGTGGGCTCAGTGAGGAGCCCCACACGTGTCGAGGGCAGTGCTGCAGGCAGTGCTACTTGTCAGGTGACAAGGGAGGAGGGTGCAGGTGCTTACCCTGCAGGAGGGGGCAGCTGGGCTCTCAGGGGGCTGGATGGGGTGCAGGGGTCTCCCAAAATGGCCCACCTGGCAGAGAAGGCCAGGACAAGGTTCTGCCCTGCTGGATTGCTCCCTTGGTGCCACCGTTACCTGGGTGCTAGAGTGGCTACAGATGGGGATGGTGCAGAGCTCAAGGTGAGACCCTATTTCCATCCTTAGCCATTGGCTATGGCATCCCTACCCCTGGCACATACCCTGCTGGTGCCAGGACCCCCACCTGCCTCAGAGGTGACTGAGAGCTGTGGGGTGCAGCTGGCTGCTTCACAGTATGTGCTGCACAGCCAGACGCTCCTTTTTCTGTAGCTCTAGTAAAAACATCAGTACAGCAACAAGGAGCACTTCTTGGCATCCCTCTGAACTGCTGGCACACCCCTGGTGGCCAGGCCACCGCAGCTGTGTTTGCAGTCCCTCCACCCACACTGTCCCCAGAGGTTCAGCAGGGTTCAGGGGTTTCTGGGATGTGGTGTAGGGCACAGATTAGTTAGCACCAGCCATGACATGCTGAAGCTTAAAGTATCTATTTAAAATATGCCATATATTTGTTTTTAACGAGATAGTATGGAGCAGTTAATACAAAAAAAAGAAAGGGAAAATGAGTGCTCCCCACCCATTGTCTGTAAAGCTCTGTGAGAAATGGCCCATGCCTGCCAGCCAGGAGCACCAGGCTCAGGGCAGGGGGCTGCTTGCCCCACAACAACCAAGGGAAGCTTCAATGAGCAGGGCAGTGCTGCTCCAAAGGGAAAAGTGCCTGTTTCTTAGCTGCTTCTGCAGTGAAACTAGCAGGCAGGGGGGAACATACCCCCTCTTTTGGTGGGTCACACATAACCTTTTCCCAGGTGTAAGTCCACATCTAGACAAGAATCTGGATGCTGTGCTAGCAGTGCTAGGAGGAGTCTCTTCAGTAGAGCTGGCATAGCTACAGCTAGCTAGTCAGGTCATGCTACTTCCCATTGGTCCAGTTGTGTGCCAAGTTAGTCCAGTTCAGCTTAGGTACCGTATCCTGACCCTGGGGTCCTGGACCATCCCCAAGACCAGGAGATGCTGCCTCCCTTCTGGGGACCACTAAGGGCCCTGTTCTGGCAGGGCTGTGCCTGGGCTGCTCAGGTCCTGGATGTGCAAAATCCTGGTGGTTCATCCTAAGGGACAGGCAGAGAGTGTCCCCCGCCCCTCCTGCTCTCCTAAGGCCAGATTTGCCCCCTTTGCCTCCAGAGGCCAACTACCCCAAAGTGACTTGTGGGTGATGGTGAAATGCCAGCCATGTCAATGACTTCAGCAGTCCTGGCTGTGAGCCAATGGCTGGGAGGAGCAGCTCAGCAGGTGGTGTGTAGGAGCTGACCCTGCTGGTCCTCACACAGGCCTTTCACTGTGGGCTTTGGAGGAGGGAGCAGCTTCCACTGTCGACACAATGCTGGACCTTGCTGCGGGCACAGGATGTGCTGTGCTGTGTTGTTAACACCTTGGGCTCCCCAGGAAGACATAGTGGGCATCCCAGAATGGCCTGTGTTCCCATCTCCTCCCCTCCTGCTGCTCTGGCCAGCAGCAGCCCTGTCCTCCCGGCTCCACGTAAGGTGCGTTGCAGGCAGCGTCGCTGTTGCAGGCAGTGTCACCGCAGAAGCAGAGCCAGGGGCAGGAGGAGCAGGGTTGGTGACATGGAGACCTCAGCAGCACCACCGCAGTCTTGAGCATTTTCCTGGGAGACGAGAGATAGTGTCAGCTTGCTTTCTGCCAGGATGGCAGCTGGCAGAAGGAAGGGAGCCCGCCTCTTGCCTTTGGAAGGGGGAGCAATGCCAAAAGGAAGGTATGGTGGCCACCTGTGAGCTAGGAAGCCATCTGCCTCCCCTGCTCTCGGTATCCTCTGCCCCACACCCTGATTCCCATCCCTCAGCCTTGGAGGCTGCAGCAGGATCAGCTCCTGCCTGCACATCCTTCCTGCAGCCCCTTCCAGAGTCCCCTGCCTGTCAGCAGGTGCCTCCTCCTGGCCCCACGGGGCAGGGACAGGCAGCTGGGCTGCCTCACTTCTGTGCAAAGGTGCCTGGACCAAAATCCTGCTGGCCTGACAGGCCGGAGAGCTGCCTGGCTGCACCCAAGCCCAGGCTGCAAGGGATGCTTACACAACTGGGGACTCTTCCAGCAAGTGAACCCTCCAAAGAAACCAGCAACGCTGTGATGTCTGAGCTCAAGCCCTTCCCAGGCATTAGGAAGATCCTCAGGGACTCACACGGCTGTGGCTGTGTGATGTGGCATTGTAATGCACACAACTCAGGGGTGCAAGACGTGAGCACAGGTGCAAGCACGCCCATGGCACAACCCAGCCCTGTGCTCTCTCTCCCTCCCTCCCTGGGGGTGCTGCCCTGGGGTACCTCAGGGTGAAACGCGTGGCACGAGTCCGGCCGCCGCCTCAGCTTCTGGGACCGCATCCGCTCACACTTCACTGAAGCGTTATGTGCGAGGCTGTTAAGGACACAGGCAGGGAAAAGGGACCCACAGGGCCCTGATGCAAGTTGTCTATGTGTACCTGCATGGGCTGGAGACATCTCCAAGCACTAGAAGGTGGCAAGGAAAGACAGGCAGTGGAAGTGGGCAAAATGCAGGGAGAGGGCTCAGCTTCATGGTGACAAGTTACACCACATTGCCACCCTTACAAGGAGCGAGGAAAAAGGACCCAGCAGGGATGGGTTACAGATGCACCTGGGAGCACTGCTGGAGAGCCACCCCACCAATGACCCTTTTTCCTGGCCTGTCTCATCCTCATACAGTGCATCTGACAGCCTGGCTGGTGGCATCTGGCTTCCTCTTGGTGGGCTGGAGGGTGGGACTATTTCCTCCTCTCCACTGCACTGCAACGCTGTCTGCTCTGTGTCTCCCTGGCTGTCCCACGAGTCAGGCCATGCCCTCCACCTCCCTTTAAATTGTTCTGCAAGGAGGTTTTTTCACTCTAGCAAACATGGAGACAAAAGGGTCTGTGGAGCTGTGTGTCCCTGCTGTGTATGGAAGGATATATTTGACCTCTTTCACATCCATTAGGACAGGGGGAAAGATGCTGCAGTCGCAGGTGGCATCCGTGATGAGGAGCAGGAGGTTACTGTTGGTGATCTGCTGCACCACAAACATCCTGCAAAGAAAAGAGTGAGCAGGAGAAAGCACATCCCTCCCACTGCAAAGCCGGTGCAGCATCCCTGGCATCACCTCCCACAGGAAAGAAATCCAAAGAAAAAAAGAGATCACTGGAAATGGAACATCAGCAGGAAGCAGCAGAGACATGGTGAGCAGCCATGTGCATGGGGGTAGAGGGTGGTCAGCGCATCTTTTTTGGCCTCGAGAAGCTCCAAACTGTCTCAGATTTACAACTCCATGCTAGGCACAAAAACCAAATTCAAACCCAAAACCCAACCAACCAATCAAAAACACCAGCCAACAACACAAGCCCTCCCCAAATGAGGCAGCCATGTCACAGCAGATAACACCTGAGGCGGCCTGGTTTCATCTGAGGTGTGCCAGTGCCCATTCAGTGTATGTACTATCCATGTCCTTATAGAATTCAAAGCTGTACATACTATGCAGCCCTGCAAGGGGCAGGGTCCTACTAAATTTCATGTTACTGGAGTGAGAAAGGAGGATCCCAGTAGTATCCACATCACATTGGTATGATGGGACTGGCCAACTGGTGCTTGGTCTTGCCTTCTGCCACGAACAAAGTGCAGCTTCACTTTGCAGCCATAAGCTTGCCTCTCTCTTCCCCTCCCTGCCAGACAAGCAGACTAAAGAAAAAGAGTCAGTGACAAGCACAGGCATGTGCTGGTGAAGATGTGTCCAGATGTAAGCATGTTCCTGGGGACGTGCACGTGAGGGCTGGTGGGATCACTGCAGGCAATGGAGGGCTCACATGGGCAGAGCAGGGTGAGGGCAGGCACGTGCTTTGACTGGGTGCACAAGCGTGCGTGCACGTGTGCGTGCAGGGCCAGCTCAGACATGTCTCTGTGCTCACGAGGCTGTGTGTGCCTGTGGCTTTGCACGCTGGCACGTGGCCATGTGTGACCCCACGGGGTGAGCACGGGGTGGCCAGGGGTATGTGTCACTGCATATGCACGCCGGTGTCACTGTACATGTCTGAGCATCTCACCAGCCCCTGCCTGCTGCCTCGCGGGCACTGCCTGCTCTCTGCCAGCACAGAGGCTGCAGGCAACCAAAGCCAGGCTGGGCTGCCCGTGCTGCCACCCCCACTGCCTGCCTGCAGGCTGTACTGTCACTGGGCAGCAGGCAGCTGTACAGCCCTGCCAAGGAGCTGCAGGCTGGCCTGGGGCTGCTGGGCACACGGAAGGCTTGGCATGCCCGTGCTGGTGACAGGGCTGTGATGCTGCAGCTGGTACCTGGCTCTGTGCACTCCCTGCCCTGCTAACCACCTGCCAGCCAAGGGAGAGGGCTTCTGGATTAGAAACACAGGTTTGTGAGGATCTATCCACCAACCTGACTGCACTGGAGGAATGCCCTGTCTTCCTGGTTATTTGCCACCTAGTCTTGCTGCCTTCTATTCTCTAGGGATTTCTGTAGCCACTTTTGGAGGTATTCAATGTCACACACTGACCATTTGAGACCATTTCATTAGTATTCCTGGCTGATGATTGCTTTGACAAGCAGATTTTAACCCATGCACAAATGCTGAAAACAGGACAGAGGTGCCCCATGCACCAATCTGCAAGCTAACTTTCTGCCCATGATGGAGCACCCAGCTTATCCTTGCTCCACTGGGAACCACCTGGGCTTGCAAAACATAATGGGGAAAACATGCACGCTCCAGTGAGCCACTGCTAATGCTCCATGGAGTCTGTGTTGGGGCACATGTCTCTCCCTAACATGAAAGTTGCAGAAGAGATGCGCCTAGGACCCAGAGGCTGCAATCCAGTCCTGCACCCAAAGCTATGAAGGAGCTGAGCAGGACTCAGGGGCTGCTGCTACTGGAGCTGGTGAGGTGCTGCCTCCATCCTTTGTACTATAAGGCTTTATACCCCACCCTTTATACCATGGACTCATGCGGGATGGTCAGTAGGAGACACGGGGTTTAGGCTCGTTAGCCTGGGATCATTCTACTCTCCCCATCTCCCACCACTCAGGGTACTGCTGTAACCACCATTGTGCAAGATAGGCATGGTGGAAACCTCTGGCACCTTTTTCAGGGAGGGTAAGCAGGTGTTGGGGTCCATCAAGGAGGGGGCCAGCCCCAGGCTGCACTGGAGATCTCTGCAGCAACAGCTTAGTGCACAGACAGGTCAGTTTGAGGCACTCAGCACCTCTGGATCTGCCCAGAGCTTATTGTACCTACACAACACCTTCTTGTCACCAAATCTGTAATCAAACAATGGCAAGGCCTGGTTTTCCTAAAGTCACGCTGACTAGCACAGGCTGTTTTCCTAACCTTTAAGTCTTTCCTGCAATTGGTCCAAGACTGAAGTTAGACTAGGTAGGATTGCTTTTTTTTTTTTTTTTTTCCTTCTCTTTAAAACAGGATTCCAGTCAGATCTGTTTGGATGCCTCATGCTAGGAAAAGCTGGATCAGTGGAAATTCATCCTTGTTTCACCTTTCAGCACGTGAGTGCTGGTGGCACTATGCAGCTGCTGAAAATGGCCCCTTTTCATAATGACTTTTCTGTTATTTTGGACTGCTTATTCTCTTAAAATGAAAACGGAAAAATAAAAAAGTGAACCCATGTTTTCATTTCTTTCAGTTTAACACATCTTTTTTCCCTCCTCCCTGCTTTTTTATTTTCCTTTTTTTTTTTTCCCATAGAAAAACAGAAAAGGGGGGGTGGGGAAAGGAAAGCTGAAAGCATTGCAAAAAGGAAAATTTTCTAAGGGTAAAATTTTGCCAGAAACGTGAACAAACAGAAAAAGTTCCTTCTGAAATCTGTGGAACGGAACGAGAAAGATATATTGAAATGCTCTTTCCCTTGTTCTACACCTCTGCTTATTAACAGATGGTTTTGTTTTTTTTCTCCTTTATCAATAAGTGGTAACTTGGTCCTTTCACCTCCTCATTGTGCAGCGTGGCTGTTGGGCTCTGCACTGCAGCCAGAGCTGCACGTGACATGGGCCATGCAGTGGGCACAGCAGCAGGAGACCCTTCTCAGGTTGCTGCTGTCACCAACAGGCTCTGCAATGAGGCTCGTGTGCTGTCAGGACCCAGGGATAGGTGTAGGAGCCCTCAAATGAAAGGGAAGCTGCAACTCTTACTTTTGGCAATCTCCACACTCGATCAGCCCATTGGTCTCCTTGATGGCCGGCTCGTACACGAAGACGGGGTACTCGGTGTCACAGGGCTGCAAGGTGTCGTGCTTCTTGTGCTTGTGAGCTGCAATGGTAAGGAGACAAGGTGAGAAATCAGGGGCAGAGGATCCTATGGGAGCGGTCTGAACTGAGATGGAAGCATTTAAGACCAGAGATGTAGGCTGGAGGAGCAGCCCTGCACCCCTCCCTGAGAGCGGTCAAGAGCAGGTGCCCAGCAGTAGAAGGAGATGCCGGATGCTGCAGAAAGCAGCTAGGCAGTGATCCCTGCTCCCACTAGGTGGGGTGGGAAAACCGACCTATGTGAGAAATGTGCCCAGGATTTCCCGAAGCAAGCCTGGACCCTGCTCTGCCGAAGCCGCAGCCCTGGGGCCACAGCAGCCACAGCATCCCAGGGACCCCTGCAGCCAGTTAGGCAGGGGCATTTGGGCACTCGTACCCCTGCCTTCAAAGGAAGGGGGTGTTTACCAGACAAGCAGTGTTAAGTCCCCCCTGCCCAACCCAGCCCTGGTTCATGCACTTTAACAGTCAAAGCTGTGACTGGGCTGGTCCTCAGTGCTCATGCTGACTGATCTGCCCCTACGGGGATCGTGTGTGTCTGTGGTGGGGTTCCCCATCAACTGCTGATCCCTCCTGAGTCCACAGCAGGCAATATAAGGGGTTGAGTATGTGTCACGTTACAAAGAAAACATCTGCATGAAACAGTTCTGGCCTGAGACCCCAGCGAAGCAGATGATTGCCCTTGAGGCCCAGCAGAGACCTGGCTAACACACAGCAGTGGCCCCGGAGGGACCATCCACCACAGTGGCAGGGAGCAGCTACTCCATCACTCATCAGTCACACTCTGTGGGACTCCCAAACTAATTTGGGGATGTGGGGGAGTTGAAGTGCCTTACTGAGCCTCCCTCAAGAAGCAAGAACGTACTTTCTGGAAGTTCAGCAAAGTCTGCCTTGCCTGAAACTACTGCCTTGGGCCCTTCTGGCAATTATTTTCTGCAGTCAGAAGCAGCAAAGCCAGCTCCTGCCTCTGTAAGACACAGGGGAATGTGGTGGATGGAAATGCAAGGCTTTGTTGCCAGGGGAGAGGTTGTTGCAACTCAGCCAAGAACAAGTATGAGAAACGGTTTCCACATCAGCTTTGGGTCTGAGCATGAAAGACTTGACTTTCCAGCCCTCCATCCACACAGAGGCTGCAGGCAGTCCTGTTGGGGTGGGACAGAGAGGAAAGAGGGTCCTTCTAATGTGGAGGATGACCAGCTTATCCCTTGCAGCAGTGGCATTGGAGATTTATAGAAAAATACAGCACTGTGGGTTTTAATCAGTAAATGTATGGTAAGAAGGCACCAAGAGCTCATCCATGATCATGATGAGTAATTTGCATCACTGTAAAACCCTCACTGAAAGCTATGGTCTCCTCTCCCCCAGCACTGATGGAGCACACAGAAAGAGGCAGGCACCACTCAGCAGAGCTTGCTGCCTAAACAATGTGGAGTATGTGAGAGAGAGAAAAGCTGGATGATTGTCTCTGATTTTTCTCTCCATCACAGACATCCACTTAAGAGCCAGGAGCTGCAGCCCCATCAGCCCTCTAATACCTCCCACAAGTGAATATGATGGGTACTCAAACACCTCCTTGGAGTCCAGTCACCCATAAGCTGTGCCTTGTGCTTTTCTTCTGAACTTCCCACAAATGTCACTCACAAGGCAGCCTCCTACTCAAATCCTCCCAGATGGTGGGACCCATCTTTTGCTATCATGGGTAGGTTCATTTTGCACATAGCCAAAGGCGCACAGAGCTGGATTTCAGCATGATGCCTTGCTCTCTATTCACCTGGGATTGACACAAAATGAATCAACTAAACTCAATGTTTCAGGGTCTGGCAGCAACTTTGTCACCATCCAGGAGCTGCCTGGCTGTGCTCTGTCACCATTCACCCTCCCTCTGTGCAAACCCTACACTGCAGGAACATGGAAAAGCCCTTCCCATTTTTACTAATGGAGAAGATCTCTGACTAGTATCTATCTTGGGGCCAAACAGTCCTGGTGAGCAGTACAAGACATTGATACTGAGGTGAATTTCAAAGGCTTAGACATTTCTGACCAAACATGTAGAATATCCTCATTTATGCTGTAAGGAAAGAAACTGCAAATGCTTTCCAGTTCAGACCAGCTCCAGGGCTGTTTTCTGAACAGTGAAGTCCCTGATGGACTAAAGGAATATGAGGAACAGTGCAGGAGCCCTTTCTTTCAGCCTTAATTCACTGTACTAGTGGCAGGGAAAAAAGCTCCAAACTCCAGTGGCCAGTCTAACATAGCCTGGGTCAGGGACAGACCTTTTCACTGACACGTTTGTGGCAAGACCACATGTTGGTCCCTTAGTCACAAACCATCTAAGTCCTATTGTGTAGCCCCTGGATTCTCCGCAGCAGGTGACTGGGGCTGTCATGGCAGCACAGCTGTTGGTGATGGACTGTGCTGGTTCTTCATCAGAAGAACATCTGTGATGACCACAAAGGTGACCTGATAAAGTTGGTGCACAACTTCCTGCAATAATTTAGTGTATTGCTCATGTCAGGCGTGGCAAAGGTTCTCATTTTTTCCCTTATCCCTGACAAAGAATGACATTCTCCTCTAGCTCCAGCTTCCTGATGCAGTGTCATCAAAGTGGATGGTGTTAAAGCTACATAAAAAACAATGGCGTGAAGAATGGGGTGCAGGAAGGGAGTGAATCAGACCATTGGCCTGGAAAGCATGGGATGGAAGGAGATTTAAGTCCTCCCAGCCTCAGTCAGTGTTGAATCAGGGCCATTGTGCTGGATTCGGTAGGCTTGCAGAACTGGGCCTCAGAGGGAAAGAAAACCAAAAAGTCTGCAGGATCCATACCCAGGACAAATCTGGCCAGTGCTGCTTGTTGGCCTGACCTACACACAGGCAAAAGCTGTCCCTCAGCTCTGGACACAGGACCAGAGAGGCAACACTTCAGCAGTAATCCTGAGCCAAACTGCACCATGGTGGCACTCCCAGGAGCACCCCATGCATCTGGAAGTGGGGAGTGCAGCAGGTTTAGTCCCTTCAGGGGCACTTTTACCACAGGCAGTATGGATTAAGTCATGAACAGAAGTTGCGTTTCTGTTTCCATTCTTCCACAAACATCTGAAATTTGACTTGCTCTGGGTTAACCTCATCACATGCACCAAGCTGTATTTTTAGGCTGTGCTAAGTTGGCACAAGTCCCCTGTACAGACCATCTTAAATCAGTTTCTTGGCACAGGCAAAATTAAAAGAAACCATTTTAAAATCCCCTAACTTCTGCACCCAGACAAGACCTATGACAGAGCTTATGCTTAAGCCTGCTGCCACTTAATTTGCTTGGAAGTGATGCAGCTGCACCAGTATTGAGAAGTTCAGAGGAGCCCAGCAGCATGTACATCATCAGCAGAACGTCTGGGCTGAGCCTCTGCATACACATGCTGGACATCTCAATGTTATCAGCACTCTGAGAGTCTGGTGGTCAGGGATTAGCAAACAGTCAGAGGAGCTGATATCAAATTGCAAACTTTATAGTAAAGAGTGAGTTAATTCCAGGCTGTCGTTGCTACCATCTGCACTTCCAGAAAGACTTTGTCAGACATTTGGCAACCAATCCTTCTGAGTAGCAAAGGCAGCCACCGTGCCTTGTTGTGAACTATACAGCCCAGACTCTAAATTCCTTCCCACCAGCATAAATCATGGATAACTGCAACCAGTCAGTGGATTTACTCTGGGACACAGGAGACAAAATCTGCCACCTGCTTATAAATACAGAATTGAACCAATTATCTTGTAAAATATCCTCTGTGTACATCACCATACAGTCAAAAACAAACTTTTCTGAGCTACTGAATTCTAGAAATAGTCCTTTCTAAGCTGCATGCCTTGGCTGGAAGTGTATTCTGCTTAATTAAAAGCTTTCACATCTGTGGTGATGTCCATAAAAGCAGAAGCCCTTAAAAACACAGAGAGGAACGAGACGCTAAGAGCAGTGAAAAATCTGTGGAAGCAAACATGTCTTCTCACCACCTCTGAAAAGCTGATTTGCATGATGAGTGAGTGCAGTCTGAATATATCATGCCCATATTTGAACGGCAAGTCTCTTCTCCCCAGAAAGAAGAGAATTTGGGCAGCAGGAGTAGGCTCAGTGGTGCAGAGCCAGAGGTGCACAGTCAGGCATCAGATCCCCAACCGTTAATTCCTCTGCACGTGTTCCTGAATAAATGTGCTTGAGTTCTCTCTCACAAAATGTCTCCTTCTCTCCATATTTTTTGCACACACCAGCCTTGGCATGCAGTCACAAAAATGTTAACATCTCTGGCAAAAATCTACAGCCCCTTCATAGCAACATGTGCAATCAATTTCTTTCAGCCCCAATAGTATTCCTCCACCCTGCTACTCCCCCCTCCCCCCTAAATGGACACTAATTTTTTTCATCTGTGGTCACTCTCTCTTTCTCTTCCTATTCTTCATACAGTAAGACACATTCCAACTGTCTCTCTATCTCTGTCTCACACATACGTCTTGCTGGGCAGAGAGCAAATCAGTGACTACAAGCTAGATATGCAGCAGGGAGTTACAAGCACAGCCCCAGTCTGGACTCAATCTGGAGGGATTTCTGACTAGCCTGTGGGAACAGATTTATGACCCAGAGCATATACTTATTAGTTGAACTGCTTGAAAGCAAGTCTGAATCATCCTGAATCTGGGCTGGGATTCATCAGAAGGAGCTAAGCCATTGGGTGTGGAAAAGAAGACTTAAGTTGCCTCTTAATAGCTGAAGTCTATGAGACCTGTACAGTTTTTTCTACAAGAAGGCATGGGTTGGTCTTTGGTTTTAGTGTAACAACAGAAAACAATGGGTTAGCTGGGAACCAAAGTGAATTAAGGACATGCCATGGTACACAGGCTACAGGCCCATCTATGCCATAGTGACGAGGGATGGTTTTATCTGCATCTGAAGTCACTGAGGAGGCTGGTGTGTCCCTTTTTTTATTGCTCTCTCAGTGACAGACCTTCAGTCACCAGCTCAGCCAGCTAAATGAGTTGCTTGCAATGCAGGGAACTAGAGCCAGGCACTGCCTTGTCCCTGTCACACCTTTCTCCAAGTTCTCCATTGTCCAAAATGTGGAAAAAAAAGTCTTTCTGGGCCTGGCATTTCTAGCTAAATCCACCTCTTTTCACTGCTAAGTGGTTTTACTTACAGTGATGGAAGACAGCCTTGGCTGGAAAAGTCGCATGACACACACAGACACACAATGGAGATGGAGCCACGTGACAGTTTCACATGATGGCAGCAGAGCGAAGAGATGAATTTGCACACAGCAGTCATGGAGGTGAGGCAGGAGAGATGAAGAAAGCACAAAAGGAAATGGTGATGAGCAGGGCAGCAGTCAGAACCCTCCTCCCTTTTTCTCACATCTCCTCAAGCAAAGACTAAACCAAACTGCAGCCATTTAGCATCCACAGCAAATATGAGGTCTGTCTGTCCTCCGGAAGGAGTAGTCCCTCCTGCACTGCCACAGGCACTCCTGCACTTGCTCATCTGACTCTTCCTCAGTGATTTCTACGTGGGGTCATGTTAAGTAGCAACCAAGGCCACAGAGAGGGTATCTGCAACTTCCACCACCATGTCTGGTGATTCCCTTTGGAGGAGGCGAGTGGAACCTTAACAGTGTGCAGACATTGGGCTGGTTCTCTGACTAGAAGGAATTTTTGCTTTCTAAAATTACAATTTTCCCATTACGCCAGAAGAATTTAGTGTGGCCCCACACTTGGCAGGGAAGGCATGACTGTCTTCACTGCATGTACCACATGGCTGCACAGAGCACTCCTCACCTTTCCTGCTGGGTCACCTCAGGACCACTGACATCTCCCCTGCCTGCAGGGGCAGGGATGGGACAGCAGAGACTCTCAGGATGTCTTCAGAAGGCAGCACTGCAGCTGCAGGGCAGGTCACTGGATTTCAACCCAGACATACTCCTCTGCTGCACTCAGCTGTTCTGCAATACCATGTGCCACCATCTTCTCTCTTTCAGAGAGGGATCCAGTGGACAAGTTAAGGCCCTCCATGTGTTACTGAACCTTAGAGGTTTCTGGCTAACTTTCTGGGACTCCTGCTAGGCTCTGGACTGCTCCAGCCCTGCTCTCCTATCCTGTAGGCCACCCTCAGGAAAGACAAGAAGGGAGTCTCTCCAACCCAAGGGCTTTGCAGCTGATAGTCTCTCTCATCTGTTGCATGTAGGGTGGGCATCCTTGGAAAGAAGAGCCTCCCCCACTCCAGCAGTAACCCTGAGGAAAGCAGTCACCATGCTCTAAGATGCATACACCTCACCCTGGCCAACCTGGTGCTGTGGCAGCCTGAAACAGGGGTGCAGGGAAGATGGGGTGGTGGTGGGACCTGGAAGCTGGATTCCAGTGTCCACGGAGGGAGAGGTGGTGGGGCAGATGGTGGGCTCCTCGCATGAGGCCAGGCTTCCCCATCCAGCTTCTTCTGCCGCCAGTGTGTGTAGCACTCACGTGCTATGGGGTGGCTGGACTTTTGTGTACTCACCATCTGCCAAGTTGTCTGAGTGCCAGAAGTTACTCAAGTTAAACTCCAAAAGGAAGCTGTCAAAAGAGCAAGAACAGAGGATGCTTTTTCAGCAATCTAGAAGGCTGCAGGTGTCAGGGAGATGGCCCTGTCGCCTGGCGAGTATCAGTTCTAAAATGTTTACTATGAATTTGCTGGCAGTGGAAGCCTGAGATTTTCTTAATTATTTATGTTTTTTCCTCTCCACATGATGTGTGCAGCTCTGTACCATGGGATCTGTGCTGTGGAATAACTGAACGGGATTTTCCCTGATGTACGTATGTGCAGGGGGCCTTGCCAGCAAAGGAACGACTGAGTATGGCAGCCCTTGAGGCTGTGAGGGGATCCAGCCACCAGGAGCCCCACCTGAGAGGCAGGCCTGGATGGCCTTCAGGGAGCCTGTACCCTGGCTACTTGGAGGAGGTAAACTGCACATCACATGGAATTATTCTGAATTATGCTCAAGCCCTGGGAGCTGGATCTTTTCCACACCTTGCCTTTTGCACACCCAGCAGTGGCACTTTCATCCTCATTTGACCTTGAACTTTCCTCCCAGCAATTTGAGATGAGCCCAACTCTGGGGCTTGATTCATGGCCTCATCTCTCTTCTCCCTTTCCTGTCACTCAAACCTGAGCTCTCTGGCTTCCTTCCTTTAGTCTTCACCCCCTGCACAGTGTAGGTGTGCCTTTGCTCATTACGGGCAAAGGATACAGGCAAGAGGAGTCAGCATCAAGGATCTGCACGTGGCCCCAGGAGACCTGAGTCCTATTTCTGACTCCACCACTTTGTACTCAGTGACTTCAGGTAAATCCCAGACCCACTCCAGGCCTCTGCCTCTCAAAATGGGAATAGTAATAGCTTTCTGTCTCCCAGGAGCAAGGCACTGAGCTGAATGTCAGGAGAAGGCTGAGAGCAGTGCCCTGTGTGGGGGCCTCCACTTGCAGCTTTTTCAGCTTTCGCCCCTGTCAGCCTGAGCCTCCCAAACAACCCCATCTTTTGGTACTCACATGAGGAAATCACTTATCAGCCATTTCACTGCAGCTAGAAAGGCATAAATTGGCTGGAGAACAAGAGAAGAAACAAGAAATACCATAAGGACCTGGTCATAGCATTTGTAATTGTTATGCAGGACCCCACGTTTCAGACCAGTTCCCTCCACTGATCAGAGGTCTTGAAGACAGGCTGGAAATTTAAGGTCTGAGCATCACTGGAAAATGTTCAAAATACATCAAAAGCAAGTGGAGCTGCCTTGCTACTAATAATATCTTCTCACCCCCTCCCCATCAGGGTCAGGGAGTTTATCACAAATGTATGAAGGACTTTGAAGATGTAATTGCTTGATGATTTCTCTCCAGTATGGATGACCTTGAGAGCTCAGAGCAGAAGAGAAACACAGCTAAATGGGACACCACCAGTTTAGGATGCTTTTATATTCTGATAGCAAGTGGTGTTTCTGGGACAGGCCACAGCATTGCCCAGGATTTAGTATTATCTGCCATGGATTGATTATGCTTAACTGTGCTTTCATCCAGCTTTTCCTCAAGATGGCATGACTTCTATAATCTTCCTCCTGCTTTTCAGCTACAAATTGTAAATCCAGCATTGTCCCAGGGACAATTCATCTGCAGAGGATCCTGCTGCTCCTTTTCTTCATGGTAACCATGTCTAATTTTCATCTCTCTCTCTGATAATCATGCTCATATTCTCAAACCCAAAAAAGATGCATCAGTCACAGGACACAAGACAATATTCCATTACAGCTAACTAACTTATTTTCAACTGAAATAAGTCAGCAAAGAGTAATATGTATAGATGGTTGGGAATTTGCCTCATTTTTACTTTGCATGATGCATATAAAAATGTACTTTTCTTGATTTCTTCCTTCTTGAAGGTTTTGCTAAGAGGATAAAGGGAAGATGAAGGCTGAATGCTCACACTTTTATTCTCTTCCCAATTCAGCTGGGTTTTGGCAGCTGATATATTTTGTGACGTTTCTTTTAGTAATCAAAATTATTGAGGATATGATCAAGCAAGTATTTTCATTGCAATCACAGTATTTTACCTATCCAGTTTAAGTGTAGCTATCACCAAAATGAATATATTGTTGAAAATGTAACATGTTATTAAAAAGCAGTACTTTGTTGAAAACTCTTTTACTGGACAAAAGGACCATGTCATGCTGGTGGATGTACTTCCAGCACACCACATTCTAAAGTACCAAAAACCCAGTCATAACAGCAATAAATACATCCCAGTTCAGAGTTTCTTCAACTAGTTTGAAGTGGCCTGTGTTAAGTACTTAGTGCTGCCTGTTTGAGGCCAGGTTAGGAAGGTAGAGTGGGATTAGATTATTATCTTGTATCAAGACTAAAGAGAGGTTGCATTTGGGTACTGGCAAAACTACTCACTCAGATATCTTGTTCCCTGGGCTATCAGCATTTCTTAGCAGCTTTAAACCCTCTCTCTGTTGCTCCAAGCTCACTCATGCTTCCCTGAGAGGCTGCTTGCTTGTTCTGTTCTCTGACAGTGCAACTCTCCTCTTTTGAGCTGCTGAGTAAAACCTTGCCCTGTACAAGCATTTCTGTTCATTTCAGCTGCTACCTGGTTCCTTGAATTCTGGGAGAAGCCTGTTACAGTCTAGTTCCCATCCTCTCACTGGTCCTTCTGATTTTCAGTGAGATCCTATACGCCAATAGAGGGCCAAATTGGAAACCACTGTTGGTGGCCATCACTCCCTCAGAAATCTGCCTTAGATGATATTGGACATTCCCATCCCTTGCAATCCCTTACTCAGCTCTTTTGGGGACTGTGCTACATCAAAGTCTTGGAGATGTCCTAGGAGGAAGCCTTCAGAGCCAAGCCCAGAGAGGGCTGCGCGCCAACAGATACGTACGCTGAGCAGGGGCCGGGCACCGCTGTGGTGGTGGTAGTGAGCTTTGCACATTGCTTGGTAATCATACATGGTCACCCTGCAATCAACACAGGACAAGCAAGCGGTCAAAGGCAAGCAGTGCAACTGCCAGTGGGACACACACACCGGTGTGCAACACCGTTTTCTACAGAAATGTCTGTGCGGAGGAACTAATGCAGAGGCCTGCTGATGTGTGTCCTTGCTGCTTGGTCAGTGCTGGATTTTGCAGAGAGAAACAGAGGTCCCGGATTAATGTAACTGGGTCAGCACAGGAGGAAATATGTCCCTAATTTCAGATGGTGAGTAAATCAGGCTCTGAAGCAGGAGAATTGTAATTGTATCTACCTCAGGCCCCCCTAGTTTCTGCTTTCAAGCCACTGAAACTCTTTTTGACATGGGCTGGGGGAAGTGGAGTGAGATACACAGAAGTGTTTTTAGGAGAGGATGTGCTCAGCCGGCTGCAATCACAGAATCACAGAATGCCAGGTTGGAAAGGACCTCAAGGATTATCTGGTCCAACCTTTCTAGGTAATAATATAGTTTAAATGAAATGGCCCAGCAGCCTGCAAGCTGAATCTTAGAATTGTCCGATGTAGGCGAATCCACCACTTCCCCTGGGAAATTATTCCAATCACATCTCAGGGGTCTGATACAACTGCTCATAGAAAGTCTTTCGAAGTGACAGGAGGAACTGAAGCACTTCACTCAAAATGCCGAGAAGTGTTTCCCACATCATCTTGCCCAGGAAAAGACAAGAGGAGCAGCTGCTTTATGGACACCTGGAGATCAGGAGTTACTGTCTCGGTACTTTGCAGCAGGCGGAAGAGCCAGAGATGAGAAAAAACAGGGTGTGTGGTGACAATCTGGGAGCGGGCAGGTAGCTAAAGGAGCTCTTGCAGCAAAACAAGAGAGTCACATTCATCAGCATGTGCATTTTCCCCTGCTCAAGTGCTGCCTATGGGGACTAATATCCTCTGACCCACACACCAGCTGAAGAAAGAGAAGTACAGGACAGAGATCCCCTACTTACCGCCTGAACATGCCCATGTTTAGCAGCTGGGTCATTACTGAGCCATCCACTGCACCAAAAAATTTTCCAGTCTGAAAGCACAAAAAAGGAAAAAAACAGAATAAACTGTCAACAGTGAATTTCCAAATGTTTGATGGCTCCAGCCAATCTACTATGTCTGGAGGCCTACTACACATAACGAGTGTTTTATAAGGAGGCCAGGCCAAGCTCTGTCCTTTGTCTGGAAAGTTTGAGGAAGGACCTCCTCTTCCACCAGCAGGGCATCCTGCACCGTTCCTACTGTGTTTGGAAATTACTTAGCCCACGTAAGTCCCTGCAGCTTGTGATATAAAAAGGCAGAGTCTCAAGCTGCAGGGACCCAGGAATTCTGATTCACTAGGAGCCTGGGCTCTCCTGTGTTTTTTGTAGACCCACGTTCTCTGCATCTGAATGCCTGAGTCTCATCTGCTTGAGCCTCTCTGCCTCTGCTCTCCTGCTGCCCCAGCCGAGCTGCCTCACCACTCTAAGTGCACCGTACAGATTATTTAGATAGCAAATGCAATTTTACAGCTCACTCCTGTGCAAGTTCTGAGCAGGCAGTCACACAAAAAACACAACACCCACCCAACCATCCCTTTGCACTGGCACGGCTAGAGCTGTGTCACAGTCTCCACCCTAGCAGAAGTTGCATCTGTGGGACAACAACCCCCAAATGCCACTTGCATGCCTGGAGTAGAAGCAGAGCTTGTGGCCCTCTGGTCCCATTTATGTTTTGGAGTCACTCACTTCAAATACAGTCCCAAATCTGGGAACTGCTGCTCAAAAGACTGCTTCAACCAACAGTTCTGGCTGTCCTCAGTACTAAACCATGACAAATCTATTGCAAAAATCCTTCAAATCTGCCAAGTTCACTGCTTTGTTTGCAAGCAAGTAAATAATGAAAACACAGCTATAAGCTGTGCTCTGTCTATATTCCTGGCCCATGGGTCTTGACACAGTAAATATCCCCCAAACATTATGGAACCATTCATGCAGTCTGGGGGGACATTTTACTTTTCCACTGCTAGGCTAGCAGTCATTTAGCACGTACTAGTAGATGACAGATGACTTCATTTATTTGAGTGGGACATTTCCACTAAAAAAAAGCCCCATAGGCAGATTTACCTAAGATCATCTAACAGTAGTGTTACACGGTTATGGTTATGAGCCTCTTCCCAACAGGCTTTAGAAAGCCTTTTACTGTATAAATCGATACATAACATCAACTCCCCTTCAAGCATTTAGGCTGTAATTGTCTCAGATATAGTCAAATGTGTCTAAGCAAGTGCTAACTTTTTTTCACCTCCTTCACTCTTTCAATCTGGTTAGGGTGCTGAGGAGGCCAGCTGCTTCCATTTCATACAGTCTGCAGGCCCAGCAGGAGCTGGAGCCGTGGGATTTAGTGCAGTGCAAGCTGCAGCCAGTGTGGCAAGGGGAGGGACCACTGCAGGACTGTAAATGGGGTCTGTCCTGTCCAGAGATGCTGGTGCCTGACTGAATTTCTCTGGGTAGGATGTCGTTCCTACAGGTACAAATATGAGGAACTATTAGGATGATTGAGAGCCTAGGGAATGTGTTCAGAAAAGCATCAGCAATCTGTCTTTTAACACTGAATCAGACATTCAAAGCTTGGTGCTATTCTAGGTACCCTGTGCAGGCAGTAACATAGGAAAGTATCACTTGGGGTCCTGTATTGAAGCAACATTTTGCAAAGCAGGTCTTCATTACAACCTGCCTCCTCCAGTGACTGGCTGCTGGTCTTCCAGACACCCCTCTGCTGTGTTTCTTCTAACTCCCAGCTCTGGGCAGGTTTCCACAGACCCTTGCAATTTCAGAGGGTCACAGCATAAAGCATCAGCTCTGACACCCTGCATGACACATGCTGTGCCACATCCCCCTGCAGCTGAGCATGTACAAGTGCAGATGCAGGCTATGCACAGGAAAGACAGGCATTGCTGAGCATGCAAATGGCTCAAAAGGTACAACACTGCTCACAGACACATATGTGTCCATGCTTTGCTGGCTCATTGAGCAATTTGCACTTTTGGTACACAAAAAAGCTGTAGACAAAGAGGATCTGCCAAATGGGCCAGGCTTTGGGACAGTGGCCAGCCTCCTTGCTGCATGGCTCAAACAAAGCCAGCCCTTGCTTCTCCACAAGCTCTATTTGGCCCTGGTGGGATCTTGGCTTTTTAGCTGTCACTTTGCACCCTGTCCTTGGAGTCCCACCTGGGCAGAGCTTGCAGACATAACCTGCAGGATGCCTCAGGGAGAAGGCAGCAACCCTAGAGAAGAGGTTGAGTGAGTGAGGAGACATCTGGATGAAGCAGGTAGAGGTAGCTCTGGACTTGTGATCTGTAGCTGTGCCTCTGGCTGGCAGCAAAAGGCTTTCAAGACCTGTCTGGATGTGTTTCTGCATGACCTGCCCTAGATTCTGTAGTGGTCCTGCTCTGGCGGGGGGGCTGGACTTGATGATCTCCAGAGGTCCCTTCCAACCCCTAACATTCTGTGATTCTGTGATTCCTCCTCTGCCTGGAGATTGACTGGTCCTCTCCCCCACTCACTCCCTTTTCCTGGCTTTGGCTATTAAATCTTTGCTCCTCTACGATGAATCTGGATGGTAAGATTAGCTTGAATTAAGAGATTACCCATTACTCCCCAAGTAATCCTGCAGGGAGATTCCAACTCATCACTCTTTAAAATCCTGAGTCCCTCTTTCTTCCATGGTGTCTTCTGGCTGCCAGTAAGCTTCCTGCCACCTTCAGGCAGAGCTTATTAGAGCTGATCCCTTACTCTGATTCCCCATTCCGAGGGCAGAGCAGGGCACAGCCTGAGCCAGGTTGTCTTCACCCCATTCCTGAGTGAAGTTGCTCTGTTTCCAGTGTGGTCACCTAGGAAAGGAGGTGTGAGCAGCAGGCAGTAGGCAGCTGCAAGCAGGCAGCCCCTGGCAGGCAGCAGGCTGAGCACACCTTAAAGCAGCACAGCCCCTAGGAAGTGAGTGGAGAGATGGAGCAAAGCACCTCAGAGACCCCAGAGCAGGTCTCTGGTGCCAGCGGTTTGCCCTAGAGGCTGGAAGGACACAGCCACTTTGGCACCTCTCTGCTATTCCAGTCTTGCACTTTGCCCTGGGAAACAGTCGTGTTAGGTATGAAAGCTCCTCAGCTGGCTTCCTTGGGGAAGCAGGGATGTGCACAGGGCCCTGCTTGTGCTAGAACCACCACAGCCTCTGCAGCTCAGCGAGGCAGCTGACTTGTCTGTGCACCTTGGCTCTTTTGGCATCACATCAGCTCCCTCCCATCCTGGGCGGTGAGGCAGAACAGGCAGTGTGCCTGTTTGACTTCAGAACTGGCTCAGCTGATGGAGCAGATCATCCTGAGTACCCTTATGCAGTACATTCGGGACAACCAAATGATCAGGCCCAGTCAGCACAGGTTCATGAAGGGCAGGTCCTGTTTGACTAACCTGATCTCATTCTATGATAGGGTGACCCACTTATTGGAGGAAGGAAGGGATGCAGATGTGGTCTACCTTGACTTTAGCAAGGCCTGTAACAAGGTTTCCCACAGCATTCTCCTAGAGAAGCTGGCTGCTCATGGCTTGGAAGTGCACACCCTTTGCTGGATAAAAAAAACTGGTTGGACGGCCGAGTCCAAAGAGTTGCGTTGAATGGAGTCAAATCCAGTTGGTCATGAGTGGTGTTCCCCAGGGCTCAGTGCTGGGGCTTCTCCTGTTTAACATCTTTATTGATGATTGGGAACTGAGTGCACCCTCAGTAAGGTTGCAGATGACACTAGGTTGGGTGGGAGTATCGATCTGCTTGAGGGCAGGGAGGCTCTGCAGAGGGATCTGGACAGGCTTGACTGTTGGGCCAAGGCCAATGGCGTGAGTTGCAATAAGGCCAAATGTGTGGTACAGCATTGTAGCCACAACAACCCCCTTTTTTTTTTTTTTTGGCATTGTGTTAAAGGATGCACTGTGGGAAGAGCGTGGGATGGTGCAGAAAAGGCCACATAGCAGCAAGTGATCCCACACAACAATATCCAGGTGGCAAGGCTACGAAACCCAGGGTATTGATTTAATGCTGCTACTGTCTTTTAATTCCCTGTAGGGTTTAACAATAGGGACACTCATGGTGCCACTGGGAAGCAAAAGCAGTAACTGGAACAAGATAAAGAAATCAGAAGAAAAGTACTGGTGGACTTTCCAAGGTCAGGGGAGGTAACAGCTGGGTGAGATGACAGCTCTGGTGCCTGCCAAAATGCCTGATCTTGGAGTCATATGGATAATGTTTATAATTAACTCAAATCCACTATAATGCCATGTTTCTGCTAGTCAGATCTTTCAGAGATGAGCTTTTTGAAAAACCCATTTTTCATAAGATGCAGGAACAATACAGAGATAAAACCCAGGAGGGTGGTGCAGCAGACAAACAGGAGATGTGGTAACTAAGGAGTGTACTTTTCTTTGTCTGTGGCCACATGCCCTGGGACCCAGTAAGCCACTTTTGAAAATGCTGTGAGGGTCAGAGGAATCCTAAGACTACCAACCCATCCCAAACACACAGCATGACCTGGCCTGCCAGAGTAGGGAGCCAAAATAACTTTACAGCATTTTTCTCCCTTATTTTTCAATTTTTCTTTGCTTTTTTTGGCACACCAAATATCGATGGGGCAATTTTATTGGAATATTCAATGTGCTGGCTAGGTCACTTTCCTAACAGAAAAGAGGTTGGTTATTTCTTGCAATATGCCCCTCTTGATATCTGTCTGTATCAAGCCTTGGTACCAACTGTGTTGCTGATTCATTTTGCTTTGCAAATCTCAACAGTTCTCATTTTGGCCTCTCTGAACATGCTGTATAGTGCCTGCAGAACTCACCACCTCACCATTTTCTTTTACCAGCCTATTCTGAGTATGCTAGCCAACACAAGTCCAGATGGGAAACCATGGGACTCATTTAGCTGACATTTTCCATTTAAAATTTCTTCCTTTTCTATCCAAGCTACTTTGAGACCAATGACACTACTTCACGTTTCACAATTTAACCAGACATTCTTTATCAGCTTTTTGTAAGGGACTCTGTTCAAGGCTTTTAGAAAACTGAAATACAATTCTTCCTTATCTCCTTATTTACTCACACTTTCAAAGAACTATAGCTGATAAGATAGGGCTTCTTCCCTTACAGATGCTGTGCCAATTGTCCCAATCGCATCCATCAGGTGTTCTGTTACTTTATTCTAAATTTCCATTTCAACTTCCTTGTTACATCTTGAAGAAAGTAATTTCTGGGACTGGACCTACTGTCTTTTGCAAATACACATACATTATTTGTTAATTCCAGTACTATGGCAATTTTAATGAAACTCCACACTTGTGTCAGTAACAAAACTGCTCCATTTTCAATGTCTTCTACAAGCCCACTCTTGTTATTGACTTATTGCTTTGTAATTTATGAGGCTGTTCCAATATGTCACTTTCTGACATCCAAATCTATGGTATTTTATTTTTTTTTTTGAAACAAATAGCTCTGTGGTGAATTTACCAGACAGCAGAAAAATACAGCTAAACTATGTGGGGGCTGGTAGTGCTGACTTTACTGAGGCTGCACGGGTTGTCATGTCCCAAACAGAGCCACTTTAGCTCCCTAGAAGTGGTTGTGGAGGTGCTGGCAGTAGGAGGAAAGGAAGCCATTTTTGCTGCTTATACTTTAATCACTACTCTGAGTCTTTTTCCTTGCTCCTTTCACCTCTGCAAGTCCAGTAAATCCTCCAGTTCTTGAGGTGTACTCTTGAGATGTACTGTTTCCAATTTGCTTAAATGATTTCATCTTAATTTTTGCCTTAGGCATTTTGCTCTTACCATCCCCTCAGTTTCCTTTCTTAAAGAACAGCTGTTTCAGCCCCCAACGTGCTCAAAAGCACTGCTTATATTTCTTCTATCCTTCTCGCTTTCCCTTCCATTCCCTTCCCTTCTCTGTTCCCCTTCCCCTTTTCCTTCTCCCCTTTCTCCCTCCCCTTCTTCTTTTCCTTCCTCCTTCCCTTCCATTCCCTTCCCTTCTCCCTTCCCCTTCTCCTTCTCCTTCTCCCCTTTCTCCCTCCCCTTCCTCTTCTCCTTCTTCCTTCCCTTGCCTTGCCTTGCCTTGCCTTGCCTTGCCTTGCCTTGCCTTGCCTTGCCTTGCCTTGCCTTGCCTTCCCTTCCCTTCCCTTCCCTTCCCCTTCCACACCAGGGCACGCCTGCCTTCTGGGACACTCAGATCACCTTTCAGTAGCATCTGCACTGAGAGAAAGCAGTCTAATTTCCTCACTTCTGATAAAAAGATATTTTGACTAATTCCTTCCTTATCATTGCAAATTCCTTTCTTTCCTAGGATGTGCTGTCACTCTGTTGAGAGGCTTCCCCCTCGCTGTGCAGTCAGATTTAATTATGCCGCGGCCACTCTTATTACACAATTGAACTTCATTTGTTTTAACCAGCTCTGGTGGGTTATTTAGGAACAAGTCAAGCACACTCTCCTCCCTCACTTCTGCCCTCTTACCTCTGAAGGTCTTTTGGAAATGAGTATAAAGCCATTGTTATCGATGAGGAAGCAATTCAGAATCTGCAGAGATGAAAGAGAAGCAACATTAAAGAGAGCTTTTTGCGTGGTTGTCTGGTAGATGCTGCTGTGTGCAGGACAGAGCGGTGTGGGCTTGTGCTTATGGCAACAGCCTCAGCATTCCCATGCCTAGCCTCATGGCTCAGCTACCAAGGGTTTTAGATAAGGGACTTTTCCCTCTCTGCCTCCATTTTTGAGGTATTTAGTTTGTGAGCTGTCTGTGACAGAGATTGTATCTTTCCAGGTCTACTGTGCAGGCCTAGCAGGCTCTGAGCCACATTTAAGAAGACCAGGTATCATCCTGCAGGAAGTGACAGGACATTTTTAGAGCACGTCTCCTTTATCTGATTCTTTCCATCTTCAGATTTCAGAGTTGAAATAACCCTCTCCTCACCACTAAGTGCTGCTCTTATTTTTATTTTGCAGAGCAGGAAATGGAGGCACAGAGTTTAGATGAAAACCTTTAGATCTCACAGGGAAAAACTAGGATGCAGAAGAAACCCTACATGAATACAAAAGGAAAATTCTCTGGTACTCTCCGTCTCCAGGGCAGAGGAGGTCCTGTCCCAAATATGTCTGAGACCAAGGTTGAAGCAGCGGCGTAAATGCCAAGAGGGGTGTCCAGCATGTGTGTCATGCTGACAGCCACTCTCTTTGGCCAGCCTGGGGTGCCAGTGAGACAGCCTTAGAGGAGATGGATTCTTCTCAGAGTCATTAGCTGGAACCCCCATGCCCCTGCCCAGGTTCTGCTGACAACTCACAGCTAAGGGAAAGGCCTAAACTTCAGGTTTGTCTCAACAGCATGAGGTCCTGCCCCAGCTGTACAACCTCTTGAGAGGAGATGATATAAATACCTTTATCTGGGGGAGAAAGAGATCTCCACAGAGCAGGCAGACAATCACATGCATCACAGGTACAGAGAAGAAATGTGGGCAACTTACATCATCCTGACAGCTTAGCGGACAGGCACCATCAAAGGCACTGCACTGGAAAGGAAAAACAAGATGGCATGATCTCATCTTACAGTTTCCCCCTGGGGACTGCTAAGCTAGAGGTCTCAATACCAGCATCTCATAAAGCTCTGCAAGTTAGCTGGCATTTCCACCAAGACGAGCTCTATGGCACGCACAGGTACCACCCCCCAAGCTGGCCATTCAGTGGCTCTGTGTATTCCCTAATTCTCTGAGCAACATCCTCATTGCTGAGAGCTCTGATCCTCCCTGACACGCTTCCAGCAGCACCTATGCACTTCAAGCAGAGACTTGCTAATGAAGGGGGCAGCATCAAGCTCTCTGCCTGCGCAAGCAAAGGTTATTGTGCACCGGTGAGAAACCAGCATGCATTTCAGCATCTGCTGGTATCTGGATTAAACACATGGCATGGTATTTTAGATCAGGATTCTTCCCAGGCAGGGATTTTTTTGTTGTTGTTGCTGTTGGTTTCTTTATTCTCCAGATAGCTAATGATAAAATAGGATGTGAATGGTGCTCATGTAGCCCAAGGCTCCATCCATTTGTTTCATTTAAGATTTCTGTGTAGTGGACTTGACATGTGTTTCACAACACTGAACTGGGTGGGGACGTGCGGGATTAAGTGGTGAGTAACAAAGCCCTTCAGGTACTTACTGATTTAATAATTGTTCAGAGTTTGCCATGGCTGTGTATGTTTGTCTCTTTGTGTTATCTTTTAATGCTATTTTCTCTAGCAGCAGAGGGGTGAAAGCTGACGTGGTATTGTCATTTTTGTACACGGGGTCCTCTTTCTGCCAGAGGTTTTCTGGGGTCAGGGAAGGACACTGATGTGTTGTGTAGACTGCTTTCAGCCAGCCATCTTTTATTTCATGAAACCCTTATACATAAGCCCCAGCCCCCTTTCTGGACAATTCTCAGTAACAAGAAGTGAATTTGCCATTTCAGATCACAACAAGACCACTGCTTTCAGTTAGAATTTGTTTCTCCTCTTGAGTTTTGCAGAACAAAACTAGTGTTTTCAGGTTTCTGTCCCTTTGCTCAACTTCACAGGAGGCTCAGAGATGCCTCCTGGAGTTTGTCTGAAGCCCCGTGGCCTTGCAATATCGCATGGTCACACTCCAACTCTGGCTCTGGCTCTAAGCATGATGGTCTAAAAACATCTGTTTACCCACAGTTGCAAGTATTATTTCCTCTGTGCCTCACCACAAAACAGCATGGTGTTGCTTTGTCTCCTTGGATGTCTGCACAAGTGGGCCTGTAGTTCATCCCTGGTGGGTTCCTTCCTTTAGTCAGTAGAGAGATATGGCCATAACAAACCACTATTATTGTCTTCAGGGATCATAACCAATACAGAGCCCAGAGCTCAGAAATGAGAACACAAACAGAACAGGTAAACTAAAGTGGTTTCCTAAAAGAAGGGCCTGTATCTCACAACATTTTCCTCCGTGGTGTGAGCACTGCCGCTGCTCTTCCAGACCTGGAGAAGCTCTAGCAGTGCCTGGTGCGGGGCTGGCCAGGCAGAAGTGAAGAATGCAGTGAGGAGCCTGGTCTGAGAGCACTGGCAGCTTGCAGAGAGCCCCTGAGGAGGGAGCAGAGCTGAAGCTGAGCTCCCTAGTTGCTCTGAGACCACATGTACTATCTTATCAGCACAGCTCCCTCCTCAGAGGCCAGGCTACCTCACAGCATCCTCCTGCTGTTGGCCAGGTCTCTGAAACACTGTGACCCAAAGCACTTCCAGCTTTGTCAAAGACCCTTAATTACTGTGAAGACAAATACAGCCTATGACAGGCTTGGAATGTCTCCAGTGACTACATACAAGGGCCAGGGCCTCTAATACACTGGTACATGACACAATTATGAAGCTGAGCTGTGGTGAGGCACACTGGGATGCCTCCCTGTCCCCAGCTTTTGTCTACTTACGTCAGTGTCATTGGGCTGGGAGATGGGAGGCACAGCGTGGACATCCAGAACAGCATAGCATGCAGTGAAGCGGGAGAGAGAGAGAGAGAGAACACAAAATCTGTTAGTCATTCCTCTGTCAAAGGCAGTTGTGTCCTGGGAAACCATACACAGGCTTTTTTCATACCAGCACCCCTCAGGGCTGTGGCATGTAGGCACTTGGCACACAGGCCTCCCTTCAGCTTCTTTAATGAGGGTTCTCAGTTTCACTTAACACCCATGCAGGCATGTATGTGTTAGAACTGCCTGGATATAGCCTTCAGCAGTTGTTTTTTTTAAATGAAGTTTTCTGCTGATGCTTCAGGATTTGCTCATCTGCTTTGTGGAAGTCTTTTTAGTTCAGGTTAGGTACATGTGATCTCCCATCTGTGAGGATGCTCCTGCCACCATGGCCAACTCTGCGCTTTTCCATTCCCCACGTGTGCTTGATCCCGGTGAGCAGCCTCTTGCCCTCCTCTCTGTCATCCCCATCTGATGACAGTTCCCTCTCCTGACAGCAGAGAGCCGCTTCTGCTGTGTGCTTCTTCTGCCCCACCAGTCTCATCCTCCTGGCATGCTGCCTGGACAGTAAAGCCTGGGATAAAAGCCTCTGGGCCACAAGGCAAAGGTGCTTCACTTTTCCTGCGCCTCAGACCAGGGAGCTGTTTTAATTATTTCACTTCTCTCTGTCCAGCAAGAGTCTCCAAAATTAGGACAACAGCAAGGGCTTATCCTCAGAGCAAATTATTTTTTATTTTGGCAAGCTAGCAGCATTTTGCTACCATTATGAAGATGACAAGAGAGGGCAGTAGGTGTTTGTGGTTTTTTTTTGGTTGGTTGGTTGGTTTTGGTTTTTTTTTATGTGCCCAAAACTGCAGATTTCCATGAGGCTTCTGGAAGGCTGAATGAGCACAAACATATTTCCACAATTAAATGTGTCATATGTAGCAGAGCTAATGCCAGGCCAGGATGCTGACACTGTCAACACGGCATTTGCAGAACAGACTCATGACCCACACGGCATTAGTGCCGTCAAAGGATTATAGAAATGTGTGACTTCAAACTAATCTACTTCATAAACCTTTTAATGTGCATTTCACAAAAGCCCTCATCAAATTGTATGTGATGTAACATAGCATTGACATAGCTGATGAAGAGCATTAAATGGTCTCTCTGCACGATTGCTGATGCTCCTACCTGTTGCATGGCTGTCCAGAACTTGCGTTGGAGCAACTCCAGCCTAATTTGCACACCCACCGCTATGGGAAACAAAAAGAGGGGAGGGTGAAAAAAGGAACATGCAAGAGAGAAAGACAAACACAAGTTAGGAAAGGAGGGGTAAATATTTGCCCAAAGTGTTGGGATGGGAATCGCAATCACAACCTGCTTCCAAGTGTGAATGATAAGCATCGGGGTGTCAGAGCTGAGTCAGACTGTAAAGTGAGAGTCAGAGGTTTAACAAGGTAAAGGGGAGACTGACTGTACTGAGGTACTGACACCTTCCTCCCACTAAACATTAGTAAGCTACAAACAAATTAATTAAAATAATTAAAAATAAAAATCCCACCTTGGGAGAGCAAGTGTGTGAGCTTTCATCTTTGTCTTTCCTGGATTTGTCTGGCCAAAATGGGCATTTCTGAACACCCCAGCCTCAGCTCCCGCACTGAACAGCATCAATCAGATTTAAAGTAGGCCAGGGTGAAGAAGGGGTTCATTTGAAACCCCACCTGTCTCAAGGGGAGACCACAGCAGTATAGGTTGCTCCTAAGCAGCTGTGAAAGCACAAAAATATGAATGCCACTTGATGGAAAAGTGTTGATTAGAAGGAATGCTTCATTACCCAGTCCCAGCCTAGTGCACACTCCGCTAAGCAACAGTGTGTGTGTTTTTTTTTTAATGAAGTGCATCCTAATTTCTTGTCTTAATTTCACTTCTATTCCCATCATCATGTTCCTGAAGTAAAGCAGAGCTCCACAGGAGAAGAAACGATGCAGGGTCTCCCCAGTGGAATAACCTAGCTGTCCTTGAGCAGGTAGCCTACAAGCACACGTAATAACCAGCACACTCATGCACAGCTTGGCACCGTGATGGGGAACAATGGGGCTGTGTGTCAACCAGTTGAATCCAAGAGCTCCGCAGGAATTACAGCCTCAAGCAGCACCTTGAAATGGAATATAAAGTGCAAGGGAGGGAGAAAAAGAAAAGAGGGAGAGTTTGAGCCTTTTTTCACAACTACTAATACTGGACAGATGAAGTGTTGCTGTTTCTACAGATTTCCTCTGAATTAGCAGGAGCTTCAAAGGGGGCAACAGACCCTTTAAAGCTGAATCATGCAGTGTGGGTGCTTTTAAATTAACAGGATGATCTGGTGGTCGAATTCAGATGGGTATGAATTAAAACTGGAGTATGCAATGGTGTATTTTCTTGCAGCATGTACAGAGACCCTAGCATCTGGCATCAGCTCCGCCTTTTATACCAGTGTCCTTCTTGTCACATTCCCACTGCTGGTACATCTTAAAAAATCCCATTTACAGGTACATTTCTTACCCAGCTCTCCCTGCTGTAGACTGAATCTGACTGACTGTACGTGAGGGAATGATTTTGTAGAGCTGCCTCGTGGAGCATAAACCAGACCTGACAAAGAATGCAAACAAAAGAGAAAGGATAGGGCTGAATCCAGCCCGAGTGAAGATTCATCAGCTTCAGCAGGGCTATTGCAGGCATGGTTTTACTCGGTGCCCCTGCTGACAAATCGGTAGCCCGTGACAGAAGGTAAACGGTGCTGTTGCTGCTGAGTTCTATGAGGCACATGCATCTGATTTGGTACATAGCTTTAAATAAATTCATTATTATCCTTTAAAGCTATCTCAAGGAAGGGCTATTCCCCGTATCATAGCAGATCACATCAATGGGATTAAGCATTACCTAGGACATATTGTTTTTCACACTCGAAGAGGAGTTCATAGCTACATAACAACCCTTGCAATGCAGAGACTGACTCAGTGGCTCACATTTTTTCAGTGGGAACATCTAGACTCAAATTATTCTTCAGAAGAGTTTGGTCTCTGGTTGTAAATCCTCACCTCTGCTCTGGAGGCATGAGTGGCACATACTGAACTTGGACAGAGTTGCTTGCAACATGAGGATGGAGAATACTTGGGGGCTTGAACCAGTGGCTGGTAGCAGTGACAGAACGCCGAGGCTCCTAGCTCTCTCTCCTTCCTCTCTCCACATAGCTTACAGCCATGTCTAAGCTGTCTGTGCCATCTGCCACCAAGCCTTGTCCTTTGGATGCAACATTTGCAACCCTAACAAATGTGCTCTGCACCAGCCCTTCCTTTCCTTCCCAGGGGTCCAGAAGACTTTTCTAGCTAGTCCCTGTGGAGCTGCGGTGAGGTTCACTGTCTTCCTCACATCACAGTACATCCTGAGGAGGTCACCGAAAGCAAAGCTGTCTGCCTTGCAGCCAGGTTTGTCTGTCTGGATGGTTCCATCACAGGGAACCATATTAGAGCAATTACTCCATGCTCCTTCCTGGCAGCACCGCTCCTTGCCAGTTGGAGTGGATTGGCAGCATCTGTCAAGAACTGTGAGAAACTTCCATGCATTCGGGTCACCTAAGAAGACACTGGAGCTGAGGAGAAACAGGCCATAACCAGCCTCCCAGTGTTAGCAAAGAACAGTCACCTGGGTGCCTTTAGGCTGTTGGTGAGGACGAGTAGAAAGGAGGAAAGCAGTGATTCAATCTGAGGTAAAGATGATGCTGCAGCTCAGGCGAGAGGGAGAAAACTGGAATAACCCCCTTCTTCTTGTTCCAAAGTATGTGGATTATAAATGAGCCTTTTTGTTCTGATGGCAAGGAGTATGCTGCAGGAGCAGGAACATCCAAGGTTCAGGAAATGTGAGGCCCTAGTGTGCAGCTCAGCAACAACCATAGAGGCCTCAGAGAGACCATGGCTGATAGTTTTATTCCTACTAATGTGCAAACAACCTTTGCAAATGTAGCATCCCAGCAATGAAATAAAACATGAGGACAATCAATGCGGCACACCTGGTGTAGTTAAGACATTGCTTCACCATGTTGATGAGCTACCCAGAACTATGCACGACTTCCCACCATTGGCCCCCAGCCTGCCTGTCTGCAAACCCAAGTGGTCCTCGCTGCATGGCTGCAGCTGGCTTTCTCCAGAGTCCTGTGCTGCCATTCATCATGCAGATAAGGGCCTTCCCCTCCACCTGTTCATTTCTTTGTTGAGCATGTCTGCCTCATTAGCTCATCCTCTGCTTGTCTCTCTTTCTGTCTGCCTTCCCTGGCTTGTCTCCTTTATTATCCATACGCTGTTCTCCTAAGGAGCTTTCCCTGAAATTTAATTCCCAGGCTTGCCACACAACAAAAAGGCATAGCAGAGTTGCAAGATTACATCCTCCTTATCAAAATATACCTTGCCATTCAAAACTTGTTTTCATAGCTGTTAAGTTTGATGGTTAAAAAAACCCCTGTGATTCAAATGGGAGAACATACCAGAGCAGCAGGTCAGCCCGGCTCATACTGTCTGCATTTCCCATACCCTATTTTTGAAATATTCCCTTTTTCCCCTCTCAAGCCAGCAGCGGAGCTGCCCCACTCAAAATTTTACTTGAAATCCACTGAACATTTTACTTACAGAAGAACTTCCAGGAAGATTACAAAGAACAAAAGGCCAAAACCAAGGACAGCCTGCCTATGCTACTGGACCTGATGGAAGAGGCAGTTCAAGTGGATCAGTAAAACAGTAATACTTGCAAACATAGTGAGGTTCTCAGCAAGCCGAAGGAAGGCAAGCAAAGGTTCTGATTTTTTGAGTACAGGCTGCAGGAGCCCATGGGTGAGCACAGGGGGAATCCAGACAGAGGCAGTGGGCTGGATTCAGGTGCTTGCTGCACTCATGTACCAGAAGACTGTGTTAGGGAGGGCAGGGGATGCCTGTGAAATTGTGTGGATGTTACTGCACTCAACACCTTGTGCTGGGCATGTGGGCTGAGCACGCTCTTCCCACTGCACACCAAATGCAATGGAGCAAACTGTGGGTGAAAATGCTCCTCTTTCACCCATTCCCCTTATCCCACTACCCCCTTCGGCACTCCTCAAGTTTTCCCCAGATCCCAAAGGACACAGAGGCTGGATGGTGCCTGCATTTGATCAAGGAAGCGTTACAGCAGCCAGAGTGCTCAACCACTGTGGCTGGGCAGGATGCGGCCGGCCCGCCGTGGGCACCTCTCGCTTAACTCTCAGTGTCAGACACACCGCCTCCCCCTGCCGTCTCTGGAGCACTGGTGGGAAGAGAGTGCCGTGCTCCCAAGCCTCCCGGTTTCTCCCCCGCTGCCTCCCCTTCGCTGCAGTCACTCGCCTCATCCCTATACAAAACCCAGCCGACAGCAGGGCTCGTCCCTTCCCTTCCTCGTGCCTTTCTCTCCAGGTTTATTGTCATCAGCCATGCCAGGCAGGGGAGGGATGGAGCGAGGGGAGGAGGCGTTTGGCTCGGTGCTTCCTCTCGTAACCTGTGCCTGACCAATCTGCCTCTTGAGGGGCTGTAGGGAGCTCCCCCCGCCCCAGCATATCCTCACCACTCCTCAAGCCCCTCGGCTCCCAGCACCCGCAGAGGGATGGCGGCAACGAGGGGAGGAGGGAAAGAGAGGGACTGACAGCAACTGCTCTTTCTCCAGGATGGGTTGAAGTGAAAACCTCCTGAGCTCCTTCTGGGTGTTTCGAAGCAGATCCAGCCTGCCTGGCGGGGTGACTCCTCTGCACTGTCTGTGCGCGCTCCTGTGCGTGTGCTGCTGCCATCGCAGATGTACCAGCTGTCACTTCGCTGCGCGCAGTCGCTCCCTTTCCCGTCTCCCTCTCTCTTTCCCTCTCCCCCTATTTATTATTTACAGAGGATTACAGCCCCTTTCCCACGCTGCCATCTCGCCGTGTCGCTCCTCTGCCCTCCACAAGGAGAGAGCAACTGGCTAGGAGGGGCTCCTGCCAACTAGGGTCCACCGAGAGCCCAGCCAGCAACGGAGGGACTTTCTGCTGGATTTGCTTTGGGATTGTACCGAGTTTGCTGGAGGACCTGCCATTCTCAGAGGAGCGTCGATCCCAGCCTGTGAGAGGTAAGTAAAGACGTCCCTCTTTTGTATTTTCCCCCTCTCTGACTATGTGAGATCAGTGGGTCTGCCCCCCAGAAACTGGCTTCCCCGGGGAGCCGAGTGGCGGTCAAGGGTAGCACCGTCTGCCAGGCGGCACGGAGGAGAAGTCCTGCTTGTGCGTGGCTGATGGGCAGCAATCCTGCCGCTAAGGCAAGACGACAAAACCCTGCCGCAGAGGCTGCTGGTACTGGTTCCACTCCAGTTGCAGTGCTGGCAGCTGGGAGCAACTTCTCCCAGCTGTGAACGGCAGCAGCATCTTTCACTGCAGCACGGCGAGCTCAGGTGCAGCTTTGAGGCTAAGCACTCGGTGCTGTAGCCACCAAGTACCAGGAAACTCCTGGAGAGCCCTGGTTTGTGTCCCTTCCTCAGAGCTGTGAGAGGGGCCAGCATGTGAGGTGCCACTCACCTGATCCATGGTGGCTTTGCTGGGTATAATTTTGGTCTCAGCTGCCTTAATGAGAATGATTTAAAATGGAGAAGTGAGGACTAAAACCAGGCAGGTCAAGCATTCAGTAAACAGGCTTTAGGGCAAGGGGTGTGTGTGTGTGTCTCTGTGTATGTGCATACACAATGTACAATTTGACACACACAGCTCACAGACAGGACCACAGGACATGAAGTGAAGGATGACATACCACAAGTAGAGCAAAAAATAAGTCCCAAGTTGCTTCCAGCATCCCTGCCTGTGATTTCTGAACTTTTTGGTGGAAGGCACAGCACTGAGGTGGGGGTGGAACACAGCACAGAAACTTCACAGCCTTTTCCAGGGAGGAAAGTGGGAGAAAATGTCCTGAATGATTTGATGTGAATGAGTATGGATATGCCTATGGATACAGGCATATATGTGAGCATTAGAATGTGTGTGTGCATATATACATGTGTGCATATATACACATGCACAGACACGTGGACATATACATCCCACATGGGGCATTCTGCCCCCCTGCTCCTGCTGCCTGCCCAGCTTATTACTGCCACTGCATTTATGCTAATTAAGAGAGACATGCAAAATTGGAGCTCTCCCTGTTTGAGGGAGTGAGGATATTTGGAGCTGTTGCTCCAATCAGGTCATGACTGAGCCAGGCCCCAGGCCTCCAGCCCCAGAGGTGGACTGTCAGGTAGCCTGAATGTGCCACATCCAGCACATCCCTGATGCCAAAGGTAATGAGCAGGGTACAGCTTGCTCTGCTGCCCGTGTCTGATCTGCCACCCAAGGAAGGAGGGAGAAATTCGGGGAAGGGCTGGAATAGCTGCTATTGCATGGTTTAGAGAAGGAAACCCTTAAAAGACAGGGGGACCCTTAAAGGCACACAAGGTCATGTCAATAAGCTGGGGACATTTCCAGAAGTGAGGAGGAGGGGGTGCCTTTCCAGAATTGCATACCATTTTTCTTCTGAGCTTTGTTGCTCAGGTCTGTTGGGGAGCAGGAGGGGGAGGGAGGGGGGATCTGCCTCTAACTGCTGTGGGCAAACAACATTTGCAAGGGAATTATTCCACATGAGCAAAAGGCTTGAGGGAGTTGTCTCCCCATCAAACATCAGTGCAGTCTCTGTTAGTGTGTCATGCCCACTTGGAAGAATTATGGTAAATCCTGAGCATAGGGGCTGTTTACAAAGAGAAAGGTGGAAACCCCTCTTCTGTATTTTTTACACCAGGTCATAGCTTTACCCTTGCCTCTAGCAAAGCGAATGCCACATCCTAGCAAGGTGCATTCTCAGCTCAGGTATCTTCTTGAGCTACTCCAGCTTCCTGCCCTTCCTCTGGCTTTTCTAAACCTGATGCAGACAGGATTTGACTTTCTAGACTTTTCAGCACCACAGAAGCCTGATGAAGGCAGCAGACCTGTGTCTCAGTGCGGCAGGGAGGGTCAGCAGCAACACAGAGCTGTCTCCCAGGATACCTGGAAGGGAGTACCGAGGGAGTGGCAGAGGCTTAAACAGGATGGGGACAGACTCAAGGCATTTCCGGGCAGTTCTTTGGCGACTCTTCAGCACTTGCCTGTTGCTGATTCTATAGAGAGACCAAGCAGTTTCCCTCACTTGCCATGTTTGGTTACAAGCAGCTGCTTACACTGTTTGACATCTGTCCCAGCCCTGGGTGGCTCAAGCTGTAATTCAAATGACCATACTGGGATGCTCCTGCCAGCTGGGTAATACTCCAGAGGGCTACACCATGACACACACACTCCAGTCCTCAGTGGGAAGGAGCTGGAGCTGGAGTCCTGAACTGTTTCTATGCCTACTGCATGGAAATACCTCATAACACATCCCTTACTCCTGTGGCTTTACTGAAATTCTGGCTCACAAAAAATGCTTTGTGTGGCTAAGAGCACCCTAATAGATGAAGAATTTTTAAACTAGTTCAATTCCAGGGTGGAGAGATGGAAGGAAGAGTTGCTTCACCTGCAAGGGATGAGATTAGGTGAATCATAGTTTTATTCACATTGCAAAAACAAACAGTTGAAAGTCAGGAAATGTCGAAATTTGGGGCAGCGTGCCACCTCCACTGGGTTGCACTCCTGACTGGTAAGATCACACCCTGTATTTTCATGAGCTGCCTCATTTGGGGCACCGGCTACATGGTGCTCAGGGAGTGAAGCAGGGGGATGTCGTTTTTTTTTTTTTGGTACTGCAAAGTGTGTGCCTGTTTTATTTGTTTACTGCTTGCCATCCAAGCCCTCCAGGCAATGCATCATTACTCATTGTCTTGTGGTGTTCTGAAGATGTTTGCTGCTACGGTTGCCTCTGTAGCTGATGAGAGAGAATTTATGCTCCCGATGAGGCCAGAGAGTAATTATTTTCCTAGCTGTTGAAGGGAAAAGAGACTTCCCTTTTAGCCACAAGGGGAAGGAGCAGCAGGTGCATAAGCCAGAGCTTGGGGCCTCTTGGCTCTCAGTGCCATTGAGTCCTTGAGATTGGACCAGGTTGCTGGTCCAGCATTTTGGAAAACAGCTGTGAGTGCTCAGCAGTTCTGCAAAATGACCCCTAGGGTCTCATGTTGGGCACCCGCAAAATTAGGAATGTACAGACTGCCAGAACTGTGTTTTAATATTTAATGCTGACCCTATTAAATTAGCTTTATTTATTACAACATTCTCATTGTTAGCTTTAGTATCATGTGTCCTTTGCAATGAGTATGGGACAGGGTCCTGTGAAATAAAGAAACAATACTTGCGCAGGTAAGCAAAGGCTGTGTTGTCATGCATACATGCAAGTGGCTGAATGAAGGTTGTGGGGGTATTAACTCACATTTTTGTGCTTGGCTTTACAAGCCAAACAGCATATTGTATCATATGGCAATTTTTAAACAAAATTAAAAGGACACCTTTTTAACATTTTTTTTAATGAATGGGAAAAAAAGAGACTTCCCATTATTTATACACTGCAATGCTCCACATCTATCACAGGAAGGACTGAGACTTAATTTTACAGCAGGGCCATACAGGCCTGAACTTAATGACTGACTGCATTTCAGAGAACTAGGCTGAATGCTTGTGGGATCAGGAGCACAGGTGGTCTTTTCCTCAGTTCTTTCAGTGGGAGGAAAAGCTGAAAGGACTAGGAAAACACAACTGATTAATGTATGGCTTAGAGGCTGGTGCCGTCGGATGAACTTTGGGTTTTTCAATCATGGAGATGTTTACAGGGCATCAGGTATGCTAGCTAACACTGGCATAGAGCTATCAACAAGGGGGAAAAGGATTCTTGGCCAGGAGTCAGCGGGGCTCATTGAGAGAGCTTTAAACTAGACCTGATGGGGGTAGGGGACAAAACTCCTGGATGGTTGATTTCCAGCACACCGGGCCTGCTGGCATTGGATGGGAAGACCCTGTCCCACAGGGGACAAAGCGTCCTAGGGCAGGAGTTAGCAGGGCTCATTCACAGAGCTTTAAACTAGATTCAAAGTGGGAGGGGTTTGTAGCTGGGTTTGAATTAGTGGGGCATTGTTCTAGTATTAGTGAAGACTAGAAGTCCTCCTGCCTCCCAAGGGTGACACCAGTGTGCTCAGCTCGCTCCCTGAAATGCCTGCACACCAATGCAGACAGCATGGGGAATAAAAGGGAGGAGTTAGAAAGTCTGTGTGTGCTCTAAGGGTTATGATCTGGTGGCAATTACAGAGACATGGTGGGACAGCCCACATGACTAGAATGTGGTCATGGATGGCTATGTCCTTTTTAGGAAAGACAGGTATGCGAAGCGAGGTGGTGGAGTTGCTCTTTATGTGAGAGAGCCACTAGACTGTATTGAGCTCTGTCCAGGGGCCAATGAGGAGCAAGCGGAAAGTCTGTGGGTATGAATTAAGGGGCAGGCTGGCATGGATGATACAGTTGTGGGGGTCTATTACAGACCTCAGTCAGGACAAGGGAGTTGATGAGGCTTTCTACAGGCAGCTGAAAGCAGCCTTGCAATTACAGGCCTTAGTCCTCATGGGGGATTTTAACTAGCCAGATATTTGCTGGAAGGCCTACGCAGCCAGCCATTCACAGTCTAGGAGGTTCCTCCAGTGCACTGATGGTAACTTCTTGATAAAAATGGTGGACAAACCAACTAGGAGATGAGCGCTGCTGGATCTTGTGCTCACTAACAAGATGGGTCTGGTTGAAGCGGTGACAGTCAATGGCAGCCTTGGCTGCAGTGATCACAAGATGGTGGAGTTTGGGATCCTGTGTGGGAGGAACAGAATACCTAGCAGGACGAGAACCCTGGACTTCTGCAGGGCCAAATTTGGCCTCTTCAACCAATTATTAAGAGAAGTCCCATGGGACAGGGTACTAGATGGTAAAGGGGCTCAAGATAGTTGGTCAACATTCAAGGACCACTTCTTGCAAGCTCAGGATCAGAGCGTCCCAATGGGCAGGAAATCAAGTAAGGGAGCCAGGAGACTCACACGGTTAAACAAAGAACTGCTGGGCAAACGCAAGTGGAAAAAGAGAATCTATGGATCATGGAAGGAGGGGCTGGCCACTTGGGAGGAATATAGGACTGTTGTCAGAGGATGTAGGGAGGCAATTAGGAAAGCTGAGGCCTCCTTGGAACTAAACCTTGCTAGTGAGGTCAAAGACAATAGAAAGGGCTTCTTCAAATACATTGCAGATAGAACTAACACTAGAGGCAATATAGGCCCACTGCTGAATGAGGTGAGTGCCCTGGTGACAGGGGATATAAAAAAGGCAGAGATACTGAATGCCTTCTTTGCCCCTGTCTTTACTGCTGCAGACTTTCCCCAGGAGCCCCAGATCCCTAAAGCCCCAGAAGAAGTCAGGATGAAGGAGGAGTTTGCTTTGGTAGATGAGGATTGGGTTAGGGATCATTTAAGCAATCTGGACATCCATAAATTGATGGGTCCGGATGGAATACACCCACAGGTGCTGAGGGAACTGATGGAGGTCATTGCTAGGCCACTCTCCATCATCTTTGGTAAGCTGTGGGCAACAGGAGAGGTGCCTGAGGACTGGAGGATAGCAAATGTCACTCCAGTCTACAAGAAGGGCAAGAAGGAGGACCTGGGTAACTACAGACCAGACAGCCTCACCTCCATTCCTGGAAAGGTTATGGAACAACTTATTCTTGGCACTATCTCTAGGCATATCAAGGATGAGGAGGTCATTAAGAGCAGTCAACATGGTTTTACCAAGGGGAAGTCATGTTTGACCAACCTTATAGCCTTCTACGAAGAAGTAACTACGTGGATAGATGACGGTAGGTGGTAGATGTGGTTTATCTTGATTTCAGTAAAGCATTTGACATTGTCTCCCACAGCATCCTGGTAGATAAACTGAGGAAGTGTGGTCTTGATGATCAGGTAGTGAGGTGGATCATGAACTGGTTGAAAGGAAGAAGTCAGAGTTGTGGTCAATGGGACAAAATCTAGTTGGAGGTCTGTGACTAGTGGAGTCCCTCAGGAGTTGATACTGGGACCGGAACTATTCAATATTTTCATCAACGACCTGGATGAGGGAACAGAGTGCCCCCTCAGCAAGTTTGCTGATGACACTAAACTGGGAGGAGTGGCTGACACACCAGAAGGCTGTGCTGCCATTCAGCGAGACCTAGACAGGCTGGAGAGTTGGGCGGGGAGAAACTTGATGAAATTCAACAAGGGCAAGTGTAGAGTCTTGCATCTGGGGAAGAACAACCCCATGTATCAGTACAGGTTGGGGGCTGACCTGCTGGAGAGCAGTGTAGGAGAAAGGGACCTGGGGGTCCTAGTAGACAGGAGGATGACGATGAGCCAGCAGTGTGCCCTTGTGGCCAATGGCATCTTGGGGTGTATTAGAAAGGGTGTGGTTAGTACATCAAGGGAGGTTCTCCTCCCCCTCTCTTCTGCCTTGGTGACGCTGCATCTGGAGTATTGTGTCCAGTTCTGGGCCCCTCAGTTCAAGAAGGACAGGGAACTGCTTGAAAGAGTCCAGCACAGAGCCACAAAAATGATTAAGGGAGTGGAACATCTCCCTTATGAGGAAAAGCTGAGGGAGCTGGGTCTCTTTAGCTTGGAGAAAAGGAGACTGAGGGGTGACCTCATCAATGTTTACAAATAAGTTAAGGGCGAGTGTCAGGAGGATGGAGCCAGGCTTTTTTCAGTGATGTCTAGTGATAGGACAAGGGGCAATGGGTGCAAACTGGAGCATAGGAGGTTCCATGTAAATATCAGAAAAAACTTCTTTACTGTGAGAGTGACAGAGCACCGAAACAGGCTGTCCAGAGAAGCTGTTGAGTTTCCTTCTCTGGAGACATTCAAAACTCGCCTGGACGCGTTCCTGTGTCATGTACTCTAGGCGACCCTGCTCTGGCAGAGGGGTTGGACTGGGTGATCTTTCAAGGTCCCTTCCAACCCCTAAGATTCTGTGATTCTATGATTCTGATGAAAAAACTGGCTGCTCATGGCTCTGCTGGGTAAAACACTAGCTGGACGGCCAGGCCCAGAGAGTGGTGGTGAATGGAGTTAAATCCAGCTAGCAGTCAGTCACAAGAGGGGTTCCTCAGGGCTCAGTGTTGGGACCACTTCTTTTTAACATCTTTATCAACGATCTTGATGAGGAGATAGAATGCACCCTTAGTAAGTTTGCAGACGACACCAAGTAGGGAGGGAGTGTTGATCTGCCTGAGGTTAGGGAGGCTCTACAGAGAGACTTGGACAGACTAGATTGATGGGCTGAGGGCAACTGTATGAAGTTCAACAAGGTCAAGTGCTGGGTCCTGCACTTGGGCCACAACAACCCTATGCAACACTACAGGCTTGGGGAAGAGTGGCTGGAAAATCCAGCAGAAAGGGACCTGGGGGTTCTGACTGACTGAATATGAGCCAGCAGTGTACTCAGCACTGGTGAGGCCAGTACTCTGTCCAGTTTTGGGCACCCCAATGCAAGAAAGATATTGAGGTGCTGGAGCGGGTGCAGAGAAGAGTAACTAAGCTGGTGAAGGGTCTTGAGAACAAGTCTTATGAGGAGGGGTTGAGGGAACTGGGGCTATTTAGTCTGAAGAAAAGGAGGCTGAGGGGAGACCTCATCGCCCTTCACAACTACCTGAAAGGACGCTGAAAATAGGTAGGTGCTGGTCTCTTCTCACAAGTAACTGGTGATAGAACGAGAGGGAATGGCCTCAAGCTGCACCAGGGGAGGTTTAGACTACACATTAGGAAGAACTTTTTCACTGAAAGGGTTGTCAGGAACATGCTGCCCAGGGAGGTGGCTGAGTCACCATCCCTGGATGTGTTTAAAAGTTATCTGGATGTGGCGCTTGGGGATATGGCTTAGTGCTGGACTTGGTAGAGTAGGGTTAATGGTTGGACTCGATGATCTTGAAGGTCTTTTCCAACTTAAGTGATTCTGTGATTCTGTGAATAAAAAATTAGCACCACATCTTGAGTCTGGAAAGGAGTTGCTGGAGGCAACTTGACTTAGCACTTAACACTTGGGCTCCCTTTCAGCTCCTGGGGAGGTTGTCTGCTGCCCATGCTCCCCAAAGCCAGGAGTGCTGCTGCTGCTGTGATTTTGCTGTGAGGTACCTGTGTGGGGGCAGAGGAGCTGAAGGTGGGCCCTGCTTTCCACACCACTTGTATTTGGTGATATTGATGGGATATGAACATTGCCGCACCTGTATCTCTTCTGCGGCTGCAAGCCCTTCAGAAAACTGTGAAGACCTTCCCCAGCCTTGGCAAGGTCTGCAGCATGGGGCTGTGAAGTGTGTGTGCTAACCCAGATGCATCCTGGCTGGAACTCTGGGTCATGAGAGGTGTCACCACATCCTGTTGAGCTATGGGGAAAGTTCCCAGCTTGCAAAGAGTGTAAGCGTCCCAGAGATCCTCAGGCACCCCTGGACCTGCAGGTAGCAGCCCAGACTTCATGCAGTTTTTGTGGACTTTCCAGAGATGCTCCTCTTGGATGTTCTAGGAAGACAATGGGGGGTGATGGGGAAGGGGAAGTAGAGCTCCAGACTTTCTCTAACAGGCACCACCGACCTTGCGCCACAGTGACAACCAAGTGAAACAGATTTATGCAACTCACTAAGACAGAAAAAGGTCTCTTTCAGAGTTCAGGATAAATGCATCAGGATAAATGAGAGTCAGCCTTTCCTTGGGAGGTTTGCCAGGAGCTGTGTGCATGCTGGGTCACCAATCCCCTTCCGATAAGAGCAGACAGGACTTTTACTGATGGCATCTTGTGTTCTGCCTCACTGCTGCACATGCATCCCTACCCCTGTCAAGGTGCCCGTGGCAAAGGCTTGTGAGGCGAGACAGTAGTGAAGTTCTTTCCTTGTCCTACCATGTTTTCTACCTCCTCTCTCTCCTACTGCTCCAACTGAAGAGGTGACAAGCCACTATCCTTGCAGCTGGTGGTCTCATTCTGAGAGGCTGGCAGCCGGGGAAGCACAGCCAGGGTGCTGGGTGAGGAAGAAGGGGGGGGACTCTCTCACTCAGCAGCTTAGGTGGCATCAGTTCTCCATCACTTTGGCTTCTCCAGCAGAAGCAAAAGAAACAAGAGTCAAGCACTATGAAGGCTAATAAGCTTGGGATCCTGGCATATTTCAGAATACAGACAATGAAACAAGGCAAAGACAGTTCTTAGGATAATGCAGACATGAATGATAGCAACCAGGCAGATGTGGGACATTTTGTATGCATGAGATCACCCAGGCTTGCAGATGCTCACCTGATTCTAGGAATGAAGAAGCACAAGGAGAAAGGGTTATGGCTGAGGTGCCTTGGCCCTGTTAAGTTATAATAGAGGTTTCGTGGTATTGATCTAAGCCTCTTGATTTGGAAGTCTGGCCATACTGCTTGATAGATACATGGCACTAGCACTTCAGAGACAGAACTGTGAATCGAGAACTTACACTGATAAAAAAAATCACATTTTTCTGTCTTGCTGCAAAATTGATGCACCTCCATCTACTACTCTGTGCATGTAAATGTATCTCTCATCTCAGATAGGTTGGCACCTTCTGTCTTATGAATCTGCTGCATCCTTTGTCCCTAAAAAGAGACCCAGGGAAGGTAATCTGAAAATTTCTGAGCCGTCAGAGAATTCTTTACAGACCCTCCTTCCTGAACACTACCCAAACAAAAGCAAGAAAGAGATTACTTCAGGATCCCATACGCACTCCAACTGGCTTTTTTCTATCAGCCCTGAAAAAGCTGCTATGCTTGACTCCAGCCTGCTGTGGCAAACCACTCCACATGCCATTTGGTTGCACTAAATATCTCCACTTTTTGTTTACAGGAAAACGAACTCTCAGCATTTATTCTTGCTATGCCTGTAACATAAAGCAACCATACTTCAGCTAAGAAGTGCAGAAAATAAATAACTGTGTGGGGGGTGGGGAATGAAGACCACAGAATCAGGATTCTCCCACCAACCCACCTTCTCTGCCTGGAGGCTCTCCCTGGGGTATGCCAACCACCCACACCCACAGAGTAGGCTTGGCAAGAAGGAGGAAGTGGCATTATAAATGCCAGTGAGCTAAAGGGTGTTTGTGGGGTGTAAAGGAGAAGCTGAGAACCAAATGGAGCCTTCCTCAAACCCGCTGGGTCAGAAGCAGCCACAGTCCTTCTGTCAAGGGGCTGAGTGCAAGGATTAAGGGCCTGAACTACTGCTGACCATGGGATTAACCCCTGCAGGAAATTAAAGTTGTAGAGAAGGCTCTTCATTCCACAGCTGAGAGAAAGAGAAAAAAATGGGATCTGGATTAGAATTGGCAGGGCTGGTGACAAGCCACCACCCACAGCCAACTGTTCCTGGCTAGATCAGAAAATGTTATCTCAGTCTTCATGTAGAAACCCTCTCCACATCTCACTTGGTTATCCATTTTTGCCAACAGTGTGAGAAGAACAAAAACATCACTCTGTGGCAAGAAAAAGAGGAAGAAACTGAGTAGCCAGCTCACATGTCCCTCCTCTGAGCCCCTCTCCCACTCCCTCAGTCGCTTCCCTGCTCAGCTGCCTCTGTTTTGCAGGGAGGAAACATGCACGTGGTCTGTCATGTTCAATAATACTTGGAGAAGATGCTGGCACACACATGGCTAGATTTCTTCCTGTCAGCTGCTCCCTCAGCTCTCCTCCTGCTGCTGTGCTGGGCCTCCTCCATATGCTGCACTCTCGTGCTGGGACTTTCCTGTCACTCCAGTGTTGGTTATCCCAGTCTCCCCACCTGCTTCCACAGCTTCCCCAAGAATCCCACTTCTCCACAGCAACTTGGATCTTTCTCATCATTGCTACCCACTCTGGCTCCCCTTAGGATGCTCCGTATTTTTCAGAGGGTTCAATGGGGCCTAACGCCCTCGGTATTTCCAGCCTCTCCCACATCTTCTAGTCTCGTTATTGTGTGTTGGTCAAGGAGGCTTGACATGCAAATAATATTTCCTATTTAAAGTAAAGGCTTCTTTCCTGATTTTGACACAGGTCTGATAGGAACCTTAGGGAAAGCCTGGCCAAAACTTCTTTATTCTGTGCAACTCTGACAAGCCCTACAGATCACCTCTGCAGGACAGGAGAACATTTACAAGCCCAAGTGATCCCAATACAAGCACTGCACTTGGCATGTTTGAACATACTGAGTAGGGAACTGGTGTGGGCTCATTATGAGGTATCAAGAGCTGGGCACCTGAAAATTTCAGCCAGCCAAACTTAGCAGCCATTATTACCTCTATCACAGTTGACCCCTCCATAAAATGAGGATAAAGTCAATATTTCTTAGAGGGGCTGGGGACTAAAAGCATTTTAACACCAATCGCATTTGTGTTTCAGAGGTGCCCACACATTGCCATTTCAAAGATCAGAAGCTTTTTGCCCTCTTCACATCCCAGAGAATAGGGTGAGGTTTTTAATCACACCAAGTCAGGAACACAAGAGTGTCTTCTACAATACCAAGTGGGTTTCACACGCCTTCTACTGGACAGCTTTTTGTATGAGCTGTTTTGCTTAGCTGTGATTGATCACTACAAGTCAGATGGTCCCATTTCTTCTGCAGCTGGATTTTTAGTGTGAATCTAAAATGTGCATTCCATTGATTGTGACAGCACAACACTAATGAACCCTGAACACACGTGCTAATAAATCAGTAAGTGCTGAAAATGAAGCCCCCAGCTATTAAGCTTAGAAGCTCACTGGGGCAGTGACACACACTGTATGTTTCTACAGTGCTGCTGAGCTTGGCTGCCATCTTGGGGTGCTTTTGCAGTTCAAATAGACAACAAATGAGAAGCTGCCTCAGACAATGTGACCTCTTGTGGTCAATAATTTGATCGACTGACCTAGGTCTCTTCACAGAATCACAGAATGTTAGGGGTTGGAAGTGACCTCTGGAGATCATCGAGTCCAACTCTCCTGCCAGAGCAGGACCACCACAGAATCTAGGGCAGGTCACACAGAAATGTATCCAGGTGGATCTTGAAAGTCTCCAGAGAAGGTGAGTCCACAACCTCCCTGGGCAGCCTGTTCCTGTGCTCCATCACAGTTACAGTAAAGAAGTTTTTCACCATCTTGAGGTGGAACTTCCTGTGTTCTAACTTGAATCCATTACCCCTTGTCCTTATCACAGGACACAACTGAAAAGAGATTGGCGCTTCCTTCTCGGCACCCACCCTTCAGGTATTTATTTACATTAATAAGACCCCCTCTCAGTCTTCTGAGACTCTCTAGACTAAACAGCCTCAGATCTCTCAGCCTTTCCTCATAACACAGGTGTTCCAGTCCCATAATCATCCTTGTAGCCCTCTGTTGGACTGTCTTAAATAAATCCCTGTTTGTTGGGGGACCAAGAATGGGCATCATCTCCAAGACATCTACACCCACTTGTGGTACTGTCAGGAGCATGATTCCTCACTAGGACTGCTCAGCCAGATTATTTCAAGAACTTCCAGTTGCTGTAATCAAACAACATGCCTGACATGACTCCCTGCCCTCTGGGTACTGACTCTTGCCTGCCAAGGGCTGATGAAGGAACACAGAGAACAATATGCTTCAATCACTGGATAGGGGGTACTACTGTCCTCCTGTACCATGGAGTGACAGTAATAAAATAGGAAACCTAAAAGCAAAAAGGAAAGGGAAGGGAAAAAAGATAATCTCCTTAGAGTGTCCTCCATGCCCCCCCTCCTCTTGCTGCTTTTCTGATAAAGGCTAAAGCAATCCAGCATTGGAAAGGGGAAAGGGACTTTGCCATCATTCATCAAGGGGAGTGTGGGGGAGGGATGAATGTCCACATGTATTTCCTGATAATTTATCGCTGGCATCTGTTGCAGCCTCTGTTACCCACCCTTTTGTAATATAGGTCACCCACATGCCCTGCCAATGCTCATAAGCCAGGCTGTTAACGGAGTCTGATCCCTGAGCCATGATCCAAGGGTTAGTGCAAAGGGCTAGGAGAGATAATCAGAAACAGAGGTTGCTGGGCTCTGTTTCTGACACTGGCTCATCCTAGTGGCACAGTCACCTGTCTCTCTTGCTTCAGTGTTCCTGTCTGGAAAACGGGATAACTTTATCCAGCTACCTAGAGCAGAGGCACTACTGGCTCTGACCTCAGCCTTACTTCTGGGGGTCATTAAATACAAAACCACAACACCTACAACCATGATAAGAGCCATTCATAGAGCAGATGGAAAGCTTTGGATAGGTGTCACGGAATTGGGAAGTGTTACTAAAACTGTGTGGATGCAGTAAACTGAAACTCTCCCCACCCTCACAGTGTGTTCCTTGGGACCCCGCTTACAAAAGCTAATACTGCAAACATTACCTGTGTCTGGGCAGGGAGAAGGGAAGCCACAAGACAGGCATAGTGTCTGCTGCAGCTTTTATGCCCTGGCAAGTGCTGCACAGGCATTACAATCTCCTCAGCATCCTCCCTCAGCAGTAAAGTTCTCTGTTCAAACTAATTAGGGGAATCCTCATTAGAGAGTTCTCTAGAGTCTGACAGCAGGCCAAATGTCCAAGTGGCACTTCAGCTCAGTGTATTTTTGGCCAGCGGAGCCCGTGGGCCAGAAATGGATGATTTCATTCTGTTGCTTTGAGCTGAAACTAAGAAAGTTGTCTTTTACTGTCCTATATCAAATGGCAAGAAGAAAAGGCCATCACCAGCCCCACAGGCTACTCTGTTCATTTCTTTAGTATCTGGAAAAGAGATTCAACTCCAAGCACATGGAAGAAAGGTCTGGACACTGTGTGCCATGGATCAGAGGGCATTTGGCTGACATTGCTCTGGGGAGAAGGAACCATCTAGTAAACCTAGAAGGCTAATGCCTGGTTTGTGGAGCCCTTGGGTGACTTTAGAGCACACAGAGCTCCAGCAATGCAGATCAGCCTTGAGCCTCCAAATCCAGGCAATGCCACATCAGTTCAGATGGCAAGATGCCTCTCCACTTGGGCTGGAGGTGTATGGGGAGCACTCTTAGGTCTGGCAGAGTCCTTTCTGCTGCAGAAGTGCCTGGCTGTCCAGCTGAAAGCAGCCACAGTTTTGGTGGTGTTCTGGAAAGCCTTGAGGTGTGGGCAGGTTCTGATTGCCTCAGGACTTTGGGGTTCCCAGTGCTGTGTTGGCAGTGAGCACAGGTGGCCTGGTGCTCTGCAGAGCAGAAAGCATGTCTTGGGCCACAGTAGAAGTCCTAATTAAGTCAGAATTCAAGACAAATCAGAGAAAACCTTTATAAAAGAAACTCCCCAAAACTATCTCTGCCTCCTTGCTTTCTCCTGCGTGCAGAGTATTGACCACTAAGGGTCTAACATGCTAATTGGCAATAGATGTGTGGAACAAACTGGGTTTTCATGGATCCTTGGAATTAAAATTTCTCCAAAAACATACTGCTTCAAGGTATAAATGCAGAAGCTCACTGGCCCTTTCACTTTAGCAGTCAGGAACCTCTACCTATTCCTCATCTCCTGCTCTGCCACCTGAGCATATGTTATGCATGGAGAAGCAGGCAGTTTCGTGCAAGACATGGATGTTTATATATATGGGTCACAGAAGAGTCCCCAGTACATGTGCAAGCCCAACTCTGTGCACACATTTGTAAATGTAAGCCAGATTGGAGGCTATATCTGGATATGTACATGAAGATAGCTGCTTTTAAGTCTTAAAACATTTTTATGAGTGCACAAAAGGTGGCTGCTATCTGTGGGGTGGAGAGTGCTGTGTTTATGTGACATGCTCTAAAATAATCTTGGTTTTATCAAGGTGCCTCCATCTTTGTGTGTGTTGCAGCACTGGAGACAGCATTAAAGCCTGAGCAGGTGTTAATCACTATGTACTGCAATAAATTCTAAACATAGAGAAAGGGCTTATTTATACATGGCTGCTCCTCCCACCCTGCACTCTGCTTGAGCCTTGGTGCTGCCTGAGAGGAAAGGGTGTATGTGAGGTACTAGAAACCAGTGCAAAAGTTGGAGTTGCCCTGCCGGAGCAGAAGGAGCTAGGAGTAGAAAGCCTGACCCTGTCACTGCCCTCATGCCCAGGGATGCCAGTCCTGCTCCAGCCCCCCACTGTTGCCAGGGGATGGGGGGATGGTGTGGCTGAATTGCACATAGCAGCAAGAGGGATGGGAGGCACACCAGCCCATGGCCTGAGCGGGGGCCTGGGCTTACGGGAGACCACAGAGAGAAGTTGTGTCATGAAGCACCCAAGGAAGCTGTTTTGTTTTGGTTTTGGTTGTTTTTTTTTAAGCTTAGCCCCCCTGATTGGATCCAAGCCAGCTGATACAGATGGGGTGTTACAAAACAGAGCCAAAAGGCAAGAGCACAAGGAACAGAGCTATCTATAACCCTGACAAAGTTAGATGGAGTGAAGGTGGGGAAGAGGGAAAGACAGAGCATGGCAGGCAGCCCCTGATGCTGAGAGCAAGGACATGATCGTTCGGCAACGGGATTTGGAGCTGATCAGCTCCCGCTATCCAGCAGGCAGATAAGGCTCTGTGGCTGTCAGCTTAACTCTGCCGTTTATTCCTGTGCTGTAGGGAGTTAAATAGAGCACACGGAAAGCCTGCTGCTGGGGAGTGAAAGTCAAGGAGGGAGAGGGAAGGAAGAGACCGTAATTGGGCAGTGCCTGGAGAGTCGGGTGGACGTGGCTGTGGGCAGAGCCCCTCCAGGTAAGTGTTTGCAGCTTTTCAATCTCCTTGTTGATACTGACAGCCAGGGACAGAAGCTTCAGGCGTGGCATTTAGGACAGAGACATTGATATGGGGCAGGCTGAAGTCTCTTTCTCAGCCAGGGCCGGCACAAGCAGCGAATGGGGACAGCTATTTGTTGCAGCTTCTTCTTTGGAGGGGGCTGCAGGGAAGGGGCTTCAGCTTGGTTTGCAGAGTGGGGGCTGCAGTGGGTGAAGGCTGGATCAGTTTCGGTGCTGTGAGAGGTATTCTTCTATTCAGTGCATTGGTATTTAGGTAAATGATCTCAACAGCCTTGCAAAATGTACTAGGGCAAGTACTGAACCTGCTAATATTTCTCATTGAGATGCTAATTTAAATATTTCCTGGCCGTTTACATTCACATATAAAATAAATCAGTCCTGGGAGCCTGTGGGAGGGGGAGCAGCTGGCACGTGAGTGGGGCAAGTGTCCCAGTAGGAGTGCTAAAATAACGGCTGTGCATGTTGTCAGAACCCCTCAGAGGGGATGGAGGGTGGTTTATTTCTGTTCCCTCGTAGAAATGTGTCCATCCAACTGCTGCTGTGACTGGGTGGTACATCAGTAAGCAAGCAGGGTGGCAGGAGGGTCCATGGTGCTTCTCCTTTTCCTGCTTGCCTGTACCCAGATGGGAAACAGGAGGGAAGTTGGAACCTGTTGTCAGTCACTTATTGTCAGGGGAGAGTTTATGGTCTTTGGGTTTCTAATTAGACTGAGCATTTTTCCTTCTTCTAATTAAGATGTAATTCCTAGCTTTTCAACACTCCCACTCAGTCACCCCCGCCCCAGGTCCTCCCTTCTCTGAGGCTTGCTTGCTCTTCAGCTCCTGCAGTTGCTGCAGTGTGAAATTCCCAAGCTGAAGCTGTGCACTGCTCAGCCCCACTCTTGTCACCACATCCATTTTACCTTAAAACAGAAAGGAAGTGCTGGTGGGAAATACAGGAGGGGGAGAACAGGTTTGCAGCCGCTCATGCCCAGACCTCAGTGAGCCTGAGCTGTGTGTCAGGGAGAGGACGCGCAGGTGGTACCAGCTTGCATGGAGGCAAGAGGGACTGAGCCAGAGTCTGCTGACCTGGCAGGGTCACCTCAGGAATTCATCAGGTTATCCTTGAGCGTGAGGCTAATGTAGCTACTGTAGCAGGCTATTGAAAGCCAGGCTTGTTCTCTTCTGCACTTAAGTGAATAAGGCCTTATTTCTGTACTGCAAGGTTCAAAATGAATTAACGTTGTGCCTTCATCATGCTGCGCCTCCTGAAACATCCTTCATCTCTCCTCCAAAACGGAGCTGATGCCTCAAAGGCAGAAGTCTAGCTGGGGAGGGGAAAGCACAACATTGAGCCCAGCCCCGTGTCCTGAACCCAGGGAACTGAATCCCACTCGCTCTGCTTTCCCCATCCAGGACCTGGCAGGCAGGCTACAAGGTCACTCCTCTTCCCTTTGGGGCTGTGTGCCAGGCTGGCTGGTGGATGTGAAGACATGCTGGAGAAGACAATGCTGCCTACAACTGCTGGCCACCGGTGGAGGAGCAGGTTCCTCATGAGGTGGCAAGAGGCTTGTCGTAAGTAATGCCTACTCAGTTACTAAGTATGATGATCCTGTTTGTCAAGGGAGTGGAAAGAAAATAGGTCACACCAGGGTTAAGAATAGGGGAGAGGGACAGCTAAGAATGGAGATGTTTGAACTAATTCCTGATTCCTTTAGAGGCCAGGCTAGCTGGGAGGGAGAGCAAAACTCTAAAGCTGAAGATGGGCTTAAAGTGGGACAGTGAGTGATGATTGCTTCTGAATTCCAGTGGGCCTGACAGGTGAAAAACAGTGAGACAGATATCACTGCACAAAGATCCACCCTGAACATTTCTCAGATCAGCATCATGTAAGCTGCAGACTCCCTTCTGTGGTAGGGGTTTATATGTAGGATGCTGAGCAAGACTCCCAGGTCTTCATGGCAAAAGTCACAACAGATTTTAGAAGGTAATGCAGTATGCAAATGCAGAATTCTTCTACTGGGCACTGAAACATGTAGTGAAAATCAAGGAGTAAATAAAGAAGATCTCTTTTAAATTAAATTATAAAAGTTCAGCCTGTGCATCTTCCCAGTGGACCAGGGCATCTGCTGCAGTATCTCTGAATGCAGGGCAGAGACTGCTAGGGAGATGTGGAGCTTCAGGGAATGTACCTGCACTTCAGAGAGGCATCTAAGGACCACAGCAGAGGGAAGGGAGTGCTTGGAGCATGTCCACCACTACTGCATGCCCAGGCAGCTGAGCAGGTCTGTGGTTTTCTTTGTTCCTGCCACCACCGCCCTGCCCTCCCCTTGATTAAACTTGGGGCTGCCACTGTAAGAATCTGGGGGAATTATTTCCTCTTCCAGAGAACAGGCATGTTTGTAATCCATCCTCACATACTAGACTGCTGTATACATTATTTATAATGAATGCTACTGACTCTAGACTTAATCTGATATACCTGGATCAGCTTTCTGCCACATACTAGAGTCACCAAACACCCCACAAAGTAACTTCATCTTCCCCTAGCACAAAAACACATACTACTCATCCTCCTGTGCAGCTGGAAGACAGCTTTAAGTTCTGTCTATTGCTGCCCTGCCTCTCTTCCCCATAGAGCTGCATCCTAACCAGGGTGATCTATTCTTTGCTTTCAGCTCGCATTTTAGTGTATGCACCTCTTGTAGGGACTGAAAATTAAATCAGACTTTCCAAGGGCACAAAGCAATATACAGGTAACAACAACACATTTTTGGCACATCCTACATGGCTGCAGAAACTTGGCATAAGTCCAGTTCCTGAACATAACCACAGCCAGCTGCCTGAGACTTTGTTCCTACCAGCCACTGCCAGCATACATACCAGTGGAACCCTAGAGCCACCCCGCTGGGACGGGTGGTGGGTAGACATTTTCAGAGAGAAGCCCTGAACAGAATGCCACCTGTATAGCATTACATACTGTCTGCTTTTGCCTTTCTTGGTGTACAAAGCAGCTAAGTGCTATGTCATCATCACAGCTGTCAATCTACTATTAATACTGTACTTTTGTTAAGTATCCAGGAAAAGGGGGGGATCACTTGAGTGACTCAGGCTCCCTTCCATTTCCACTCTTGCTCCCGTTCTTTTAATTCTTTCCCTACAACAAGAGCACAATATCTACTGAATGGAATTAAATATCAACCAGCTAGATAGTACCTGCACTGTGCCAGTCCACAGGCTATACTCTGTTTTCATGGCAATCTCTGCTATTGACCCCAACCTCTGCATTACAAGAAAGCGCATAGGTACTCAGGGTAAAAACTTCTCTTGTATTTCACCATAAGGATCCATAATAATCATTAAAAGAGCACACTGATTGGCATGGCCTGGGCTGATGTATACCTGAGATCTCAACTGTATGACAGAAAAAAATTATTGAAGGAATTGTGAAGGATGGATGAAATAAAAAAGATCAGAGGCATTGTCTCTCCTTATCCCTTGGTCCTTAATAAAGCCATATAGCACAGGATCCAAGCTGTGTAGTCTTCTCAGGCTACCAGTCCAAAAATCTGTCAGTTCTCACAAGGATCACTGGGAACACAGAAAGACCTGACACAGGATGACAGAATTTGAGTACGAAGGCAGCATCACTGACAGAAACCAAGTTGATATGAAAAAATGGGTGATGGGGCAGACTAAAATCTAGAGAGAGTGGTGCAAGAGAAGAGAGGAAAAGCATGGCTGACTGCAGAGCTCTTCCAGGCAGAGCTTCTCCATAGCATGAGTCTCCACTGGCTCCCTCTGCTATGACAATCCTTTCAAAATTCCATTGGGGCTAATAATGTTGGTTGTTTGGAAAAAAAAACAAACAACAAACAACAAAAATGTATCAGGAAAGAAGAATCTGGTTTCCTGTCCAGGAAAGAACAGCAAGACAATAAATGCATCAATTTTAGCTGCCATTCACCCCTAAAAAGACTCTACCAACTCCAAGTGACTGCCTTCTCTGAAGAAAACTGAGAAATGGAAAGGATGTGGCATGACATACAGACAAACCTGCTTCAGTTTTAGTCAAATGCTCAAACTTGTCACCTTAAAAAACAGTGAGGGAGCTGAATTTGCTTCCCACATTGAAGAAACTAATTTCAATTCCACAAAAGGAATTAAGATGAAAGATGCAAATGTTTTACATAGTCTGCTTAAACATAACTCCTACTCCTCTAATGACAGGAGGCACAAAGCTTACTTTCCTGTTGCTGATGCTTCTTTGTCACAGAAATGAGAGTTTTAAAAGCCACTGGCTCGCAGGTAGGGTTGGTAACTAATGCCCTGACACCACTCAGGATCTAGATCCATGTCTGGAATGGTGATCCACAACAGCTCTAAAAAAATGCTGGTTTGTGCATTGCCTAACCTTACCTTTGAGACACTGCAGGAGAAGGGGGGTGTGTGCTAATGCCTTTCCTATCACTCCAATCTTGAACTACTGACCTGCAATTTTTGCCTCATCTCCATTGCTATGGGCAATTTTGGACAGAGGAGATACTTGTGGGGCTATTCCTGTGGGATTCAGAAACTATTTTGAGAGCAATAGCAAGTACCAGGTGTCCAGTGCTTTAGGGTCTCTTTGTTACTTTTTAACAGCTTTCTTGGTCATCCCTTTGTAATGTAATCTAATTAATAAAAAAAAGTCATGGCCCACCCAACACACTGCAGATATGGAAAGCAAATGATACCCTGACTTAGAGGCTAAGACCTGAGTCTGATCTACCACAAAGATTAGGATTCAAACTGCAGGAGCACAGCTGAGATGTAGGTTGTTTTGTTTTAATTTTTCTTAAAAGCTTTTAATTAACATGTCTATTTTTGAAAAGACAGAGCTTCTTAAATATATACCAGTCCCTCCTCTCTCAATCCTGACCATTTAGAAAGAACTGTCCTCTACCAGAGGTGACATATTCCACCAGTCTCTCCTCCATTCTCCTCTGACAGCTTCCAGTGCTCTGGTAGCTGGCAGCAAAGTCCTCTGGGATGCACTGTTCCTACTTCCTTGTGAAACTGGAGGGATATTTACTTGCTTGCTTATAAAAATGAGGAAACTCATACTGCCAGGGTACAAGCCAGCAGTAGTAGGATGTAGCTGTGAGGAAGCTCATGACTCTGCAGGACACTGTGGCCAAGAGTCCTGCTATGGGGCTCATTCTGTAGCCTCAGCTGTGTTCAAGGTAGTGATGGGTGAGGATGGGGAAGCACTGCTCTAATACATGCACTGTCTCTTCCCTGCTTTTCACCCACCAGTGCTTGGATGCTGGCTGTCACTATGTGCTGCTGAGTCCTTCTTTGCTTGCCCTTCCTCCTGCAAGTGTAACAGTGGCAATTTGGAAGTGGACTGTAGCGGCTTGGGCCTCTCTTCCATCCCTTCAGACATCCCCACAAACACCAGGACCTTCCTCTTTCTCAACAACAAACTCAGCATCCTTCCAGGAGCAGTGTTTTCCAACCTCTCTGCCCTACAGAGACTGGATCTATCCAACAACTTCTTGGACCAGCTTCCTCAAAACATCTTCAGTGACCTGGGGAACCTCACGGAGCTCCAGCTGAGGAACAACAGCATCCGGGCCTTGGACAAGGACCTGCTACAACACACGGCCCTGCTGCGCCAGCTGGATCTCTCCATCAATGGCCTGGCTCAGATACCCTCGGGCATCTTTGATGACCTGCCTGCTCTCCGCTCCCTCTCTCTCAGGTCCAATCGCCTGCAGAGCCTGGACAGGGTGACCTTCGAACCACTCATCAGCCTGCAGCACCTCCAACTTGGGGATAACCCCTGGGAATGTGACTGCAATCTCCGAGACTTCAAGCACTGGATGGAGTGGTTCTCCTACAGAGGTAGGTGCTCGTGCAGGGGGAGCCAAGTGCAAAAGTGCTGGTCTTCCATGGATAGGGAGACAAAGGCAGGCCGGGAAGAGTCACGGGCAGATACATCTGGTAGGTCAGGCTGACCTGAACGCCAGATCTTAGCCAAGAAGCACAAGGACTGTGCTACAATGCTAAGAGACAGTTTAGTGATAGCACACCTTCATACAGCAACACTGCCAGGCTGAGAAGCCCTCTGCAGCCCTAGAGCTCCTATTTCCTTTACTTCCTTATTATTTTTCTAATAGGAAAGATTACTTTTTTTTTTCTTTTTTTCCTACCTCTAGGAAAGAACTTTCCTCAAATAACATCAAAGTTTTAGGATTTCCCCTAAGCCTTTTCTGCCTAAGGAGAAGAAATACTTTTCACACTTGAAAATAACAATCCCCTTCTCCTTCTTAAGCCAGGAGAACTAATAGCCAGATTTGGCTGTACAGCATCAGGTTTGCCTTCAACAAAAGAACCATAGGAAACAGTGTCACTTAGGAAAATACTGCAACTCATATTAGCAAACCCAAATTAAACCTCAAATTAACAAGCCAAGCTCCAAGTCAGACTGGCTGAAAAAAACACGTTATTTCAAACCAAGCAGTTTTTGACAAGTTTGTATTTCCAGCTTTTCCTTGAAGTATGGAAGGCTGGAAAGGTAGGTATCTCTCAGCAGCAATGCCAGTGGGATGACATGTTTGCAGGAGCTGCAACTCAAAGAAAGATGGCACATTTTACAGGAATGATGACTGAAGGCCTGACCTTCTGTTGCTGGAGCCAGTGAGTAGGAAAGGGTCTCAAATCATGTGGACAGCAACAGTCAGCTGTCACATCCCTGCTGATCACAGTCATGCTGCAAAGAGATTATCTGTGCCTGTGGCTACACTGCAGTCTGAAATATGCATTTGTGTGAGCAGAATCAAACAAGCATACAAGTGCCACTTTCATATTTTTTTTTAGGTTTGTTTCCTTTCTCGACACTCATATCACAGAGATGATGGAAAGCACACGGAGTTAATTTTGCTTTTTTTTCCCCTTCCAAAGAAATTGCCCAAACTCGCTCAAGCATTTGTTTCAACATCTGTCACTATTTTCACAGAGGGGGGATGGATGAGTTGTTACAAGATAGGCCTGTGTGTCTGTTGTTATTTTGAGAAGATACAGGCTCATCCTATCATTTTGCTTTTATTTCTCCTTTTCTAAGATGGTTCTACTGACACTTACATAACTTACTAAACAGTATGAGGCTGACTTAATAGATGGTTTCAGGGGCTTTCATGTCTTGGCCTGAAAGATGTCTATTCAGATATCATGCACCATGAGCTCTACCGTCAAACCCAGCCCAGGATGATGCATCCCAGCCAGCTGCCATGGTTGAAGCTGTTCCAGCTGTGGAGGGCTAAGGCATATAAAACGTCTGCAAGTTAGGCAAAACAATAATTTTAAAGGATACCACGTCTGCTCCTTCCGCCAGGCATGGGGAGGCACAATGACTTCTCCCTCCCTCCACCTTTGACAATCACTGAGTATCTGGCAGGCTCTCTTGAATACTCTCTCCACTCAGCAATGCATTCACTCATGAGGGACTGGACTTTATAGTCCTACTGCTATAATAAAGCAGTTGCCCACTTGATAACCATAATGCTGCTATGCTTGACTTCTGTAGGACAAATACTTAGCAGATGTGAAGGGACTCATAGGAACTTACCCCACCTAAGGACCTAGCTCTGCTGTCACTGTATTGGGATGAAGCTGTGGTTCACTTCTGTTATCTCTATTGGAACAGGTGGGAAAATCGATCAGCTGGCCTGTACCCTGCCCAAGGAGCTGAAAGGGAAGGATATGCGAATGGTGCCCATGGAAATGTTTAACTACTGCTCCCAGCTGGATGATGAGAACAGCTCTACAGTGCTGGACAATACTGGCCCACCATGCACGAAAGGAAGCCCAACTCCTCCCAAAACTAAATCAGGCACAGAAACAGAAGTGGAGCCCAGTGTGGGATGCCCTCAAAAACAGCGATATAGGCCTGTGAGCGTGCGCCGGGCTATAGGCACTGTGATCATCGCAGGGGTGGTTTGTGGCATTGTTTGCATCATGATGGTTGTGGCAGCTGCTTATGGTTGCATCTATGCCTCCCTTATGGCCAAATACCACCGGGAGCTGAAGAAGAGGCAGCCACTCATGGGTGATACAGAGGGTGAACATGAAGAACAAAAACAAATCTCTTCTGTGGCATGAAACTCTTCTAGGAATGAAGAGACAGCAATGAACAAAGGTACCTGAGAGCAGTTAAGCATGAGGTCCTCCCAAAAAACATCGTCCCAGACAGACAGACTGTGCTATTGCTCCACTCACCCAAGTAGTGCAACATGCTTCTGGGGGGTCAGGGCATCTGTCTCAATTTCCATTCCTCTGCCCCAGGCCCATTTTGTGCCCTTTCACCCTTGGGCCCTTCCAGACAAATAAAGTAGAGTCAGACCTCGAGTGCTCGCTGTGCCTCATGCCCTTGCACAGAGCTTCCCTCACATGCCTGCCATGGAGGCAGCTGGCACCTTCTGGGAACCTGTGTCATCCTCTCAGCTTTGGTCCTGAGTTGTCCTGTATTCTATCAAGAGCTCTGTGAAAGCTTATGTGAGGAGCAGGACACCAGAAGTGTCCATGCCTTACTGTTAGGGTCACCACCGCTGCGTGACAGTAAGTTGCTGCCCATCCTATAAGTCAGTGCTGCAGAGAGCACATTAGAGAGGAGGGAAGGTCCCTAGGGGATGACAACAGTCAGGGCAAGATTCCCCTTCTCACTTTCAAAGGCGGAAAGATACCTGCATCACTCTAACACCCTGCCAGGGAGCAGTGCTCCTCTTTTTGCTCCTGGCCAAGTCCAAATCTGCGAGCTGACACGTCATCTGCTATAAGTGCACAGATAGAGAGCCATCCTCCTGTACACACACTGACTCATTCTGATCCCAACACGCACACACAGTCAACCCCAGCTCCAGACATTCAAGTACCCCATCTGTGCATGCAGGGCCACATGTGCCCATGCTGATCTGCCCTCTGCATGCAGCTATGAATACATCCAGCCACTTCACCTTCCCATCACAACAGCACATAGCACCTTCTGCTTCAGACAAAATACATGTACCCAGCCACTCAGGAGCTAACAAAAACATCTCAGCCACAGTGCAGAGCCAGTGGAAATGGGCAGGAGAAGATGGAGAGAGGCAAAGCTATTACAGTTACAGCATGAGTCTGTGGAAATAAGTAGACAGAATGATAAAAAAGGTGTGTTCTTGTCTATTGTCTATTTTCTGTGATAAATGGAGAGGGTATGAACATGAAATCTCTGTTTGGAAATGTTTGATTGGCAGAGCAGAAGTGGGTCTCTCTTTCTCAGAAGAAGGACTAGAGGAGGAGGTGGCTCACCAGCCTCGGTAGTGTAGGCCATGCTGAGGAGTAAGTAGTGTGAGCCTAGGGGAGGGTGGTGAGGGAAGACGATACACAACCCAAGGGCTGGTATGACTGACAGTGGGGCAAGCCTGGTGTATGGAGCAGGGTTAGGCAGCTGGGGTGACTGGAGAGAGGGATCACAATTCTGGAGGGTCTTGAGGTGAAGGCTGAAACCTGGACCACAGCACGCATGGGTGGGAGAGCCCAAGAAGGGTCTGGCATGGTAGGCAGTAGAGCCCACAGCCCTCACCATCACTGCTGTGTTCAGTGCCATCTACAGCTGCATGTGAGTATGCCCACACACACAACTGTGCACACTGCCACTGCCATGTAGGGTGACTTCCCCTAACCAGATCTTAAAGCCCTCAGACTGCAGTGCCTCCTATTAGTCTTGGCTCTCTCTAAACTGACCGGAAAAAATAAAAAAGGTGAACAGGAAAAAAAATAGTGAGAGGAACTCAACATAAGGACTCATTTTGTATCACTGGAAGTGGAAGAGTGCACATTGCCATGGTAACCTGCTCTAACCCATCACAGTGGGTATTCCTGAGCGAGGAAGATGACACCAGAGGTCATGCATCCACGGTGCCTGTGGATGGTGTGATCCCTGCCATCAGGAAACAAGCTGGTGGGTCAGCTCAGCTTTGCGGGGTGTTTCACTAGCAACCTGTGTTCAGAGCTCAGCACACGCTGCAGGTGGACCCTGCCAGGGCGCGTCACCTCCTTCCCCTGCTCCAGCTGGATCGCAAGCCTTCGGATGTCTCACAGCCCTCCTGCTCACTGCTCCTGGATCCCTGGGGAAGTGATGCACACTGGCTCCTCACATCCTTCTGGTCCCAGACAGGTGGCTGTACTGACCCACAGGCACACAACAACTAGTCTTCAATTAAAACCTGGAGTGGCAAAACCCCTCCTGGCCTACCCAGGGCCACCAGAGACAAAAAGAGACAGGATGCTCTGGACTCTTTTAGCATAACTTCCCTTTGACACAGGGATGTATGGGACAGGGGAGGATGTTCATCAGGAAGCAGAAGACCAGGCTGCCCTGGAAAATGACTGGGAGAAGCAGTCTGCCCACAGGTGTGTGCACACATTGCACCCCCACTCCCAGCACACTGCTTGTGGGGAAAAGGCAGAGGAGGGGCTGGCAAGATGGGAGGAGGAAGGACTCTTTCCCCATGCATTGTATAGCCACTCCATCCATGCCATCTGCTGCAACTGTAGCATGCTCTGAAGGGCAGAATGGGTGCACTGCAGACTCCTTATGAGTGTTACTGCTGCTCCACATTCCCAGCAAGCCAGGACTACAGTCTGTCTGCTGGATCCAAACCTCTCCCCAACCTCCCTCTCAGGGGAACTTCTCCCTTTACCACATTGGATTCTGCAATCATACTTGAAATGGGACTTGAGTGGTATATTTATAGATCTATATTTTACTTGCATCAAATAATGTTGAAACATTGCACAAAACAAATGGGATCTATATATGTGTGTGCGTGTACATGCGTGTGTGTGTGTGACTGAGCAAGAGAGTGATAGATTGTTTTTACAGAGATGGACTAGAGATAAAACAAATGGGAGGAGGCAGGGGACAATACAGGGGCTGGGGGGAGGGAAATCTTCCTTTCCCTGTACCTTCCCTGTGATGACCTCTTACCCTGACCAATTTTTCTTTATTGCTAATAATATTTTCTGTATCTTGTGTTGTGGGGCTGAAGATGACCTTGCCCATCCTTTTCCTTTTTGTTTTCATTTATAAGGCAGAAAGTCTGGATTCATCTCAACCCTAGACAAGGGACTGGTATGTTTAGAAACCCACCCAGGAAAAGCAAGGATGGGAAAGGGGAGAAAAGAGAACTGCTAAGAACCATGGAAGGCGAGCTACTATGGCGAGTCCCACTGGATAGCAAATACTGTGCTTAGAAGGAGAAGGACCTGTCCTCTTTCATGCAGAGCAGAGTAACAGGGTTCACTGGGAAATGCCCTCTTTATACCACTGCTTGCAAACAGGCTCTTACTCTGTTCCCTAGCACACCTGGAAAACAGGCTGCCCTGGTGTGACTGGGCTGCTGCACTGTCCACAGGCACTCCAGGGAACATGGAACCCAGTGTGGTGAGAAACAAAGGTCTCCTGTGGGATGCTGGATACAGAATGAAACCCACTGCTCCTTGTGTGCTCAGGCAATGGGTTCCACTGGTGTGTGGGAATAGGGGCTCCTGTTATCCCTGCAGGCATGGCTAGGCATGAGGGGAATCCTCCTGAGCACACCCTTTGCGGCAGGCAGGTGTACCAACACCACATGCAGGTGCCTGCCCACAGGAAATGGCCTTCTGGGGCAGGCAGGTCCAATGTGTGCCAGGGTGATATAGGGGTTGGCAGGGCCATCAGAAACACGCTGTCTGCTCCCCCAGCTTCCCTTCCCCACACACTCAACTGTGATATAGGCAGGCACATTTATTGCAGGGAACAGATGGCACTTGTAGTTTCTTTTTCTTTTCGTTACTGTTTGAGGGAGAGCAACAAGATTTTCTAAAACGACTGAATGGAGGTTTCCTTGGCATGAGACAGAAAATTTTTAAAGGTACATTATATTTCTGGCTTGTTGTTACAGAAGAATAATAAAGAATGTATTTTCCTATGCTCCTTCTTGTTTCAATGATACCTCTGACAGCAACCTTCCCTCAGTTCCCTGTCCCCTGAGAAAGCAAACAATGCAGGGATACAACCAGCCAAACAAAAAAGCTCCTGAATTCCCACATATGTGTATGATAGTTTGTATGTAGTGCTTGGACTTGCAATGAACTTGTATATATATATGTACACATACACTAGATCAGTGTAAAACCTGCGTAAGCATGTACCTGTAGTGGAGGTGAGGCTGTAGGACTAAAAACACAGTCAGTCAAGGTGAGACCCTAGATCTAGAAACACATACACACACAGTGCTCCAGGGACACAGTCAGACAAGGGCGATTGTGTAACAAGGATAAGATACTGTGGCAATCAGCTCATTACATAAAAGTAGAAAGGGCCAAATTAATCCCTAGTGTAAGAACGCAGAAGCCAATGGAGTTATATTCAGGTCAAATTTGATTCCAAAGGCTTTTTTTTTTTTTAATTAGAGCATAATGTTCAATAAAACACTAACAAATAGTGAGCTAAGGGTTCCTACACCTCCAGATTCTTGACCCTCCTGAGCAAGGTTATTTTGAAATAAATAGAAATTGCTATCTAATCCTATTGCACCCCCAAGTACATAAGCTGTCACCCCCAGAGCAAAAAGAGTCTCTCCACCAGCTGTTCACTAGCTAAGTCTATCACACACAGCTAAGGAGTTTAAATTCCTCAATTCTCCACTTTGAGTGCTAAGCACACAAAATTCATCACATACTCTTCCTGTGATAAAAAGCTCTTCCTGATGTGCGTGGGAACACAAAAGATGTTAAACTCTGCCACGAGCAAACCCTGGTGCCACTGTACTCACATCGTTCTGCTCGGGCCATCCTGTTATACTCAGTCTGATCTTCAGAGAGAAACTGGGACCAGAACCCAGATTCTCTTAATCCAGTAACAGCTGAGGCATCTGCTCTGCTGAAAAGGTATGTGCCACAAGAGAATCACCATTATTGTTTAACAATATGGTGTCTATGACACATAGTTTAATCTAATTTTGCTATGTAGGTAGAGGAGCGCATACAGACACTACTAAGCAGTTCATATAATACCAGAAATGTAAAGCAGAAAAAAAGCAAAGCCAACACACTCATCTGATGACTGTAAGTTTTTTCAGCTCATTCATTATCTGGGAGCAGGCTGTGATTTTCTACAATTTGATTATCTTTCATTTGGCAAATGTATTTGGCCCACATACATATCTATTCATGCACACATATAACACCATATACATTAATATGTAATTATGTATATGTATATATAATACATGTTAAATATATAAAGTAGAATTCTTCCTCAGTATTTTGTTCATCAGCAACTTCCTGTGCTGGTGTGAACAGTGTTTGCTAGCACTGATTGGAAGCACAGATCAGAGGGTCAGCTGCTATTCTCTGATTAGATAAGTCCAAGTCCTAGCACGGGAGTTCTGAGGACCAAAAAGGCTCTCCTGTGAGAATGCTGTGCAATACAGACAAAAGAAAAAGCAGTCCCTGATGAGTACAATTACAGAATGGAGTGCAAGTAAATAAAGATTTTCTGTGCCATTTTGGAGAGCTCTCCACATCAGTGGCAGTCTTGGAAATCTGGGGACAAGGCAGCACCCTCACAGCTTTTCTCCCTTTAGAGGGTGGGGGAGAAGGAACTAGAGGCTAAAACTCTCCTTCCCATGGTGGCTCTGTGCTGCAGCCAGGCAGAAGCTTTTACAAGGCACCTGGAGCAAAGGAGAAATCAAAGCATGATCCTAAGAATAATTCTGCCTTGTGTGGTGCTTCTGGGCCAGGACAACAACGTGCTGCTCTTTGGCTCATGGCTTCAAGTTGAGATTTGGCCCTTCACATTAGCTTTTTCTGTGTCCTAACTTGGAAATAAACAGTTGCTGAGACTCAACTTGTAAAGGGCACCAAATGAGTGACAAATACAGGTATTTCATTTGAGGAAATATGCACAGAGGATACACTGAGATATTCAACCAGCTCTGCATAAAGCTCAAGGGAAATATCCAGACTACCAACAATGCTTTGCATTTCTACAGTGCTTGCCTTTGGCAGCTCTCTGGGAGCTTGCAAACATTAATGAATTCACAGAGGCAGAGATTCAGAGAGTATAAAGGCCAGAAGGGACTTTAGATCATCCAGTCTGACCTTCTGCAGATTGCACGCTACTTGGAAAGTGTGTGGAAAAGAACCACAAACATTATTTGAGGGTGGCAGAAAATGCCTTACTGTGAAAGGCTTAAAGAGCTCAATCTGTTTAGCTGATGAAACAGAAAATATAGAAGTTATCCTGTAGAAAGTCCAACAGTGAGTGTTTACATGCAGATAAGGCAAATACTCCAGAAAGGCATCTACCTTTGATTTAAAAAACATTCAAGAGATGAAAAACCCCCTTTTGCCTTAGTACCTTACTACAATAACTATTCATGCCTACTGTTAGCATTCGTGCTTAACATCTCATTTGAATCTGTTTGGTTTCCTGTCACATGGTTTTGTTATGCTTTTCTCCCCTAGATTAAAAACCCAAAAATTCAGCAGCCAGCATTTCTCTCTGTGAACGTACTTCATACTCAATCTCTCAGTCTTCCTTTTCGGTAAGATAAGGAGATTGAGTTCATTAAGTCTTTCACTGTAAAGCATTTTCTCACCTCTGGAATGACACTGTAGCCTTCTGTCATACCCCATCCAATTTTTCCTCCTCCTTTTAGAATTATGCTCCTCATCCATCAAAATCTGTGTGCTATATTGTAGATACTACCCAACTATTGCTATACAATACTAAATACCACCTTTCCCTACTCCTCTCCACCAAACAATGTCTCACAGCACACCCTCTAGGCTGTGTGAACATAGTTCCTACTTCAAAGAAAGAGGCATTTAAAAATGCTCTGGCAAATCCCTAACAAGTAATTTTAAGGGAGCCAGATTATGTGGAACTGGTTCTGATCCCACTCATAACCACCTTTATAGTAGTAAAAATTCACTGGATTTTAAACAAGAGTCTCTAGATCTATGCAGTTCTTGGCAAGAAAATAATCTTGCCCTTTATTTGAGCTAATGGGCCTCTTCTAGCAGTTTCCACTTTCTCATGCCCTCACAGTCTCATATGGTTATCTTTCATATCTCTCCCACTGGACATAAACATCTTTGACTCCTCGATTATTCTTTCTCTCTCTCCCTTATTTTCATCCTCTTGTGACTGATCATTCCCTTTTCAGCGACTGCCCCTGACCAGCTGCTTTTCAGATTCTCCCTTCTCTGATCTCCTCAACTGTCACTTCTCAGCTGCCACAAAACACACCAGCCCCCACATCCCCATCTGCTTTTTAAAGGCTTGTTATCATAAGCAGGGGCTTCTCCGCTCACTCTGTTTTACTTTGCAAAACCCAAATCAGTCAAAAGAAACCACCATGCTGTCAAAGGCTGAGAGGGTGGATTAGGTCAGCCCTGACTTCTGGCCTTCCCAGTGCTGTGCTGGGGCTTTCAGCTGTGGTAATGAGCATAGTTTTATTCAGTCACGACTAAGATAATGGAGTGTGTGAATTACATGGTAAAAAGGCCCAGCCTTGTACCCAAAGGGAGTGCTGCGGTGAACCAGGAAGGGCCCTGAGTGACCACCCCATGGCTCACTTGCTTGCTGGTAGCTGTACTGCGGCATGGTAAGACAAGGGACTTCAGCTGGAGAAGGGACCGGAGGCTAGCAGAGTCTCATCTCTTTATATTCAAGGCACTACCACCTTCTTACAGACTTTTCAAGCCCCAGCTTAAACTCATTTGCTTTTTACCTCAGATTTCGGCTAATGCTGCATTATCCTAGCAGTCAGAAACCCTCTTCTAGTTTTCCACACTAAGTATTTTCATTTTATTTCATTTATTTTAAACATTTCCTCCAAGATGCATTTATTACAGCAAACCTATCTGTTCAAGCCTAGTTGCATGTGGTTAAACAAGCTGGTTTCTCCCAGGCTCTTCTCAAAAAGTCAGGCTTTCCTGTCCTCTCATCATCTTTCTGTCCTGTCTGTACCTATCTTAGTCTATATTCCTTTGCTCAAAACTGTAACACAAAGTAGAGGTCTCTCAGGGCTTTGGATAGGAGCACCAATGCATCCCCATCCCCAATGGAAACACCTGCCCAGGTACATTCCAGGACAATGTTTGCTTCATCTACAACTGCATCACAGTGTCACTCGCCATCATCCTACCATCACTAATACAGAAGTTCTCAGCATTTTTTTCCTGAGCTTTCTCAGGATACATTTGACACTGATCCTACCTGGCTGCCTTTTGGCAAGGATCTCAGGATGAAATCTGGCAGGTGACAAAGGTTCCCTTTCCCTGAATTTCATATACACAATTTCACAATACAGCTTACAATGAGGATCCTCATTGAGACTTGGCAAAATGGGACCAACAGTTCCCAGAAGGACTGCCTCTAGTCCTGCTTGCGGCACTCTATGTCAGCTCTCACAGAGTTCCCAGCTTACACAAGATTTCTAATATTAGCTCTCAAGCATATGACCTTGTCTGTCGTACTACTGCAATTCATTCTGCTTCTAGTACTCCTGCCAAGGTCAAATAAGGCTTTCTCTATGCTATCCTGGTCCTTCCCTGTATTAGCAATGCCTTCTAGTGTTGAATTATCAGGATATTTCACAGAATCACCAAGGTTGGAAAAGACCTTTAAGATCAAGTCCAGCCTATGATCTAACACCACCACATCAGCTAGACCATGGCACTAAGTGCCACATCCAGCCTTTCCTTGAACACATCCAGGGATGGTGCCCCCACCACTTCCCTGGGCAGTCCATTCCAATGTCTAATCCCCCTCTCCATGAGAAAGTGCTTCCTAATGTCCAACCTAACCTTCCTTGGCACAGCTTGAGGCCATGCTCTCTTGTCTTGTTGCTAGCTGCCTGGAAAAAGAGCCCAGCCCCCACCTGACTACAGTCTCCCTTTGGAATACTTGAATAGAGTGATAAGCTCCCCCTGAGTCTCCTCCAGGCTAAACAACCCCAGCTCCCTCAGCCTATCCCTACAAGATTTTCCCTCTAGTCCTCTCACCAGCCTTGTTGCTCTCTTCTGAACCTGCTCCAGCACCTCAATATCCTTCTTGAAGAGACAGGCCCAGAACTGGACACAGTACTGGAGGTCTCACCAGTGCTGTGTACAGGGGGAGAATCACATCCCTGCTCCTGCTGGCCACACCATTCCTGATACAAGCCAGGATGCCATTGGCCTTCTGGGTCACCTGGGCACACTGCTGGCTCATGTTCAACTGGTTGTCAACCAGTACTCCCAGGTCCCTCTCTGCCAGGCTGCTCTCCAGCCACTCTTCGCCAGTCTGTAGCTCTGCCTGGGGTTATTGTGGCCAAAGTGCAGGACCCTACATTTGGTCTTGCTGAATTTCATGCCACTAGCCTCAGCCCATCGACTCAGCCTGTCCAGGTCCTCCTGAAGCTTCTTCCTACCCTCTGGCAGATCGACACTCCGCCCCAGCTTGATGTCATCTTTGAACTTAAGGGTGGACTCAGTTCCCAACTCAGGAGCTCAGTTGTCCTGAGGGTAGCTAGTCTTTTTGTTAAAGACTGAGGCAAAGAAGGTGTTAAGTACCTCAGCCTTTTCCTTGTCCTCCGTTACTAAGTTCCCCCCCATCCAATAAGTAATGAAGATTTTTCCTGACCCTCCTTTTGCTATTAATGTATTTATAAAAGCATTTTTTATTATCTTTTACAGAGATGGCCAGATTAAGTTCTATCTGAGCTTTTGCATCTCTAATTCTCTTTCTGCATGCCCTTACAATATCCTTAAATGCTTCCTGATTCACCTGCCCCTTTTTCCAAAGTTAATAGACTCTTTTTTTAATTCTGAGTTCTTGTAATAGTTCCCAGCTCAACCAAGCTGGTCTTCTTCACCACTGGCTCATTTTTTGGCACACAGGAACAGCCTGCTCCATGCCTTCATAATTTCATTCTTAAAGCAACCCCCACCCTCCTGGGCTCCTTTGGTTTAGAGGGCTGCTTCCCAAGGACTCTCTGAACCAGCGTCCTGAATAGACCAAAGTCAGCCCTCCAGAAGTCCAAAATTGAGATTTTGCTGACAACCCTCCTAACTTAACCACATATTGAAAATTCTGTCATATCAAGGTCACTGTGCCCAAGATGACCTCCAACCACGACATCTTCCACCAGCCCTTCCCTGTTTGTAAACAGTAGGTCTAGCATGGCACTACCCCTGGTGGGCTCACTTACTTCCTCACTGCCTATTGCTATTTGAGTCAGGGTCTTAGGTTAATGTTAGCAAAGACTAATCCCATGGTTGACCATGGATGAGTGCTACAAGTAACCTTTTGCCAGACTCTGATAGGTGATCTTGCTGCTGCCATCTTCCCAGACTGACTTCTACCTTCCTGCCCATTACAACTCCCCTGCTTTTCCTGATCTTCTGTAGTTTAACTAAGTGATTCTTATGTGGCACCATATCAAGTGCTTTACAGAGATGAGGTCTTTGAAATTTCTTCTGCCTACCAGGAAAACAATTATCTGAAAGCAAGCTACCAGCTTAGTGTAGTACGATCTAACATTGATAAACTCATATTGCCTGACTCCCTCTTCCCCTAACTGCTTGGTAATATTTATACTTTCCTTCAAGATCTCCTCTAAAGTGCTACAAACATTATAGAGGTCACACTTACAGGTCTGAGACTTACAAACTTATTTCTCCCCCATCCTTAACCATAACCACTGAATTTTCACTTTTCTGGCCTGTCTGGAGTCACCACTGCGAGTAGAGTTAGAAAAAGAAACCCTTGCTCTAAGTCTGTGTTTCCATGTGCCATCTCTCCTAGGGCCAGAGAGCACCCAAGTCGAGCACTATGAGTGCACTAAGCAGCTTGAGCTGCTTATTCCCAGTAGTCAGCTTGTTTCTTTCCTCAAGGATGACATTGCTGTCCTTATCAGTAACTTGGGCAGAGAGTTCTCTTTGGTTTTCGCTCAGATTATAGCCTCCTTGATCCTGACTTCACTCTTGCTGCCCAGAAGTGGCCTCACTTCTTATTCTCTTTTTTTTTTTTTTTCCCAAATAGCTGAAGAATCTTTTGCTGTTTGTTTTAATCTCCTTTGCAAGGTCTAACTCAGCTTGATTTGTAAGCAATCCTCACTTCATCCCTACATTTCTCAACCTCAAAGACACAGCTTTCTTTGCTTTCTGTTCTCTTTCCACTCCACACAGGCTCTCTGCAGAGCCAGCTTAAGCAGCCTAAGCACCTGCTTGTGGTGACAGACAGATGGAGGCCAACAGAACCAGGCATTGCCATTTACTGACTCCCCAGAAATGTGGGCTCCACAGCATCCCCAAAAGTTGAACTGCTCCCTCCTCACACTCCAGACTTTTCACAGCTGCCTATGAAAGCACTGCCCAGAGCCAGTAGCAGGCTAGCTCTCCACTCACAGGCCCTGGGCCAGCAGTGTTGTCCATGTCCTGCCTGGCTCCTGCACACACAACATCTCTTTCCTGCTTTGGGAAAGCCTGATGCTTCCTAGGGCTTCCAGGCAAGGGGTCTGAGCCAAGGTCTCCATCAGGCAGAAGCAGGATGGTCACTTTCCAACTCTCCTCTCACACCCCCCATGCCTCACCACCCGGCCCATACCCACTGCACCCAACACCTCTGCATGAAGAGCAAGGATAGGGAGATAAAAAGAGAATGGCTATCAGGACAGCCTCTTTATGGTACAGACAGTGAAGGCACAGCATATGAGCATTAGAGAGGAACAAGGAATATATCTGGGAATATTACTGCAATAGGGCTCTAAGCAAACGGGTCTGATCTCATAGCACTTTTTTCTCCTTGAGCAGGAGGCTGTCTAGAGACCTCTTGAAGTGTCTTCCAGCCAGAATTAGCCTATGGTCGGTCCTATGAATAGACTTCTATATTGCAGTGAGGGAAAGCCAGAGGAGTGAAAGGACTTAGGATGGGAAAGGGCTGGTAGTAGGAGTCCCATTGCATAGCCTTATGATGAGGAGATTTGTGCCTTAATTGGATAGGTAGGGCAGGACAAGAAGAAATCAGGAAGCAAACAAGCTGAGTTTGGTGGTAAAAGGAATGTATCCTAGGAGCAGACTGGAGCTGTCCTCAGATCTGATAAGTATCTGTGATTCCCACCTTGGTAAACTTGTCTATTTGTGCCTTGGCTGATTTAAGCCAAGCCACCTCAAAATACACTTCCTATAACCTCCTCTACTGTAGTACTTACCCCCTTCATCCCTACATCTACAGACTGCTTCTGTGAACCCTTTCAGCATCTTCTCCCATGACTTTGCTCCTCTGCTTAACTATAGGTCCTAACACAGGTCATTACATCAATTATACCTATGCTGAGGCTATGGTCTTTGTACAACACTGCTTTCCTCCATGTACTTTAGATGTGGGCTGTTGAGGAGGGACACAGTTAGTGAGTCAACGAAATGGCCTTGCAATCACACAAGTTTCAGGTATGTACCCTGCTTGATCAGAGTTGTTAATGCCACTTGCTTGGCAGTCTAGATCTTCACACAGCTCCTAATGGAAAGGCCTGGCCCATTCATGACCCTCACAGTTTGTCAGCCCCTCTGAACACTGAGTGCACACTGACAGACTCTACACACTGAGCACACTTCTATGTCTGCACAGATGTACATACCTGTGTGCACACAGAAAACACATCAGTACGTAGCCCCACCAGAGACAGAAATAAGTGCAAATGACTGTGAGTATATGCATCTGTTCACACCCCTGGCTACACAGGCAGACAGATGCCACAGCCACACAATGCACTGCAGAGAAACTGCTCATGTGTGCAGGAACACTCATGTACACACAAATCCCTTCACACATGGTGCATCTACACATACTCTACATGCATCATGCTCCCACTGGCCCATGTGGTCCCAGGCAGAGGTACAGGTCACTGCTGATGCTGGCTAGGTAGGAGTTAATGCACGAGAAGCTGGGAAGGAAATTAAAAGCAAAAAAAAAAAAAAGTGGAAAGCCCAGCACATGATTCTTCTCCTATCACATCTGTGCATCCTGGAGCGTGAGAGTAATTGTCTGCAATGAGTCAGACCAAAAGGCACAAGGAAATGGTTGCCATGACAACCCATGCCCTGCTCTAATTCGGCTCAGAATTAAAATTATATCAAGTAATTTGCAAGCAAAGGGAACACAGCAAAGGCACTGGGTGCCAATCTAAAAAATCCAGCTATAAGCAAGCCTCTCCTGAGCCAGTGTCAAGGACTCTTTTCCCTTCAAGCGTGACAGCCATGGCAATCAGAGGAGGTACAGAGGGAGCAGTGGTGGATAACCTCAGGCTAGATGATTTCTGCTGCACACAGCAAGAATGGGCTTCTGGGCTGGAGCTCCAGGCTGGAACAGACTCCAGGACCTGGGATGTCCCAGAGCAATGCCTCACCACACCCCACAAGAGAAATCGTATTGCTTCCAAGTTGTTATGGTGTCCCACTTAAAAAAACACCCTGAAACAGCTGGTGAGGGTAGGATCCAGGCAGAGGCACCTACTGACAGTGGAGGCTCTGTGCTGGGTGAAGCAGTGCCCACATTGTCTGAGGAAAGGAAGGCTGAATCACTTAAATGTTTTTCTACTGATAAGTGGTGCAGCATGCAAACTCCAGCACTCAGTTGAGGCTACAAGGAATTACTTTGGCTATTATTGACTATCGTCTTTGCTTCTCCCCCAGCCAAGGGCTCATGCCCAAGGCAATAAGTAATGCCCAAACACACAGGGAGGAGGCACAATCCCTGTGCTGAAGGTCTTAGAGCCTACACAGACAGCAGATACACCATGGAAGAAAAGGAAATTACTGATGTCCAGGCCTAGGGAGCAGAATGTTATGGAAGATGTCCGTCATAGCTATTTTTGTGTTTATTTTATCCTCAAAAGAATGCTATTTGACTCCCTTGTCACCAGTTACTATCTATGCATGGAGACACCTATATGGAGTTCTGCAGGCAGATGCTTGCTCTTTCTGCCTGTACAGTGACCTGGCTGGAGGATCAGCTTTGGAGAGGGAACCATGTGGCCCCAACACTGATATCAAACCTCAGTGAAAGGCAGAGTTTGTAAAATCAGAGACAGTGCAAAATAAGACAACCATCTCCCTTTTGTTTGGCTCATGGAATGGCTTGTGTCTGTTCCAGAAACACCCCAAAAAGCAGCCTTTATGCTTAGAAGTTTCTTCCTCAAGGCTCAGTATATAAAGTAGATTGCAATGGATGGCAGGCAGATGGATGGATGCAGGATGCAAGAGACACTGATTTTGGCACACCAACAGTGTGCAATGTTGATATCCTGGCCTGCAGGGTATTGGCTCAACCCTCAGGCCAGCCAAACCTGTACTGACTGGTAACAGCCTCCAGACAGATGTCCTGAGAGGTGGAGAAGGCATGGCTGCTGTTAGTACTAAAATCATGCATTTCTGCCTTACCAAGTGCCCCTAACACTTTCTACAACAGAGCTCCCAAGCATGGCTCCTTCAGATGTCTCACATTTTGTCAGATTAAAGGGATGCTTGAGAAACTGCCTGGGTTTTGGGGGTTGCCAGGAGGGAATGGCAACAGGCAGAAACCAGACGTAGCACGTGATGGGCTGAAAACATGTTGAGTTTTTCCTTCTTCCTGTCCTTGGTACCACTGAATGCAGGGGAGACAGTGACTTCCATAAAGGCACCTGGGTGATGTTACAGGAGTTTGGAGAAGTCCCTGCACTGGGATATTGTTGACACAACCTCCAGGATTAAAAGAGGGACAGCATTCCTTCTGAATACACATTCCTTCTGCAGCACACATTCAAGAGATCTGCTGCTCTCAGGTTTTGTATAAGTAACGTTATGCTGGTTTCTGAGCCAGCCTAGTGAAGTAATTTTGATCTTCCAGCTTGGATGCAGTCATTCCCATGTAAAGGTGCTTATATGCTATTGTAGCTTATTTCCATGCATTTTAGCAACTTCTACAGGTGCAACTGTCACTTTCTAGAGAGAAGGTTGAAATGTTTTATCCACCCTAGGAACAAAGCTGTAGAAATACAGAGTTGTGTGTAGATTAGTTTGAAAAGATGCCACAGCAACAGAACTGCTAAAAAAGCCACCTGTACCTCATCTCCCTGCTCTCTGGAGAGGATGGAGAGACATCAAGCTGACCAGTAATAGCTTTTCAAATGAAGGGCTTCTGTTGGACTGATAGAGGTTGGATTTTAACCAATGGGATAATGGAAAAATTACTTCCCAGTACCTATTTTTCAGACTGATAGATTTCAAATATTTCTGAAAAAAAATAATGAATAATAATCTAAGCTTTTTTGAAAATCTGCTCCCACTGTGAGTACAGAGCTCTTCTGAAAATACTGGCATTAATAATCCAGTGTCCCCAAACCCCCTCTCTAAAATAGGGGCAATATTTCCTTTCTCTCACCTTTCTTTGAGCCTGTGAAGGCCTTTCCCTAAATACATCCTGTGTCATCATGGGGTAACGATTTCACTGTGGCCAAACCACTGCAGGTAAGAACTAACAGTAACTTCCAATATACAGGAGATAGGTATTGTAGAAAGTAAACCTGCATTTCCCACAGGCTCATTTGGATTTGTTTTATTAGGCACCACGGAGCCTAAGCATGCCCCATAGCTTGCTAGTATTGGCTGTCTCCCATCCCTGAGACATGACAGCCATGGAAAGGAACATAATGAAAAGAAACCCCTACCAGACCCTGTTGGGACTGGCAGCCAGCTGACAACCACGTAACTCGGAACAGTGAGAAGGTCAGGCAATGAAAGAGACGTCATACACAGCCCCAAGTAACAGCTAAACTCCTGTGCAGATTCCAGCAGTTTCACTGGGGCTTTCAACCACTAAAAGCTTCTGTCAGCAGCTACATGCGATTTCTGTAGTGCACCACCCCCTGAAGACCAGAAAGCCCAAGGCTACTGACTCACAGGAGGGAGCAGATGACAATGCTATCTGGGGCAGGACTTGGCTTGGGGAGAGTGCCATCACAATTCCTTATTTTTCATTTCCAACAAAGTTAGTGTGCGTGAAAGGTACTGAACTGACATCCCAGGAGACAGCTGCCTTTAATTAATTATAATTAATCACCCAGGCATTACTTACTGTTTTCATAGTGGTTTGATGTGCCAAAGCACAATATAGCAGATAGATATTATTAATCCAAAGAAACAGGTATAGCCAAGCCAGAGGTACGTTTGTGTGTGTGGCTTCCAACCAAAGAGATCACATCAACTCAGCTTGCACAGGCAGACACTGCCTTGGCTTCCCCCATGTCCTCTGAGAAACCTGTGGGTACCTTCAGCCCTTTGTAGGTCCTCTTGTGCCCCAGGTACAGAGGCTTGGCCCATGGGAAAAGGAGAGGGATAAGTGAAAAGAGGAAAAGGTAGGGCGGGAAAGAGGACACCACTTTTTTCTCCTAAATTTGGCCACCTCTGCACCTGTCTTTGTGTGAACTAGCCCCTCTAACAGTGAGAGGAGCATCTTGGTCTCCCCCTCAAGCCTGTTCTGAGATTCCCTACTGATCCAAGGCAGACCAAAACAGGAGGAAAGGGACCCCTGTACTCTCCCTCCACCTCTGCCCTCAGCCCTTCAGCCTGGCTGCTCTCTAATTCCATCTGACTGCTCCCCCATGCCCTGACAGTGTCCAGGCCTGCGTCATCTTCCTGGACATTTGATTTTCCAGTTCGCCTTTCTCTGCCTTGGCTGGAGACTGCCATTCCTCTGCCAGAAGAAAAGGGGCCCAATGCTCCCTGTCACTGGTGTCCTCCCCATGGGGGCAACAGGGGTGCTTCCTCCCCACAGGCATGGCTGTAAATCCCAGAGCTTAAGTTTTCACTGAATGCATAACATTTTGGAGTGCTTACAAATCCCCCCAAGCACCGTCAAGTCAAACAAATGACAGTAATAATCAGTGGCAGAATGACAGGCCAGTTCATACCACTTGCACTTTTACAGGGGCATGTAAAAAGCCTCTGTTCTTCCGCTTTTACAGAACTGCATCTACCCACAAACTACAAGCCTACCCAGCTATTTGGCTTTTTGGGAACCAATGCTGGGTACCAAACTGACTTCTGGTAGTATCCTAAGTCTAAATGAACATTGTATCAAGCCCACTCTAGGCTGATGCCATCAGAATAACAATAACATCAATCTGTATCCCATTCTGCTCTGCTTGCCTCTTGCTGTGTCTCCACTCTCTTCCTTCATCCTCCTCCTGTATCGAGGATGGTATCACAGCATTGCCCAGCATCATTTGTGCTGCAGTCTCCACTGTAGGGTGAAGTCCCTTAGAATTGGGTCTCATCTACTCAGAATTATTATATTAGTGTGAGGGGAAGAGAGACCTATATCCTTACTATCAAAGCTGCTATCCTCAAGATAAACAGCCGTGGATTTAAAATTTTTCTATGGTCACAGCACCATAATAGAATTCTGGTAGTGTGACCATAATATTTTTTTTTTTAACCATTCAAAACCCGCCTGGACACGTTCCTGTGTGATGTACTCTAGGTGACCCTGCTCTGGCAGGGAGGTTGGACTAGATGGTCTTTCGAGTCCCTTCCAACCCCTAGGATTCTGTGATTATGAAAGATTCACATGATGAACCTAGTTACTCCCAGGAACAAACAAAAAAACCCAAAGCAGACAGTAATACAGTACCTTTTTGCTTACTGAAACCCCCCCAAATGTTTTATACCTACATCCAAGCCAGCCAATGGAACATACATCAGCAAACCTCTGCACTTCCACTTAAGTCAGTGGTGGCTACAGTTGAGGGCCTGAAGGATTTTGAACCCTTTGGGAGAAATTCTTCCCCTTAGTGCTGCCCTGCAGCCCATACTTTGGATGAAATATGGGTAGATTTTCTAAATGCATAAGAAACAGGGAATAAAGAACACCCCAGGTGAATATACCACGTGTGGAAGTAAGAAGGTGGTTGTGGTCAGGTGACCTAACATGCCTGATAGTGACAGGGACCGTGGTACCTTTAAGGAACAAAAGCAATTGAGAATTTATTTCTGTGTCTCAGCTTCTGCAATTACCAGTGAGGAAACTGGTTTGTTCTGTATCATTTCCACACATGACAGCAATTTTACCTTATTATTACCATTTTAACATGATTTATTTCCCTATTCTCTGCTGCTTTCTCCACCCTCCTCTTCCCTCTGCAGAGGATCCTACCCTTTCACAGCATGTCCACACAGACAGTCAATTCAGCATTCAGCATAACTGAGGGGGTGGAAATCTCCACAGGGGTTGTGAAAAGTGCTGCTGACAGAAGAGAAACGGCTCAGTCAGGGGCAGATCCTCCTGCCACTTGTTCTTGCTCCAGCAGTTCGACCCAGAAGTTTCTTTCCTTGCATTTATGCTGAGTGCCAGATTTACTGCTTCTTTGCCTCTGCTCTAACTCACAGGCCAGGAAACGGAAGGAAAGGATCAAGAAAAACAATTTTTTAATGAAAAAAATGTTTTTTCTCCTCCCAAATTCATGCTTAGAAAAATGCTCCAGTGCTGCATCGGAACCCTTGGTATAGTTTCAATGCTATTTCATTCTCTGCTAGATACATTCATAACAGCACAAACTAGTATCAGTTTTGAGAACATATTCTATGACCCGAGCACCTGCTTAACATGAACCTTACTAAAACCATCTCTATTTCACAGGGGTCTCTGCGCAGGTTTCATAATAATTTTCAGACTTCGAGCTTGAAATCATGGTCTGTTAGTGAAAAGTATTCTTTTGTAACAGCTTTCCTTCAGCTTTTAAGTACTTTCTCAATGTCCAGGGGATAGCAATGGCTGACTCTCGATCTGAAGGTACCCGCTATGTGGTCTTCTCTCTACTGGAAATTCCTATAACAAAGTCATCATTTGGTATCTATTCTGCTTGGTCATTCCTTCCACCAGACAGGACTCCATTCTTTCACAAGCAGCTCTGCATTTCAGCATGTTTCTGGTGATAACTACTCCATTACCTGTTCCAGCAAACTTTTCCCTTAGTGCTTCAAGATCTTAAAACAAATTCCACTGAGCTACATCTTCTCTTGCTCCAATACTCCTACACAGACCATTTAAGTTGGATATGATGCAAGCACCACTGATGAATGCAGATTTGTTTGGCTAAATGGCTGCTCCATTTAACTTGTGAGTTTACTGTAGTTCTGCAAAGGCTGAAGCAATTACTGCAGAAAATGGTAAAAGCTTCACAAGTTTTGGGATTCTGTTGGAATTAGTGTGCTTTATCAATTTTCCAGAAGTGGATGCAGAGCCCAGTACAGGTCTGCCAAAACAAGTTACAAAGGTAAGTTTGGCAATGCTTATGTCTGAATTGGAAATCTAGCAACAAGCCCATTCCACTGGTAGAAGTTATTTTTCAGCTCAGATAACAGTAAGAGATGCATGAACATGCTGTTCTGCCAAAACCAAAAGTGTCTCCTGCAAACAGTTCAAAACCTCCATTGACTTCTTAACCTACTCAATCTCCAAGGAAATACTCTCAAGACACAAATTCACCAGCATTGAAGATGGGAAGTTTCCATTCAAACAGTTTCCTTTTCAAAAGCCTGTCAGTCATTCAGTACCTGTAGTGATATTCTCTGTTTAACCCAGTTTTCAACATCACAAGCTATTGCAGCTCCTGTCATTTCCCTTGAATGACAAGCTCACAGCTCTCTGCTCCCACTCTCAATACAAGAAACAACCACTTAATTAAAGATAAAGAGACAAACCAGAGTGTCCTACCTGCAGCAATACCCATCTTTCCATTCACAGTTACAGCCACAGCTGTGCTCACTGTCACCACGTTTGGCAGGCCACCTCCTTCTGTTAAGACACAAATACAGCAAGATTACAACCAGAGAGGAGTAAAATGCAGCAGCAGCAGCTTGCTCACATACTTTCACATCCAGGCCAGTGTGTATTGTGTGCCTCAACCCTGAAACATCCAAGAGTTGGAGGACTTAATCTTTCAAGTCAACATAAGAAGATATGAGTAGATTTTTTTTTTTTTTCCTCTAGATAATGTCCTATGATAAAAGTAGCATCCTCAGCATAAAATGTGAAAGACTGGTCCCCTCAATTTGGGGCATGTAGAGCTTCTTTTAGGCCAGAAAGCTGCCCTGCTTCATGCACCACCTAACCTCTGCAGACAGAGGAGAAGCAGGACAGGTAATCCTCACACCAGCTCTTGCACAGCAAAGGCCAGGCTTATGCTTAGCTCTGTTACCCAAGTCAGGCCAGCCCCGCAAACTGGAAAGACAGACACAGAACTTGCAGATACTTCCAGGGTGCACTCCATTTTAGAAACAAAGTCTTTTGGGACATTGCTGCCTAAACTCTGTTATGCCCCAGGGTCTCCCGATTATCCTTTAGCTGCTGCTTTAAGTATTCTCTGGGTCCTGTGTCACATCTGCCAGCCCTGCGCAGATCTCTTAGCTCCCACAGGGCACTTAAAATAGCACGGCCGGATAGGTTTAAACAACAGAACCTCACCTCCCCTCTGCCAGTGCACTTGTTTCAGTCTGCAACTGTCCATGTGACAGATTCAATTTCTGTATTTTTTTAAAGCGATTAGATTAGCTTCAGCTGGGGCACCTCTTTTGGAACTGCCAGGGGACACTGTGAAGGTCAGCGTGATCGATTTAGCCTGTAACTGATCCCCTCCTCGTGTGCTGTATGGAAATCTCTTGCTCAGACAGATGGGCCAGGGATTCTTCCCAAGAGCTCCAGCATTTGTTACTGCTTTCCATTTCTGCCTTCATCATTCTAGGTAGTTCCCAGTGTGTCCAGAGCACAAGTCAGTGTCTATCACAACTTAGCCTGGAGTCTCTCACTAAAATATATATATATATATATATATATATATATATTATTTTTTTTTTGACTGAAGCCAGATTATTTGACCAAGGATGTCAGAAACAGTAAAGTCCTAGTGAAACAAATACCCAGCCAACTTATCCTCACATGTGTTGAGCCTGATCCTGCCATTACAGTGAACCCCAAATGTCTTGCTCTTTCTAGGATGAGACAAAGAGGAAGAATATACTTAGCATCTCTAGAAAAAAACCCAAACCCAAACAACATACCACCCTACACATGAGATACCTGGGCTGCAAGAACAGTTCTACTTGCAAAGACTGCCCTGCTGTTGTCTTCCCTGTGGGACTTTTAGACACTGGAAGGAAGTATCCCAGATAAATTATTCTGATGACCTGCAGCCATTCCTGCTGGTTTCTTCCCCAACTGGAAGGTCTTGGGCTCTTCCCTCTTATGTGATGACAAGTGCATCTGGCATGAAAACCCCGTCACAGTGCAAGCGTGTACCAAGTCTCATGGAAAGGATGAAAGGGGGACTTTGGGACCTAATCATCAAGATTTTTGTAAGAAACTGGGCAGCTTATTCTGGCCAAAAGGTGGGGCACCCCTTCTTCATCAGATATCAAGGAAGGGCCTGGACTCCGCTCTGATAGTGAAGCACTGTGGCTCAGAAGCATGAGTATGATTTCCTGGCTCTTCAAAGGCATCTTCTTGTGTGATCTCATGGATCAGTCTCTCTAAGCTGAGCTGCTTGTCTCTAAACAGATGAAGGATCTCCCCTACAGTTTAGAGCATAAGGTCTTCAGGGCCAGGCACTACTTCTTACAATGTGCCCACAGAGTTTCCAGGTGAATTGGGTCCTGGACTGATAGCCATATAATACTAAAAACAGTGGCACCTGCTTGTCTACTGCGTTTATCCATGCAAAACTACCTGTGACTTCTCAGAAAGCTGCATCAAGCTATGACCCCAATGTTTAGTCAGCAGTGACTACTGGGGCCAGGGTAATGGCTGCCTTGGGAAGTCCCACTGGGTGACACTGACTGGTTCTCTAACCCCTGCTCTGTTCCAAAGAACAAATGCTATGGCATGCAAGGGAGTAAAACATCCCTCCTGCTACGCCTCCCCATCTCCACATTTGCATTTTAAGTGAGATGTAAGGGTGCTGGGCAGAGAGGCTTTCATGGAAGGTTTAAAGAGTTTTCTTTTTCTATCCCTCTACCTTGGCATCCTGGTTCATCTCTTGCATCCCAGTCTGGTTTTCTCCTCTGCTACTTGCTTTCCCACCCACCAGCCTCCCACCACTGCGCCACAAAAAGCTTTAACAGCTAAAGTGCTGAGCTCTGTGACAGAGATGGAGTGCTAGGGGCCAGGGAGGGGCACAGAGGGGATTTCTGCCTTCTGTGTAGGAGGCTCACATGACTATTTTGTTTTGATTGTTTCGATCTAGGCTCTTCAGCTCTCTTCCAGCTTTTGAGGAGGTCATGGTTGGCCCTGCACACTCACAGGAACCAACATCCTAAGCAAGAGACACTAAAAAGCCACTCCTTGCTTAGCTCTTTGGTTTAAGCTCCTTAGCTGAGCAAGAGGCACCATAGTCTCAGTATGATCAGACCAAGGGATCAGTAAGGCACCCTCACCAAGAGGAAACTATGGAAAAGCCCTCTCTTTTCCTCCACCCATCTTCCATAACAAACCCATGCTTTCCTGTCATGAAAAGTGATGGACAAAATTACTCCCTCTGAACTTGTATTTGCTGAGTGAGTGCTTGCTGATCCCACATGAGTCCCATCTGTTACTGTCATCCAGTCCTCCTGATGATATTCCTTCCCAGGACTGGGTCACGCATGTGTCCAATTTCTTCAGTGACACCTTTCCCTTCCCATTCTCCTGGTTCACACGTTCTCCATCCCCACAAGTACCTTATGACCTAAATCCTTAGGTCTGCCCAGGCTCTCTTTGCATTTCCATGCAGACTTCACCTCCTGTGAAGCCGCACGTTACACAGCCCTGCCTTTTACACAGCTCGTAGCTTTGTCTTTCCACCGTGCCCAGTTACCTTGGCCATGACCCCTTCTCCTCTACGCTGGTGTGAACACCAAGAGGCCAGGTCTCAGCACATCCCAGTAGGCAAGAGACAGCGATAAAGGGATCAGGATGAGCATGGTGTGTGTGTGGGGGGCAGATGTGAAAGGGTTTTTCTTCCCCTCTCCTCAGGCTGGGGTTACCTGAGTCTTCTTCTGATAGAATGCTGTAGATGAAGCTCCCAGGGGGATGTTCGGCCGCCCGGCGGTACCACAAAGGGAAGTGATCCATGGTGAAGATACTTTCCTTGTCCTTCCGTGTCAGGAATTTCCTGCCGGGAGAAAACCCAGGGGAGGCTTTGCACGGTGCGGAGCAGCGGCAGCCTTCCTTGGGGCAGTGCAGCGGGGGGCTGGGGGGCTGGGGGAGCACCACCTGCACCTCACCACCCGGGGCTTGCCCTGGGGCAGAAGGAGCCCGGGGACCCCCAGGTGACAGACCCACGCCACCCGTGGGGCCGCCCTCGCCCCGCGGGCTCTGGGGCGGTTTGCGAGGCCTCCCTCGCTCCCGAAACGTGAAGGCGGCTGCCTCGCAGCCCTGTGCCTCGCACCTCACAGGGGCGGTGGGTCAGCGGCCGACCCCCGGGCGGGGCTCAGGGACCCCCGGGCGGGGCTCAGCGACCCCCGCTGACGGGCACCCCCCCCCCTGCCTGCCCCGCGGGGCCGGCGCCGCCATTTTCTGCCCCGGCCCGGCCCGGGGCGCCCCGCCCGCCAGGCCGCGCCGCTGCCGCCAGGTGCCGCTGTTGGCCCGGCCCAGGCCCCGGGCGCCGCCGCCGGCCCCGAGGGCGGGGAGGGAGGAAAGGGAGGGGGAGGCCGCGGGCCGGGCGCGTCCCGGCGGGGCGCGGAGCGGGGCTTGCGAGCGGGAGGGAGGGAGGGGTGGGGCGGTGGCTGGGGAAGGCGGGAGGGGAGCGAGCGGCCCTGCCCGCGCCCGGCGGGGGGCGCCGAGAGAGCGAGGGGCAGGGCCCGGGGTGAGGAGCGGGCAGATGGTCGGGAGGAGCAGCCAGGCTGGTTCGGTGCCGGATTTCAGGAGTTGTTAGTGGCTGCAGGAGAAGCGGGAGCAGGTGAAGAAACTGAATCAGGCGGTCTTCTCAGCTGCTGGTTCACAACAACAGCAGCACCGGCAGCAAAAAAAGCCCCACCCCAGAGCGGAGGTCACGGTGCTGCGGCTGGGCACGGCACGGGGGAGAGATACCCGGGCCCCGGGCAGGGGGATGAGCCCCCGGGACGGGCAGGGGTGCCCGGGGGCGCCCGGTGCCAGCCGGGTCATCGGCTTCCCCGCAGGTCCCTGCCTCTGGCCTGGCAACCCCCCGTGCTGGCAGGCTCTCGTTTTGCTGGAGGTTTTGACGTAAGGATAATGACTCGTTTATTCATTGACAGGGTTGTTTCCTTTCGGCGGGTTTCAGAAGTGTCTCTCCTGCGGTGTGCGGGGGCCTGCCGCTGCAGTGCGGCGTCTGAGGCTGTTTAAACGCAGTGAACGCTGTAGCGGGGGGACAGGGGAGCATCCTGTCAGCCTCTGGCAGCAGGTGTCGTTTTCTCCCTTGTTGCCGGACTCTGTCTCCTGTGACTTACCCAGACTGCCTCAAAAACCATCAAGGGTGTCACAGGCACAGCGGAGCTCTCTATCTTGACTCTGTGACTTGCATTTGGGGAACTTGGAGAGGGTGAAACAACTGCCAAGAAGCTCAGGACCCCCACCGACATTGTCCCCTCCGTACTTCTATCTGTCGGCGTGCCTCTGTGACCTTTCTTACAGCAGCAGGCACCAGCCTGCCTATTCAAAGTGCAACAGAAATGCAAACTATATCCTTCCCACGTCAAAACCCTCCACTGAACACACACTTCTGCCTTGAGGGAGAGGACAAGAGAATGAATCATACATGGCAGATGTCAGTCACATAACTTAATGCCTCACTGGAAGGCACTGGGATATTACTGCGATGTGTGCAGCGTAAGAGACAGAACAGAACAAACCTGGAAGAGGAATTGAGACAGAAAAATCAAACCTAGCCAAGCTGGAATGTCACTGGGGCATTGGAGTGCAGAACCTCTGCCCTGCAAAATGGTCCTGGGGTTATATACTAACTGGAGTTTTTCTCTGCTAGCTGATTGAAGTCAGGGAATGATTGAAGGTTTTCATTTAAATGAATGCACTTTGGGACAGTATTTTAAGAAAAATTCAAAGGGACCAGAGGAAGACAAAGGACCCCTACTCTGACTCTAAATCTGCACCAGTACCATCAAGGTGTTGCACCTTTCCTTTGTCTCCCCAAATAGATTTCTAAGGCTGGTGGTGATTTCATGCTGTCCCTTCAGAGACATTGAGAGAAACCCCTTAATACTGTTTAGGGACTTACCTGTTGGAAATTTTCTCAGAGCCCACATATAGGACACTTCTCATGAGTCCAGCCCGAGTGCCCAGAAATGCCATTTCAACACCTGTTTCACTCTCCCTGTGGAACAGAAACACACTGGCAGAAGCAAATGGTTCTCAGAAGAACACCATCTCCCTGCCCCAGGGGGAGGACCTTTCAAGCTACAGGCCACACCTAAAGGTATGGTCCCAAGTTCATTTGCACTATAATTTACTTACACCAGGAGTGACACTGGCTCCTACCAGCTGATGGCAACAGGTTGTTACCGGCTACTGATTGGCAGGCATAGACTTACACCTAGATTCACCCCTATGAAGTTTGTTAATTTTATTATCTTGTGAGGACACCATAACCTTCTCCAGTCAGCCCTGCTCCAGGCTGCCTGGATGCAGCTGAAATGAGGGCGAGGGGCTGCAGAGAGAGAGTGGCTCTCTCAGGCATGCACACCATGGGCATGCAAACTGACTCTGGAGCTGTAGATTGATTCAGACTCATCTTGCAGGAGGTATCAAGGGCACAGATGGGACAGACACGTGGTGGAGCTGCAGTGTGGTGGCCTTAAAGTGAAGGGTGTGTGTTGGTGTAGCCATTTAAAGATGTGCTGGTAATTGGGTCTCCTAGCAAGATTGCCACCGGCTCAAGCTCTGTTAGTGGTAGGGATACTGGTAACTGAAACAGGGACAGGAGTAGTGCAAGTAGCATGTTGTCTTCTGAAAGATGTGTGTGATATGATACAAGCAAGAGGTCCCTCACTGGAAAGAATGAAGTAGGAAGTGTTTGCTGAAGCCAGCCTATCCACTCCCTTCCTGAGGCTCAGTCTGAAGCCATCACCAACAGAGACAAGATCAAACTCCCTTTTCTTTGCTGCTGTTTAGGGAACAAATTCCTTGCCACCTGAGATGGAACTTCTCCTGCAGCCACATGAAAGTTGAGCCAAACCATGCTGCTGCTGTCCAAAGGAATAACTGGTGCATGAGGAAATAACTCATAATAACTTCAAACTGAAATGTTCTTGGGTGCCTTGAGATATAAAACTCTAACAACTAAAGAGGCAAATTCAGTGCATCTGAGCTAGGTGCTGCATCGAACTGGTACTGAACAGTCCTTGCAGTGACACATCTGAATCACTGCTGTCCTCCAGTGATATTCATAGAATCATAGAATGTGTGGGGTTGTAAGGGACCTTTAAAGATCATGTATTCCAGTCCCCCCTGCAGTGCACAGGGACCTTTTTAAACTAGATCAGGTTGCTCAGAGCCTGGTTGAACCTGACCTTGAATGTTTTCAGGGACAGGGCCTCCACCACATCTCTGGGCAGCCCATTTCAGTGTTTCACCACCCTCATTGTAAAGAACTTCTTCCTAATGTCTAATCTAAATCTACCCTGCTCTAGTTTTAGACCATTGCCCCTCATCCTATTGTTACACACCCTTGTAGACAGTCCCTCCCCAGCTTTCCTGTAAGCCCCCTTCATGTACTGGAAGGCTGCTATAAGGTCTCCCCAGAGCCTTCTCCATGCTGAACAATCCCACCTGCACCTTCATGCAGCCTAGGATGTGATTGGCCCTCTGGGCTGTGAGTGCACATTGTTTGCTCATGTCTAACTTGTCGTCCACCAGTATCCCCAAGTCTCTTTCTGCAGGGCTGCTGTCTATCACATCATCCCCCAGCCTGTGTTGGTAGTGAGAATATTCAGACAAACTCACCGAATGAAAAGCTTGCTTGAGAAGGCCCAGCCTGCTGGAGTTCACTTATGAGAGGCACTTTTTGAGTTATTTCTAAAGCTATTGAGCTATTTCTTTCAGATTTTTGAACTATTTCTAAACTTTATTGCATGGTGTGCAGGGATCTGTGACTGTTTCAGGCACTACAAATCCCCATAGCATCTGGAGATGCATCTTCAATGGTGTTTTACTAATTTATTTCTCATACACTTACAGGGACATATTGAGGGCTAGTGTTGTCCAGTAGGCCTCCATAGGTGCAGTGACCACTGCATCAAACAGCACTTCCTGGACCAGCTCCTCATCACCTAAGAAGAAGAGAGAACAAGAATCAGGAGAGAAAGACATGTTCCTCCTTAAATGTCTCAAAGAGTTCCTTATTACGGAGCATCTGCCTTGCCCAAGGCAGTGAAGCAACATGGCAGAAATAGAGGCCTCCCCTTGCAGGGCTGAGAACAGCACCTACCACCTTGGGTGGCAGAGAGCACATGAACAGGTGTTGCAGCTAAGATCTTCAGTTATTCACCTGCAAACTCAGTGGAAGGGTTTGGGTTTGAAAGTGTTGGCAAGCAAGAGGCTTTCAAATTCAGTTATTCATTAGGCCTTCTCTTCAGCCTTGTCTTTGGTTGAACAGGATGTCCACAACCATTGCCTCAAACCTCTGCTCTGACCTTTCTTCTTGGTGCCCTGTAGAAGAACACCAGACACCCCATTCTACTCAAGAAACTTCTTCAAAGCCCCTAGTGACTTCTTCATGGCCTCTACTCTGTGTTCATTGGCTTCCCTGTTACCCCTCTGTCCTTCCTGTAAATATCACAAAACACTCTTCTGCCCCAGTTCCCCCCAGATGCTCAAGCCAGTCTAGGCTTCCAGTCTAGTCCAGACTGGATTGTGATTGAGAGGTGTTTAGGAAGGTTCAAATATGCCATGTGCTAAATGGCATACTCTGAGATCCCATTAATTTGACCTGCTTCATTTCTGTATTGCCCTGCCTGCATTCAGTTCTCCATGCCTGTAAGAATGTGATAGCTATCATACTGCAAGATGCACCCCTTTCAGTGCTATTCTAGGTGGAGCTACCCCCCTGCCTCATTTCCGTGTTTCTACCTCCACTTACTTGATTGACATCCCAGGTCTCCCTTAATAGTTTCTCCCAAGTTCTCCCAACTTTCTTTATCCTTTCTTTGTCACAGCGGTCAAAATTTCTCCATCCTTGCTGTCATTCAGACCTCAAAACCAGAGCTCCCCAGCAGATCTTTCCCTCCCCAGGCCTGACATATCTAGGATGTATGCAAATCCTATTTCTTTTTCCTCCACAGCAGTTCCAAATCTGCAGGTTTCTCACAATCTCCTGAAATTTTCCTCCTCCTCTCATTTCACCCTCCTCCAAAGAAATCCAGGAGAGGTCTGCTCACACTGTGCAAGAGAAGAACAATTATTGGATTACATTTGGCTTTAGTTTTAAGAGATTCCCATCCACGTGCCAAAGGTTTGTGCCTCCGAGGTGGAGCATTACATACAAAAGCTTGAACATGGCACAACTAAGCGGTCTGAAGGCACGGACAGTGAGGTGGGCTGAAGAACATCCTAAGGCTAAAACGGTGTAGAGAATTCCCATGCACAGCTGCCCACCTCTGCTCCTTGATAGAGCTCCCAGTCTGTCATTGTGCTGTATCAGCTGCTTGTGTGGTCACACATAGCCTGGAGAATGGGAGCTGGTGCAAGGGATGCATCACAGAATCACAGAATCTGAGGGGTTGGAAGGGACCTCAAAAGATCATCTAGTCCAACCCCCCTGCCAGAGCAGGATCACCCAGAGCACATCACACAGGAAGGCGTCCAGGCAGGTTTTGAATGTCTCCAGAGAAGGAGACTCCACAACCTCTCTGGGCAGCCTGTTCCACTTCTCTGTCACCCTCACAGTAAAGAAGTTTTTTCTGATGTTTACATGGAACCTCCTGTGTTCCAGTTTGCACCCATTGCCCCTAGATGAGCAGCAGAGGGAGCAGGAAAGATAGTAATTCTGTAACATTTCTTTTTCCCCAAATCAGTTACCAATTGTGTTTGGAAAACAGAATGAATAATCCTTGTTCTGAAAGATCCCATCTGTCTAGATAGCACCATACAGACCTCTGATGATGCTGGCTGGGGTCTGGGGTGGAGAGTAGTCATAGCAGCTTTGCTGGCTCCTCCTGCCATCATCCCTTCTAGCCCAGCTGGTCAGTTTGTCTTAAACATGGTGTATAGCCCTCACCAAGCTCCATTCAAGCCTTTCACTTTTCATTATTTCCTATGCTTAGTCCTTCAATAAGTCCGAGTTATGTGGTGGCTTGGAAATGAAAAAAATCCTCTTATGGAATGAAGGAAGTGGATTCTCAACTCATTTCCACATGTGAAGTAAGCTGGGCTTGCCTGGGTGAGCAAGTGCCAAAGGATCTCAGTCTGGCACCGATCAGTTTGTCACAGTCCCCTCTCCCCTATGATGGATAACAGAAAACCCTAGAAGAGCCCTTTTGGTGCCTGAGACTCACATTCCAGGTCAGGTTCCTCTCCAGTGAGGAAACGGATCATAGCCTCCAGCTGGCTGAGCTTCCGGTGGTCTGGATCAATGTCAGTGATGCAGTAAATCCTGGTGGGAAGGAGAGAAGCAGCCCACAAGGGCAAAGAGAAACCACAGTTAACCAAATGCTTCTGGAAATTAAAAACTGGAAAAAAAAAAAAAAATCAGTGAGAAAGCTTGGGCTGCAAAGATTTTGCTGCTGCTGCATGCCATGCCAACTCAAAATTGAACAATGTGGCTGTAAGTCAAACCCTACCAATACAACAAACAGTTAATCTGCTGCACTTAGAAGGACTGCTGTTATGTTCTCTGGCATAAGCTCACAATGCAAGGTAGCAGTCCCAAATCCTTCCAGCAGTTACCTACATCATATGTTGTGTAAGATGTGTACCTGTGTCTGTAGAAACAATAACAATGTGATGGAGAGACCTGAAAAGCAGAGGGTCACATGCAACATGAGTAAAACTGGGTTGGGAGTAGATAAACCAAGAGACAGAGAAAGAAAATGTGAGAAGAGGAATGAGCTTATGGTATGATATAGTGGCAACAAAAGCTGTCCCAAAGGGACACTGCTGGAGGAGCAGCAGGACAGTTTGGGGAGAAAAAGGATAATGTATTACAGATATATTATAAAAGAAACCAGTCTTAGAATAGTAGAATCACAGAATCATAGAATGGTTAAGGTTGGAGGGGATCTTAAAGATCATCAGGTTCCAATCCCCCTGCTATGGGCAGGGACACCTCACACTAGATCTGGCTGCACAAAGACTCATCCAACCTGGCCTTAAACACCTCCAGGGAGGGGTCTTCCACAACCTCCCTGGGCAACCTATTCCAGCACCTTACTACCCTCATGGTGGAAAATTTCTTCCTGATGTCTAACCTACACGTCCCCTCTTTCAGTTTAAAACCATTACCCCTTGTCCTATCACTGCCCTCTCTGGAGAAAAGCCCCTCCCTGGCTTTCCTGTAGGCCCCCTTCAGGTACTGGAAGGCTGCTAATCCTGCTTCCAATTTTGACCACTTCATTGTCAGGACAACGAGAGGAAGGGGTTATAAAACAGAATTACAACTCATAGAGGGGCTGAAAAGAGTGATTTAAGAGAAAAGTCTAAGAGAAATGAATATGTAAAGTGCGGTAAGCTGACACCTCAAGTTAAGAGTAGAAGAAGGAGAAGTCACTGCTTGTGTCTCAAATGCACTGCCTGTGAAACTTAACAGTGTAATGAGAGGTGTGAAGGGCTGCAGGGCTTCTTGAATATAGTTATTTTGGCTTTGATACAAACTGGGTTCATGTGCCTGGGTGTAACTGAATGTTGAGTTCATGAAAGTCCCAAACCTCACAGCAATAAATGGAAAGTGCCATGCTTCACCCTGTTTCATATCCAAACAAAGCAAAACCATAAATTATGCTTGCTTTTGCAACAAGGATTATAAATCACCTCCATGTTCACCAGAAATTAGGTCCAGGCTCAGTTCACAAGAATGCCAACCAAAAATAAGCTAGGATTTTAAAAAGCATTTCAATCTCTCACTAAGCTTGCAACAAAATTTCCTGACAGGTCTGACATACTGTAGGTTTTGTAGCAGAATTCTGAGCAACACGAAGAGGAACAAAATAAGCCTGAGCAGAGAAGATTGAGGATAAATCTCAGGAAATGTTTCTTAGCAGAGGGATGTGCCAGGCCTTGGTGAGATCTGCCATGGGAAGAGGTGGCACTGAATTGCCTGGAGACAATCAGGTCTTTGCAGGTACAGCTCCTGAACAACAGTGCTTTTTCTCTAACCCACTGAGGGGGATGAACTGAAGCCAAATTGTTGGGAACTTTCTGGTAAAATCTCACGACAAAGTCCTGTGTCACTGACAGGATTTCCTCCACTTACCATTCATCCGCTAACGACAAGTCTGGCTGGAGCAGGTCATGCAAACCTGAAACGAGATAGTACATTGAGTATTCAGTTGGGTGGCAGAATGACAGGTGTGTACATGCTGTGGAGAAGGATTGAAGCAGAGAAGTTCAGAATGACCACCTTGGTTTCTGGGACAGAGTGGCTGTTCCAGATTAACCTACCTTCTTCCACTGAAGTGTTCCCCAGCAGAATGTACTCCCCATGTCCCCTGGACAGCACAACACCCAGGCTGCAGGCAGGAGGGAAAATGGAGGGTTTATCAGCAAGAAGAGGTGTAATCCCTAAACATGACACTGCATTCCCAGCAATTACAACCCTTAAAGACATTAAATCCCACCACAGCTATTAAAGAAAAGAACATCATTGAAAGAGGATTAAGTGAGATCCGATTTCAGCACAAGAGGCTAAGGAACCTGTCTATAGAGGTACACAACATTTTTGGTGACAGTTTTTTTGGCCAACATTGTAGATTCAGGTCAACAATAACATTTCTCAAATCTGTGCTAATTTCAAACCGTTTCAGCTGGGGAAGAAACAAAAAAAAGTTTTTTTCTTGATTTTTTATAATTTTCAGTTTATAACAATGTTTTGTTTACAGCCATACCCCAGAACATACAACATATTCAGTGGAACTGAAAATAGAAGATGTTTCATTTCTCTGAAATTAAGAACATGCTTCACCTAAGGTATAACTTTTGGTCTCTGAACTTCAGATGAATCATAATATTCCTTTTGACTTGACCCCAAACAAAATTTTAGTGGCTGTAGGAACGAAGAAGTCAGTTATTCACACTCCTCTACTCATGAGTCGGAGCCAGTTTTTTGAAGAAAATAAACCAATTTGCAGTCCCTGATGGCAGACTTCTGATATACTGTATTGTGTCATGTGAGTCCTTGCTCACCTGAAGGGTGTGCCACTGATGTCCGTAAAGAAATAATCATTGGTGAGGAAGAGAACTCGTTTCTGGAACAAGAGCATGAATAAGAAAGTGAAAGAACATTTGACAGACCAAGAGCATAGTGATTATAGGGCCCTAGAATATATGTCCCCAAGGCTAAGCAAAAGCAGTTGATCATTACCAACACTTCACATCCTGCTAGGGCTGGCTCGAGGTAGGAATGAATGTGCAATATTCAGTGTATTCAGCAATTTGTGACTTTTAGGATCCAGGCAGTCTCTCTGTCTTTCCATCTAGGGCTTCAGTTAAACTTTTCTTTGCTCTAGGGCTCCTGTACAGACTGCAGAAAGGAGTCAGGGGAAGCTGCCTTCCCACTTAAGCCCTCCAAGCCAACCCACTGGAGCCTTGCTGCTCTTTTGCCATACATAGCAACCTTTTCGGCTTTGCACATCATCATCATCCCAAGCAGCAGGGGGGGCTCAGTGGGGCAGTTAGGAGGGAGAAGTGGGGTCACAGAAGAGGCAAGATGGCAAACCTACCCACCGTGTGGGTGGGCAGCTGGGGTCAAGTCTCCCCACTCCTGTGAGTAATGCTGAGATGTCTGACATTGGCTTTCATGACAAATTGGGACAAAACATTAACATGTTCCATTAAAAAAAAAAAAAACACTAACATTTACATTTTCAAATTGAAGAAAAGTGCCGATTCAAATCCAAGCCATTTTGATTCACATGAAAATATTTTTTTCAGACTGACATTTCAACTGAAGACATTTCAGATTATTGAAAGCTGCTTCAGAACTTCAGCTGTTTGCCAGACTGGCCTTTTCCTGTAGGAAAGTGTTGATTTCAGTGGAACTCTTTTCCAAAGGAGGAAAGTTTTTGGAAAGTTTCTATCCAGCCCTTATGCTTGTATATGAGCCCTAATATGTTTAAAATCCCAGCTCCAGCCTGAAAATGAGGTGAGAGGATGTGTGTGGGAGACAGGGAGTGAACACAGAAAACTCAGTGTTCCCCAGGGTAGGTTGTGCCTGCTCTAACCTGCTGAATGTGTGCAGTGGTGGAAGTGGAGTGAGGCACAAAGGATGAGCCAGTGCCAGCTCCACAGTGTGCCCTGAGCTTGTGCACACTGCGGAGGGGCTGATGGGGGTGGGGGTTATTGTTAGATGACGAGGTGGCAGATGGCTTGTGCCCTTCCTTTCCCTCTCTCTCCATGCACAGCAGTTGTGTACTGCTGGGCAACAGGGTCCAAGTCTTTTGCTGAGCCGTGATGTTCCAGAAGTGCTGTCATACCCTCAAGGACTATGGTGGTATTTTGGTGGCTGTACGGAGGGTACAAGAGGTATGAAGCCTCCTTTTCCTTACCTGTCTGATCCAATGGTGTAGGTGGGGAGACCTGGGGATGCAGGACTGCTCCTGGGAGAAAGGATACAGTAGAAAATGGCCTGGGGAAGCCATCATTCTGAGACCCTTTCCCTCAGCAGGGCTTGTTCTGCTCATCTTTTGTGCCCCTGACCTGCCCCTCTTGCACATGAAGCCACTCAGCACTTGCATCTTGGAGGGAGGGCAAACCTCTGCTTGGGCAGGGGGACAGGATGGATGGCCAGCCCTTCCCAAGACAGCTGGAGGTATCACAACTTATCCATGGGAAAGAAGTGAAGCAGGGGCACCCTTGAACCAAGTGGGGCTGAGGATGACCAGCCAGGACTTTGCTACATAGTGCAGAGCAAAGGAGAAGACAAGAACATTGGTGTTGGCACAGTGAGTGATGGGATATCAGTGGCTTGCCACAGCTCCTACCCATGTCCTCACTCCTTTGCTTTCACAGTCACAACCCTTTCGTACCCTAGCTGCAAGCAAAGGCATTTTTGCCACTAGATCTCTGTAACAGTGGCCCTGTGTCTTTGGTCCTTATTTTTCCCTCTCTTATCTCAGCCCACTCTCAATATCTTCCTGAGATCAACCCAGGGAATCAACATTTATGGGACTGACAGAATAATTTCTATCCCCTTCACTCAGCTCTTCTCTCCACTGTCTGACTTCTTCATTCTCTTTGTTTCAAGGCTCTGTCAGCACTTGCTTTGTTTCAATACTGCTCTGCTTCAGGAGCTAGCAGAGTACAAGTAAGAATTGCAAACTTACATTTCTGGTCCCTGCTCTGCATGTGTTCTGAGAACAGTAAAACTGTCGCATTCAGTCTTCAGTCTCCTATTGTGCTTCATAAGGCTTGCAGTGTTGCAGAATAAAACAGGTAGTATCTTTTTACCAAAGCTACTTTTTGTTGTCTTTTTTTCCCTGGGCAGGGGAGCAGACAGATATCCCTAAAATATTGAACTAAAAAGGCATCTTTTGGTGACTCAGAAGAAATGCTGTTAAGAGTGCACAGAGAAAGAGGTTAAGCAAGCAAAATAATCAATCCAGACTTAAAAAGAAGAGATTTTGTTGGAAAACCTAGATTGCCTTTCTGACAGAATAACACAGATAATGGATGAAGGGAATAACTGACCTGCAATGTATTTGGGTTTATATAAAGCACTTGAAACAACTTCTCATGAAGTTTTATTGTAAAGAATCAGTTAAAGTGGCCTTAAGTAAGATAGGGAGTGAAAACCAGCTGCAGTACGGGAAACAAAAAGAAACATTAAGCAACAGGGCATTGAGGGGAAAAGATCTAATGAGAGGAACAGACTCAGTCTTAGGAGCTCTTATGTACAGTCATCTGTAAGGCAAAATAAAGCAACATTTCTCTGCATTCTGAGAAAAAGTGAAAAAGAATAATAGAAAGACTGGACAAAGAAGAGGAGTGGGGTTCACATGGAAAAATGGCAACTGGAAAAAATAGCTAAGAAATTGCTAAGAAACATGGAAAGCAAGGCAGCTGTTCTGACATAGCTGTGGGGGGGGAGAAAAAATTGAGGGGACAACAGAAAGGAGGTTTGGGGCTCCCTATTCAGAAATATCCTATTGCAGACAATAGATGCTCTTTACAGAACAATAGGGAAACAGTACTCAAAGAATTCAGTGAAGCTCTGTGGTACTTGTGTAGCAGAAATGATTCAAGAGACAAAGAGAACAAAAAAAATTGCTGAACTGCTTGGATTGAAAAGTGCACAAGTATTTCAAATGCAGATGTTGGCAATGCCCAGGAGAGGAAGGGCAAAGACATTGACAAGTACCCAATAGTTGCCAAGACCAAGAATAGAGAAAGGGAATTTAGTTACAAGATCTAGCAGTACAACTGTTTGGAGGAAACAGAGGGGTGTCTTAATTAGGAAGCGGCACCATTTCAGCAGTGGCTTTATTGGATTTAGTGTTGATTGTGTCTTAGCATGGGAGCAGTTCGGCCAGCCTGATGGCTGAAAAAAAAAAATGCTCTCTATAAAAGATGGAAAATTTTCCTGAAATATGGAAGACTTCTGGGCAGTGTAATTTGCAGAACTCTGGAATACTTCCTAACAGGAAATGATAAAAGCCAAAATCTTTAGGAGAGTTAAGTAAACTTGAATGAAAAAGTACCAGTGAACGTAAATGTACAAGATAATTTTGTACCTATTCCAAGGGAAGATGTATAACCCTACATTAGAGCTGGTAGGGAATGTTCAAAAGTCTCCATTTCACTAGAACTTTTCATGAAATGTCTGCAAATATTTGCATAGAAATTTAATCCTGGACCTGGGCAAAGGTTCTGACAGAGTGAGGAACAAAGTTTTCATGAGTGTTTTTGGGTAAGGAAAGGGGGCTGCAGAATAGTCTCCAAACCTCCTATCTTGATCAGCTCAGCATAGTTTTCCCCATCCTGAGCTCCTGAAGATCTCTGATCCATTTCACATCCTTACAAACAATGAACAACATGCTTTTTTGGCTTTTCCTGGACAAAGTAGGGATCTGTGCAGCACTTCCAATATAAAAAGCACTTTTAATGATGCTCTTCTTTATGTCTTTAGCACGTATTATGTATGTGGTGAAACAATAAAATCCTCACACTCAGAAATTCTGAGCATTAAAACCACATCCTTTGTTGTTCTTCAGCATCCATTTCCTATCTCTTCCCTTGTGTGACCTGAACAGAAGGATAATTTCTTACCCCTTTATCCACAGGAACCTTCACATCCATAGTCAGGTAGCCTGTTTCCCCATTGATCATGGCAGTTCTCAGCTGCAGAGGTGAACAAGATTAGTATTAGTGTCTCCAGGCAGGGCAGGACAGGAATTAATAGAGCAACTTGTCATTAACATACAGGGGCTGACAGAAAAGAGTGTGAGCATAGGTTCCCTCCACCCCCCCAGCTCTTTCTTGTTTCTTTTAAACAGAAAACCTGTTCTCGGTGGTCAGGATCCTTGTTCAGTCAGGCTGATAAGACAGAGCAATAATTGCTTTTGCTGAAAGCTTGTTGATGTGTCTTTTTAGCAAAAAGAAAGGATCTGGAAGCTGTGAAATGGCCAGTCCGAGTTTCAGACTTCACCATTTGGCAGCCAGAAAGTCATTAGTGTGGTACTTTCAGAGCCTGGAAGAGGAGACACCTGAGAAACCCACTAACTCCCCTAGACCGATTCCAAAGCTCTTTGACATTTTAAAAACTGATTTATAAATTATTGGGTGTATCCAGCACTATTTCTGAGGTGCAGCAAAGCAGCTGTTTAACACAGCAAAGCAAGACTGTATGACAGGCAGTGAGAAGACTACTTTATTCAATCCAGGTTCTAAAGGCAAAATGTCATTTTCCCAGTGAGTCCCAACCTCTTGCAATAAAGAGCCAGGGAATTTTTCCACGAGTGCAGAGGCTTTGACTTTAGATCCAACCTGCCAGAGCATATCAGTCTATTGCTTCAGCCTGGATAGAAAAAAAAGGTGGGAAGTAACTTATTCATTCACACAAATTGCTTCCTTACTTCCAGAGACAGGCCTCCATTCAGGTGCTGGCCAGTTTCAACTGCGTTTGCTTTACAAGGCCACAGTTTTGTTTATTATGGCTGTTTGATGTGGGTTATTTACAGACCTGAAATATAAAGCTTGTGTTTCCCAAGGCCCACATCTTGGAAATCAAAACACTGCCTGGTACTGTTACTCCTTTTGGCTAAGAGTGCTTGACCTTCTGCCAGAGCCACGGCATACTGTGTATAGTCTTACAGCCTGCAGCATTTGCTATGGGTTGTGGCTTTAGTTCAGATATTAATGTTTCATCCATATCTTCTGGAAATTCTGGCAGCTTTCATTGCTCTGTAAGGCAGTTAAGTAAATCAGTGACTATGTGAGAACTCCTTGGATCTCCTCAGCTCCATCTAGTCTGCAGGCCAGCTACCTGTCCTGTGCCCAGCCCCCAGCCGACAGTGGCTGTAGGTTGGTGCCGCAGTCTGGGCTGCTGCTTCTTCCTCAATAGCCTCTCTGGCAGTGAGAAGTCAATTACAGCTCTGGTGTCTGCAAGCCTCCCTAATACTCAGTCCCTTTTATGCAGGATACTTCAGGCACCTGCTGGCCTCCACTTTGAAAAGTGTGTAGCAGAGTTTGGATGGAGAGGTAGTCTGGTGCATGCTGAAGCACTAGTTCCCAACACCCCAAACACCAAACTCTTGCTCCAGGACAATGAGTCTGTGCCATTTCCATCACTGGTTATGAGTGCTGTTCACTCCTTTCTCCTGTCTGCTTGTGTGATTTCAAACCAACACAGACATACCGTTTACCTGAAGGGTCTCACGACATCTCTGTGTTTTCTCACTCAGTTCCAACATCTTTGTGGACTAATTTCTACTTCAGTGGTTCTGAAGAAGGCTGAAGAAAATCTATTTGGGTGACAGCTCTTAGACTCCTGGGCAGGATCTCTTGACCCTTCCCTTTTCCCCTCACACTGAGAATTATCCCTGTGTTGCTTTACAAGTGAGCCCAAGCTTCCTGGCTGCCTCGCTGCAGATAGCACTATTGCGCCTCGCTTGGTATTTACCAGACAGTGCCATCTTTCCTCCCTGGGATTTCTATTGAGCAGCTGGCTGTATTACACATCATTAGCACTTGGGCATATTTTTCCAGTCTGAATTCGCTGCTTATCAGTGTTGTTGAGATGATATTGCAGCTGATGTTGAGTCTGTCATAGATCTAATACCATAGCTGCAAATCTGAGTGCTGAAATGTTGGCAGCTTTCTGCTGCAGTGGGTGTATCTTGAGAGTCTTTAGACTTGCTGAAGTCACACTGCAGCTAGCATTTGCATCACTGAATGCCTCTGTACCCTCACTGACTGCAACCTTGCATTCCTCTGGAAGATGCAGTACAGGAACACAAAGTGGCTTTCTTTTTCATGCCTTTTTTAACTTTTTTTCTTTTTTTCCACCAGATTGTTTTACTGCGATTGCCTAGGGACAGAAACCTTACACTGTGGGTCATATTTGCATTCAGGTATCAGTGTTATTTGATCAGACAGGAACCTGCTAACCAAATAAATATGACAGCAAAGTCCTCATATTTCCTGACTTATCTCTTTTTGTAAGCGAACCAGCAAACTGAGTAAAGAGGAGCAGCTCTAAAAGCAGCCCCAGTGAGAAAGAAAACTACAGTGGGAGCAGAGCTCCTAGAAGACGTCAGCAAACCCACAAAAGCCACTGGCAACCTGCATCTTGGTGGTTCCACTGCATGTAAAGCCTCTTGTTTTTGTCTCTTTCCATGTTTCACACCCAGTCTTCTAGCGTTTCCTTTCTCAATTTGCCACTCTTCTATTTCCCAAGTTCCTTTGATGTGGCCCTTTGTACGTAGCCTGCACTAGCAACAGTAGCTACTTTGATCCTCTTGCTGGGCAGTTGTTTGTCCTACCTGTGAGGTGGATATCTATAGCATCAGATCCATTTACCTCAGCGGTCTCCCCTGTAATCCAGAAGCACGTGTCCCACAGCTAATTCTGTTTTACTCCAAATTCAGTTCTCATCTTAGTAACTTAAGTACCTATTGTCTCCTAATTCTTCTGCGTAAAAGAAAACCAGCCACAGAGGAGCGTCTCTACCTTCTCATTATATCTCGGTTCCTAATTGTGCAACACAGCAATGAGCAGCTGCTGAGGTGCAAGCTGTCCCTTGTTTATTGCTTTTTAATAATTTTGCTTGAAAGACAGTAGAAAAGGTATTTTCTAATCTTATCTTCAGTTCAACTGTTGTTTTCAGTGCCTCTTCACCTGTGTAATAAGATGGTTTCCTGGAATTTTTTTTCTCAAATGTCTACGTCCCTTATCATCTTTGTCTATTATTAATAGTGACTGCAAAATATAGTCTCTTTTTGAATGCAGTTTCTTCCTTGTTGCAGATCTCATTAGCTGAGTAGTTTCAGCTGTATCTCACATATTACATGTATGGGCATGTCATGGGACATTGCAATACTCCTGTTCTATCTTGACTTTGTATTAAGGCAGCACTTGGGCCACATACACACAGATTGACTCCCTGGAGAATCCTCCGAAGTGGATCCTTCCTCCTTCCAGTGTTTTCACTCCCTGTTCCATGGAAAGGAAAACTCTTACTAGAAAAGGAAGACGAGCACTTTGTAGGGGTGCATTATCCTTGTACTCCTCTAGGCCACCAGTATTGCTTAGTCAGAGCCAGTCTAGCATGGAATAAACAGGAGTACCACAAGGTAATGGAAAGAAGGATCTCCAAAAAAGGCTAAATTAACTTTCTGATACTCACTATTTCATCCTGGTCCTCCCATTCCACTTCTGAGAGATCTACACTGTTGTAGTTTGGCTTAGGCTTCAGTTTCTTTCCTTCTTTATACTGGCATATTAAAAACAAAACAAACACAACAAACAAACCAACAAACAAAACCAAACAAAGAAAAAACCCAAGTAAGTGGCTAGATAACTTCCTAAACAAATCCTTTAAGAATTGATATGTAATTTGAAAAATTGGGGGTGTCTCATTTCTTCTCTGACTAGGAAGGCCATGTTTGGGTTCAAGTACCTTCTTGGTTGCATGCCCTGTATTTCTTTATGCAGACAGTGTAGGGCTAGGACAATTCAAGTGGGAGAGGCTGTTCCAGGAGCAAAGGACAAGCAGGAACACAAATAACCGTGCAGGTAAAGGCTACAGCTCCTTTGTTAGAATATTCTTCTAGATCAGTACAATACACTTGCCTCCAGGAAATAAGTTTTTTCCTCACAGCTAGGAGTGTAATTCCATTAACACTATAATACCAGCAGGAGGGTTTTCTTTCTGATAGGAATTAGGCTTTGGCTGCACTGGCAGAAAGGTAGGCTTTCCACCTAGGGCTGACTTACGCAAGACAGCTACTTCCCTGTAATCTTCTGGGTGAAGGAAAAGGTGTAAAGCAGATGAAGAGAGGCCAATTTCTGGTAGAGGTTAAAGGAGTGCCCTTGCCTAGCTGTGTCTTGCCCCATCCTGGAAAGACAATGTGTCCTTTCCCTTCACACAGTGAAGTAACTACTCGTGTTTGTGGTCTCCCTGTGCAAAGCTGCCTTTTTGAAGACAGCTGGTGCAAAGCCCTGGGGTGGCACTTATTCTTGCCTGTACCGCAGTCACGTTAATAGCTGTGCATAAGTAGATTTGTGCTGACAGGCATGTGTATGAAATGGAAACCCATTGCATGCCTTGGGTAGCAAGGCCAGCTGTGTGTTTGCAGAGAGACTGTGGTCTGGAACGCCAGGTAGCACCACGAGGGAGAAACGTTGTGCTGGTGTCCACTCTCTCAAGTCTCAGAAGATATTTGTAGCCTACCAGTCTCTAAGTTGTCTCTGATGTAGCATGTTTGTGGTACTGGACCCTGCTGGCCTCAGATTTCCAAAATGTCCAACACTACAGCTGCTGGGTAGCTATTACCAGGGTGATACTTGTGCTGAATCTTCTTGTAGAAGATATGCCCTAGCAAAGAGAATTGTTTCTTCAGCCCAGCAGTGGAACCTTGCATGGACACACACACATGTACCCCCACAGTACAGCAACTGCACTCTTAAGGCAGAACAGACAGGCAAGGTACCTTTACTCTTCATGTATGCATGTATATATCTATGCATATGGAATTGATTTCTCCAGTCCTTGTGCTCCTGGGTGCCTATATATCAGAGCCTGGTAGCCTTCATAGCTCAATAAAATACAAGAAATCAGTAGCATCCCTGAAAACCGCTGTTTCCAAGTAAGCAAAGGTTCACAAATTCACAGCTATACATACCAAAGGACGGAGGTCTGGGTGTGAAAGGATGTAGCCATTGTTGGTGTTCAGAAAGGCGTATCCATGGACACCCAGCTGGAGAAAGAGGCATCACAATAATTACTACTTTAGCTAGAAACACTGCTGTGTAATGGGTTCCACTGTTACCCTGGCACCACCAATATTCAGAAATATTTTCCTTTTAAAGGAGTTGACTAGCAGAAAATAGGGTCCATCCCAAACTATTTATCTCTGGGTTTCTGTTCACTCTGTCTGAGCAGGCTGGCTATGCATGGATGCACAAAAGAATGGACAAGTAGCTGATTTGTGTACAGTCAGAAAAAGATTCCATCCTAGAGAGTGATTGTCCTCATGGACAATTACCACCCAGAGGCAGAATAAGCTCTCCACAGCAGGCACAACAGAGTTGCACATAAAATGGGCAACAATGAAGAATGTCATAAATGGTACAGGAACAGCAGGTTTTCTGCTACAAGTATTGACAAGTAAGCCTGGTTTAATTTTTTTGCTAGCTGGTGTGGCAGCTTTTGTCCACTGGGAACTGGATATAAAACACATTCTTCTGAGACAGGCTGTCAGATCCATATAATCTCTGAGGGATCTAGGTTGGTGACAGTCAAGATGCAAAGGCTCCATGACCTGTTGCCAATCTACTGGATCATCTAGTCCTTGTGTTTCTGAAGCAGCCTAAGAGCTTCTAGCGGTGAATTATTTCCCTTGTGCTATAGAGAAACCACACATGACCACATCCAACATCTCTTGCTTTATGCTCAGAGTGCTTCCTACAGACAGAAGAATGATTTTTCAGTCACACCCATGGAAGAATGACTAGTGACTTTGCTGTCCAAAGTAACAAACTGCATTATCTCAGTCTTACCTTATACCGTGGTGCAAGTTTTAGCAACTCCCTCAGTGGTACATCAGAGCCCACCACACCCAGAAGAATGCCATGAGATCGCTTAAAAACAAAGGAGAATCCATTTTCAGAAGAAAAAATGGGTAGCTCTCTACCAAAATACATATTATTGCCTTCCTACCAGTCTCTCACATATCCTCTTCTCTAGGCTTGTGTGCAGATGTTAATTCAAAACCAACTAACATACCTCCAAAAGTCTAAAGGGGTTACTTCAGCATTTATGGAGAAGAGTATTTCTACCCAATACTAGTCAATATTTTTTACTATGATTCAGAAGTAACACAAAATCACTGAAATCAAATTTGAGGGCAAAAACTTGCATTCATTATGTATAAATAACAGTAAGGACAAGGCAATAACGCAAAACAACATGGATTGGTTGATAACTTAGCCCAAATAAACCAAACACAAAATTGTTAACCTAGGAAAAGGGACTGCAGGAATTCCCCTGAAATGGGAAACTAGTTGTTTAGTAAACACTGGGGAGCATGAAGGAAAAATGACACACAGGCTCCCACTGCAGTGCTGTGCTAATACGGGTTAAAACCAGCCTCAGGTGGAGAAGGCAGACAATTCTTCATGCAACCTTGAGGAAGAGTTTGTGTCTTGTACAGCAATGGCAAGGTACAATCTCCCATTGTAAAAGGGTCCTGAGGAGCTAGAAATGGTATGGAAAATTGTTTAAAGGGTTTCAAAACCCAGAGGAAATGCCCTTATCAATGACACCCAAATTGTTAAGCTTTTTCTCTAATCAAAATACAGTGAGGTATTACTTTATTGTGGTGTAGAAGATGCCTTCCAGGAGAAAATACCAAATAGTACTGGCTTTCTAATCTAGCTGAGCAGAGAAAGCCATTATGACAGGAAGGTGAGGCCTGAAAAAGTGAAAGTGGGATTTAGACACAATTTTTTAACACAAAGAGAGCTCAGGGCTGGATGCCTTTCTTAAATTACATTTTTGCCAAACACAGGTTATTGGGCTCACAAAGGACTGTCTACGTGAACTGCGAAGGTCTGCAGTAAAACACACATACTAGACAAGGTAAAGATCTCTTCAAGCTTGAAAAGTTATGAGTTTGGGAATTAGTCTCAGTTTGAAAATGGAAGGGACAAAACAGGGAGAAGTGTCATGTTTAATGGGTATTTTTAAGAAATAGCATTCAGAGAAAATGACAGATTATCATTTTGACAGATTAATTATCAGCTGCATATCCTGCCACAGGTGTTCTTTGAGAGACCCATTGGCTTTAAAACCCCACAAAGGTCTGCTACACCATTTCACCTCTGCTGGCGGGAAGGAGAGCACTCACCGTCTCGTTCTTTTTGCTGAAGACTGGCATAGCCACTGTTGTCATGAGCAACAGACTTTGAGCCTGAGATGAGAAGAGCTGCCACAGAACGAGCCATGTGTTAGCAAATGCCATACCACAGGTTACCCACAAGAAAGGCACTGGAATTCCCAAGGACCCCAGATGCTGATTGCAATTAGCCACCTCCTTGCCTCCCACATCCCTCTAAAAACAGATGGCAGCACTTTTCAATACTCTCTATCCGAGAGGATTGTGGGATGGATGCTTGCTCGTGTGGGGTGATGAGGATGGGATGAAAGCCAGTGACATGTGTTGAAGCAGGAGAAATTAAAGAGCTGTTTTAATGAGGAGACAGGAACCCGTAGAAGTGGTGGCACAATTTATAACCACCACGCACTGGGAGTGTAGACATGAGCACTTACACAACAGGTGTAAAAACCACCAACACAAGGAGCACAGAATAGAGAAAGGCAACACAAATAAAAGCAAAATCACAAGATATCATCTATATTGCAAACACATGAATACCACAAATGACAAACACCACAGGCAAATATTTAAAAGGCACAAATACACACGGAGCCTGCTTATATATACTTGTTACTGAAGAGTCTAAGCTTACGAAAAACAGAGACAAAATCATGATCCAGACAGATGATACAACATGATGAGCTATCTCTACAGAGGATACAGGACATGCACATGTACTGAGCTAACAGATGATCCCAGTACTGCAAAAGACAGATGCTCTAAAAACACACATGAAAGGAGGTAAAACAGAGAAGACGTGCAAAGGAGTCTTCCAGACATGCCTAGCTAGCAAAAGGACTTTAATGCCAGTAGCATCCCCCTTCCATCTCTCATTTTGTCAAGTAAGTAGCAAGCCAAGAAGTGACCTCCTGTCTCTGTTAACTATACATGCTGGGAGCCGCAAAGGAGCCAGTCAATAATCTAGACAATAGTTTGATGTAGATTTGAGCCTGGTATCTTGGGTTACTGGTCTGGATGATGCTTTGTGGAAACTTTCCATTCACAGCAATCCTCATACTAACACACAGCAAGTAAACTTCTCTGGCACTTACTGGGCATATGGAATTATAGATCCACTGAACTAAGCTACTGCACAACACAGACACCCCAATCTACTCTGAACCAACAGCACAGCACAGCTCTCCAGTACATCCAATGTTTCCTCTCCTTTTCTTGCCAGTGTAAGAAGGCTCCTCCAGTGCTGCAGCCCCAATGCCTCCCCCCTCCAGATGTACAGGCCAGCTGTGGCTGTGAGTGCTGGCACTGATCCACCAACTGGCACAACAAAACACAGGGGTGCAATTACCTCCTCAGATTGTGGCAGCTAGTGAGAGACACAGATGAACAAATGAATGAATACATGAATGGAGGAATGAATCAAAGATGGGAAAGGTTGGGGTGGAGGAAGAGAATGGCAAGCCAAGAGGCAAGAAAAGAAATGCAGTAAAAAAGGTGCAGCAAACAAATCCCTGTGGTTGCTTTGGGAAGTGTGACACCATACACCAGTGCCAAGAGTGGCATTCCTGCTAATAGAATAAATGTGCTGGGTACTTAGTAGCATTTAGGGAGGTTTTGCTTAGCATACTCAAGTACGATATCCCCAGCTCTCACTTGGCACAGCTCCTGCAGCAAAAGACATCCCCATGTCACTACAGAGCTAGTGTGCCATGACTGCAGCCTCAGTGGTCAGCCACAGCACAGATGTGGGGATGGTCCCTTCCCACAGGAGTCTTCCAAGCATGATGGCTGTGCACCATGATGGTGCAAGTATTTCTTTTGTGGGGTTTGTGTGGTTTGACTCAGCATAGCATCAACAACGACCACGTGTGACTTGGCCTTCCACATTCCCTGCTACAAAGGTAAGCTTAGTACCCCCAGTTCTACTGCAGCTCAGAGTTCAGGTTTCTCACTGTGAACCTTAAACCCCAAAACTATGGGTTCTCCCCAGGCTTGTGGCAGACACCCTAAAACTATAGCTAGTCAGACAAGAGCCCATAACTTGAGTCTCACAGTGGGACTCTGTACAGGTTCTAGATTTTTTTCCCCTCAGATAGTATAAACAGTCCTGAGGCCTCAGGTTATTTTTTCTGGAAGAGGGAAATCTCATTTCTGGTCAGCTCTAGCTGTCACATTTGTGCAGATACTGCTCTGGAGTGAAGAGTCCAGTGTAAGAAAAAAACCCAACCTTGTCTCCCTGAATGTACAGAGAGCCCCAAAAGAAGAACTGTAAATTTCTTTTTCTGCCATATAAAAAGGGATGGAGGCAGAGATTGAGGAATGTCTTCTATTTGGTGAAGTGCAGGAGAAGGTTCCTTCAGTGGTGCTCTACTTTTTTGTCCTTGCCTTCACTCCTTCAAATTCCAAAGCTGCCTTGGCAACACAACACCGTAATAGCACCTGTGTGTTGTCCAAATGTCTCAAGTCTTCCTGTAGGGCAGGCCAGAGGCTGAGCACATGGCTGCTGTGGTGATGTTAGGTCCTGCTAGCTCAAGGTACGAAGCGTGGACCTGCTTTCCAAACTGAGATCTGAATCTTTGAGTGTAGAGCAGTATGCAGTTGGCTACTGGGCTGGAGGAAATAAATCTCTGTGACCTGTAACCTGAGCTGTAGATAATCTTTCCTACGTATAATCCTTTAGAAGGTAACCTGCTTTTACAGAAGCACTCCTTAAATCATCTGTGCCTGTGTGATTAGTCCTGGGCTCCTGGTCACTGCAGATTCAGACCTGAGTCTGCATACATATCACAACCCCAGGAGCTGGCAGGAAACAAATACTGTCTGTCTTAGCAGAGCCAGAGACCAGTAGTTTCTATCCATCAACCATCTCCTGGTTTTACATAAATTTCAGGACTTTACTTGGATTTTGATACACATGAGATATTTAGATGGGAAACTGGGACAAGTTATATATATGCCTAGCATGCTAGCTGGGTGTCTAACACCTTGGCCAGTTTGGCCTATAGGCCCTTCTGTTCGCTGACTAGAGGCTTGTGGTGGTAGGTCCTTACCGCACTGTCCATGTAGGCTTCAGTCCAAATGATGTCATGGTCGTGGTTGATGACCATGGGACGGCTGAGCACGTGCAGGTACTCCATCACGTTCTCCTGGACGTCCGCCAGCGTGGAGATCTGAGTGTAGTAGCCTTCATGGAGAAACAGAGGTGTGAGTCACTCTGCCTACTGCATCTTCTGTCTTTCTGAAGAAGTGGCTGTGTAAAGCTAGAAAACTAGATGTCAAGGACTGTATCTACCCAGATGGTTTATCTGCTCTTTACAAAATACCTTTGCATGTCCTGTATCCACAAATTCCTGTGGACACCCGTTGCTGTGGAAATCTAGAGTTTCAAAGCACTGTTCTTTTCAAAACATGGGACCAGTTCTTAAGACCAGAGTCTTAATATAACCAGAATCATGCCAAGCAGATGTAAAATGTTGCTTTGGGTCTTAGGCAAAACAGTCCACTAATCAGGCTGCCTTTGCTTCTGAAGGCCAAACACATGCAAACAAAGTATTCCACCAGGCTACCCATTTACTCTGCCCAGTGTTATATTAATCCCAAACTTCCAGCTTCTCTTCCAGATTTTTTCCAGCACTCTACTCTTCAGTTTGCCTAGCTTTACATCTAAGGATGGCAACTACTTCCATCTGTCCACTGGAAGCAGAATGTGAAAGTGCAAGTTACCTGTTTCCAAAGCTTTATCCCTGCAGATGGACCCATAACACTCTAACATTACTACAAGGAGTACAGGGGAAGAATGTTTTCAAGTTATCAAAAGGTTCTCAAAACTAGCTGCTTAAGTGGTTATAAATGCTTACACAATGTAATGTTATGAGGACTCTTGTGCTGCTTCTCACCACATGGAACTGATTGGTTGTCCTTGGTATAGGACAGTTTGTCAGATAAATGGGAAACTTTTTTTGTCACTAGGAAAACACTGCCATTTGAAAGGGCTTTTGATCTAATAAGCTGTGGTGTGGAGACAGATTTAGTGTGCTTGAAAACAAGGACTAAAAGAACTAGACAATGTGCTGAAACAGAAGAACACAATCAGTGAGCCTTCTGCAGAGCTCAAGTCTGGTAAGTGAGAACTCAAGCGCAAAGAGCATATTTTTGCTCTCTGTTTTGTTGTTCAGGAGAATCTATTCTCACATTTTTTGGTGAACCAGCAACACCGTGAATTCCCTGACACTAATCTTATGGCTGAATATGCAATCTGAAATCCAGGTTTTTGTTTCATCTAACAAAGAGCTAAAAATGTTGTGTGTGATTCACAGTGCTAATTAGATGAACATTTTGATCCTTGGACACCCCCAGCTCACAGACATTCTGCAAGCCAGCAACTCTTGTCTGTCAATTATTTTCAGTAGCAAATGCACCCATGTATTTAATCATTTGCTGGAGCCACTGCTCAGACAGGGAGAGTTGATATTCCTGGCTAGTCAGCCACCAGCTTCAGCCTTCCCTTCCTCTCCCTGTTTGAGCAGGATACTGCTGTAGCAGGCATTGCTGACTGTCTCCAGGCTCACTGAGGCCAAGTCATGCCCGAATAGGGAAGAATTTTTTTTCCCCTCTCTTTCTTCACCCTTACAGATCCTGATAGGGCTAACTGGACTTTTTAGCAGGCCCCAAATGCACCGAGGTGACTCACCTACTCTGAATTGATTTTTCCATTCATACCATCTCATGCCAGCTAGAGAGAATATTGGTTTTGGGGTGGGATTAACAAGCTATTCTGGTACCTGAGTGAAACCACTTGCACATGAAGAATTTGGCCAGGACAGAGGGCTTAACCTGCAGACCTTGTGAAAAATGCTGTAAAAGCTTTAAAGAAGGGATGTTTGCTTTACCTCCCAGCCAAAAGATGTCAGGCTTTCTGACAGTTTTAGACAGATTGTCAAACCCAGGAACTGGGACACAATAAGCACAGGGACTTAGGTGGACTGCAGCCAGCATGAATCTCGGTCATAGTGTCCCTTGGCACCATGACAGGAAAATGTGGTGGCTCAGCACAGAGGACTTGTGTTAGTTGGACACAGTCACACTTCATGTGGACTTTTTCCTTAGGTTGTCTTCCAATCAAGGGCTCATGGGCCCCAGCTGTAGTGAGGAAGCCTTTGAGGGGTCCTGGGCCCTGTGGCTGCAGTCCACATCTGACCTGCATGGTGGGGATTGGGGAACCATTGCCATACAGCACCTTTGTTGTTGCAGGCAATCCATTTCACATTGGGGGCAAAAGTGACCTCCCGTCCAATGAGGTAAGTGAAAACCCGGACCTGGGAACACAAAGACAAAGACAGAAGAATTAGGCTGTAATGTGCTACCAAATCCAAATGGCCAAGGTCTGGCATCCTGCTCTAGAGCGGTATGAATGCCCGTTTGTGGTGCAGAGCAGTAGTTCTGCTTTCACACACAGGCAGAAACCTCTTGGGCCATTTGTTTTGCATTTTGTAGGCAGGAAGTCCATCTCCAATTACAGTAAGCTCAGAAAGCCAAGTAGCATCTGGGATCATCTGAATAACAAGGCAGAAGTGCAAATTCTGTTTGATTTTATGATAGCATCTCTGCCAAGCACTCAGCAACCACATGCAGAGACGTTTATAGCTCACAGGAATCCTTCACCCTGGGGAACAGCTGGCTGCATGAATCATTTAGGGAAAGCTTCACCATTTCTCTTGTGTTTGACCAACAACAAAAGAGCCAGTCCTGAAATAAACTGCTTTAAGAGCCCCCATGCTCTGGCCTCTCAGTAGGCTGCTTCTCTCCCTTTGTGCATTGCTACTAGCTAGGACGAGGTAAACAAATAAATCAGGAGGGTTTAGGGTGAGCCTGGTCTATTCCACTTTCACAATCTGCTCTTGCTAGTACAAGCCTGTAATCATAGATCTCAAAGTAAACAGGGCTGGAAGGCACCTTGAGAGGTTGTCTCAGCCATTCCCCTGTCCACCATAATAACTGGTAATAGCCAAATATTTTCCCAAGCAGGACCACTTATAAATAGTCCTGGACAGGGACTAAAATTCTTTACAGAAGTGGGTTTTTAAAAAATTTAAAATATTCAGCTCCGTCTTTATCATCTTATCAGGAGACCATTTTGATTGACCACATCTTTGGAATACTAAGTCTATGGGGAAAAAAGGAATCTTCACTGACCTAGAGATACCCATCTGTGATCCTACCACCTCTAAAATCACAGCAGCAGGCTCCTGCCTGGCTGTGTTGGTTTGTGTTTACAGCTGGATGCACATTGGTATTGGAGGATGCGAATGCTCCACTCTGCCCATCATTCTGGCTCATGCTGTTCTATTCCCACCATAGCAGGATAGCACCTTGCCTTGCCCTTTCTACTTATCACTTCCCAGACAAACCTTCCGATCTGGCCAGTTGTATTTTTCAAACACAGATTCATAATCCTCCAGTGCTCCGTCTGTGATCAGCATGATAGCTTGGTTACACAAGCCTCCTTGACCAGCTTCTCTGAACTACAAACAGAGAGGAAGAGCATTAGTTAGCACAGGCTGTTTCTGTATAAGCACAGCGTGTTTATTGATGAAGGGCCAGATCCTGACTTCCTCTTGCAAATCTCACACTGTGCTCAGAAGGAGCTCTGCTTAAATAAGGACTGTTTGTATGCTGCCTGTAATTTTCTTTCATTTATACAGCCCTTCCTAGCACATGTGGACACAGAAGGCTTTATAGAATAAAATAATAAGGAGAAAATCAGCGCTGTGGAGGAAGGGTGCAATTCCCTGCTGCCTCACGTCTTGTACAGTCACATTTGTTCATGCAAAATGACTATAGACTGACCATAAACACAGCAATTCTGATTTGAACAGCAGTAACTGTCACTTTTTATGGCAGAAAATGTGAGAGGAAGGGGAAATCAGACTCATTATTTCAGGCTAAATCCATCCATCTGCAAAACAAATAGCAGAGAAAGGCAGGAGAACATGAAAAGAGAAAGCGGCTGCCATCAGAGCTGAAAGACATTATGAATGTGCCAGCACGAAAGGCCATACACTGTGATGGCAGAGGACCTGTTATCTGTGCAGAAGTGATATTTAAGGTAGAGTGGAAGCATGCTGGGACTGTGGTACAAACACTGGTGTGCTCCCAGGGACATGTGGAGATATGCTGAACAGGTGTGCTCTTACAGGCAAGCCAGGCCCTGCTCATTCAGCCAGGAAGACCAACCTTTGAAAGCTGCTTATCTGGTGATCCTGCATGCAGAGCCATTTGCCTCTCGTGCCCTTAGGTACCCCAGCTCTAGAGAACCAAGAGCCTTACGCAACATCATCTCAGGTGTTGAATTAGCAGTCACCAGAGGAGGTAGCAGAGGACATCAGGGCACAAAAATGAGCAGCTACTTTGCTATGGCTCCTAGCTCAGCGTCAGTGTGCACTTTTCCTGGCACAGCATCTCATCACTTCTACTCTCTGAGCAAGGAAAAGTCTAATTGACAAAGCAGGATACAGAAAGCAGTGTGGAGTTAAAATATATATGGAAAAGGAGAGATATGACAGGCCTGCACAAGAGATTAATGAGAGGCAACAGCATGTGATGGAGATCAGACTGGAGACTAATGGAAGGGTGACTAAGGTTATATCAAATGCAGTAGCAATTTTAAGCTGGAGAGGGCAGTTATATCTTATCAAGGAGGAAAAAGGCATCCGACTGGCAAGACTAATTGCATAAAATAAAAGCATGCACTGGATGGGAGAACAAGAGCACAGGGTGTGAACGGGGGCTTTTTTATATTTTTGGGTTCAATATACAAGTCCCTTCTGGTTTAGCAATGCTATGTTAGGACAGAAGGCAAGTGTCTTTACCAACATGGGTGGTACTGTGGTTCCACTGCAGATTAATGTAATGACCATGGATACCTGGAAACCAACTCCAAGTCCAGATTCCTCCAGTCATTTCACCACTACTACAATTACCTTTGTGATTGTCCCTTATTATGAAATTACCAGGTTCAGGGCTAATATCCCCATAGTATCATCTTACACCACCATTTGTGTTGCCAATCCTGCCTCCTTCAATGTTGCTCCTAAAATCACTGAAGTACCTGTTACTCTAGTGCGGTAAGCACGGATTCAACAGCTTCTAAATGATCAAACATATGAACCCATTTCTCCCTGCTTCATGGTAATCTCATTGATTGTATCACTGACCAGAATCAGTACAGATGATCAGGAAAGAGAAGGGTGGTGTAATAGGGTCATTTCTAACTAGCTGCTCCCAGGCAGTGCATCCATGTGAGTTACTGAATCAGGATGAGGTAGTTGGGTATGCTCCTCCTCTTTCATACCACTAGAGCAGCACATTCAGAGAGGTGACAAAGACCTCTGCTGCTGTGGTCATGCCAACCCAGCAGTGGGAATCTCCTGTGACTTTCTCTACAGAGGCCCCAGGGCCTGACATTTCAAGTGGTCCAAAAAGCTTCTTGTATCACAGACAAAAACCTATCAGTGCCATCTACAAAGTAATTACAGGCCCAGGAAGGGTCAAAGCACACATGCCCTCTGTTCAGCAGGGAAACTCAAGGCAAAGGCTAAGGTTGCACACTGTGAACGAGCACAGGATGCTCTCAGGTGCAAATGAAAGAGGAAAATCCTCTCATGGGATTCTGCTGCAGATCAGCAGGTAGGAAAAGACAAGGAGTATCAACTGAGCTATTCCTAGGACAGGGATCAGTGGTGAGCACATGAGGAGTGAAAATAGCTGGTGTGAGCATCCACTGGGGAGGCACAGGGTTATGATGGTGTGCGAGATGCTATCAGAATGAGGTTCAGATAACAAATATATGAACCTTGTAATTATGAAAGCAGCTTACTCCAGACTGTTGCAATCCACAACATGTTTTGTTTAGAAGATTATTAAATTAACACTTAATTAAGGTCATCCACCATTTCATCAAACTACTTAAGACATCTTTTCATATAGCTCACTTCAGACCTCATAATACTGAGAAATCAGATGCTGTATCAGAACTAGCAATCTCCTAATTACAGGAGTAGATTATATTTTCAACAGGGAAAATGAGATCATCAGTGTAATAGAAATAGAGATTAAAAAGACACATTTAGAAAACAAATGAACAAGAGGTAATCCCTGATGTTTAGGTCCTTTTGTGGCTGGCTGCAGCTGTAGCAAGTGATCTGACAGCATTCACATCGAGCTCTGAGTGTAATTCCCTGCTCTGACTGAAGTCTCAGAAGCGTGAAAGAAGGGGAGATGAGGAACAAGGTATTCTCCTGTGTAACTTTGGTCACATTGCCAGGAGTAACAGGCAAAATCTAATTAAATCAGGGTCATAGTCTCTTGTACTCCCTTGTTTGTTATGACATTTACTTTGCAGTTACAGCCTGGCGCAGAGTTACTATTGAAGCAATAGGAACATCAGCATAGCCCAGGGATGTGCGGGCACATGTGCTGGTTGTATACACACCTGCCCAGATGACTGAGCAGCCCCTCTCCCTCTTCTCCTGCTCTATTCTTATGCAGACCTGTCCCCCAGAGAAGCCTACAGAATTACTGAAAATTCCAATGTAGGGGGAAGTGTCTCATATAGAAAATCAGCAGTAGAAAAGGAAACAGAAAACTGGTGAAGACAAAACGAGAGATGGCATTAAGTAAAATAGCATAAAATGGCAAACAGCAAATCCTGAGCTTTACAAATCCTGACAATTATGCTGCAGAATCCAGGTCCATAAAAATGTAAGCGAAATCAAGAAGTTTTCAGATAAGAAGGAAGAAAGGGAGTAAAAAGTATGTTGCCAGATGATAAAAAACAGAGGAAAATGGTGAGGCAGAAATGCTTCATAGCCTCTATACTTCATCATCAAAAGGACAATATTGTAATTGTGATAAGAAACAAAGAATGAGCGAATTACAAGCATGGTCACAAAGTGGTAGGGTTAAATAAAAAATTAATTGAAAGTATTCTAATAATCTCTGTGTAGCAGGAAGAGAAAGATTTGTAGAAGCTGTTTCTAGACTTCTTGTCTCAATGGGCTGAGACATGACTGGGACCGTATGAGATCCTAAAGGATGAAGAAGGAATCAGCAGAAAATGTACTACAAGAAGGGAAGAGACTAGGTGGATAAATTGTCCTTAAGCATTAGCACGTTGCTAGAAAAACTATTAACACGGTCCTCTTGTAATGTGTGAATGAAATGCTTCCCCACAGAAGTGGAGCACAAGGGATCACAAGCTCCTTTGATCACTTACATCAGCAGGCTGGTTAATTCTTTTTATGACACCAGTTTGCTCAAGTTATGCAGAATTTTATGTCTCACTGAAATCTAGATTGCTGCCAATTTCACCATTTTTCACCTATAGCCATTTTGAAGTGATTTATAATTAGCCTCAAAATGTATGTAAGTTCTGATTTCAGCTGCAAGTCAAGGTACCATTAAAACAGCTTGGTGTTAAGAGAAGGCATCATTCCAAGGTGGCCTCAGAGATCAGAACCTGGGGTATCTTTTCCTCCACAAGGTCAGAGAAGTACCAGCTTTCAAAATACTCTGAGTGGATCCTGAGAGAAGAGAACCCGCAGGAGTCACAGATTTTGTGCTATCTAATCCTAGAAGATTCGTATCTAGCAAATAAATAAATATATATGACTCTCTTGGGATTAGGTGTGTGTGTTTTCATATGTATTTATGTACAAATATCTACTTGGCATATAAAAAATATAAGTAACTTTCCAATTGATGTACCTTGGAAAGAAGAGTTGGAGGCTCAATACCAAACAGGAGGCTGAGTACTGGCTGGAGAGGAATACCAAAGAGGCAGATCAGCTGGATAGGAATTCACAATGTGTCTGAAGGAAGATAACTGTTGGTTTATGTTGTGTTAAGAAGACTATGTTGTGTAAAACAAGGAAAGTAATTATTCTGCTCTGCTTAGCACTTGATACCTCTCAGCTGCAGCACTTACATACTGTAGGAGCCTGGTGTTGCAGGGAAGGCAGATAGCCTGCAAGCAGCCCAAACAAAGGGATATGAATCCTACAAGAAAATGGTGAGAGGACAAGATGTGCCAAGCTTGTTGAAGCAAAGAAGAGAAGGTAGCAGTGTGATAGACTTGATAAACGAGAAAGGAGTTCAAAGGATAGCGGTTGATGCCCAAGAATTTTTCAGGCATTTTGTATGCTTTAAGGACCATGGTTTCCCTGGGATGCATTTTTTTTTAATTGAAACCACTCGGTGCGTGGCTAAATTGAAAAAGAGATTTTAAGTCATTTATTGTGCATGGCAGAGAGAGGCAGGAGAGGCTCTGGCTAACTGTTCTCTTGAAGCTGGTCTGCAAATTGCATCACAGATTAAAATATGCCCTGCCTACCTCCAGAACATAATGAAGGAAAACAAAGACAGTGAGAGATCATGCTCCTCTTCAACCCCTCTCTGCTGCTCATACCTTTCTGAGTAGGTTTCTACTGGGCTATTAATTCTAAAATTGGACTGAGGAAAATTACCAGGGGAATTTTGCAGTCACTTTCATTACAGATATCATTACAGGTTGTCTCTTGTAATCAGCAAAGCCTGTTTCATCAGTGTGACGTAGCAATTTTCATTTTCATTCTTTTGTGTATGCTCCTGTGAGCAATAACAATCTATGAGGAATGGTTATTATTACAAGCTGAGAATGTGAATTTTGTCTTATAGGAAGGGGGTGGCCAGTTCCACTAAAGTTCCCCCTTCCCCTGCCTGCATGACTGCTGCAGCAGAGATTTATTTCAGGATGCACTGATGGAAACCCTTTTCCTCCCCTGTTACTGATACAGATTTAAGAAGCTCTAGGAGAAGATTTCAGAGAGTCCTTAAAGCATATCAGCACTTGCAGGTGGTGCCTTTTGCTTTAAGAAGGTTGGCTGTAGTACTTGCAGAGCCTGGGGTCCTCCAGCTGGTGATACTGAGGCACTCTCTAGGATGAGACCTTACCAATTTGGGGAAGGCTGCTGCAGGCCAACAGGCATGTTTCCACACCTGCATGCCTACATATATGCAGCCTCTGAGGCTCTTGTGTGTGCACTGAGACACAATTTCTGTCTTTTCTGAATGTTACTAGGCAGAAAGAAATCCTGGGATGAAGCTGTGAAGTGACTGACAGGAGGTCCTGCAGCCCTTTCACAGCGGGCTGTGAACAAGGCTCCCAGGTCGTGGCTTCAGTGACCTTGGGCTGAGGTCTCAGTTTGCTAAGGAGGAGGCAATCCTGGTCTATGCTACAGTGAATGACATGCTGCAAGAAATCTGGGACCAGTGTTGCTGGGAGAAGGAAACCTGTTTCACACATTCCTTTGACAACAAAGTTACTGTTTCTGAGCTCTTGTCTCCTGGACAGCAGTTCCCAAGATGAAGAGAAGCATGACACCAGCAGTTGCTGGCAGTACAGCCTCCTTTACTCATCTGCAGGTGCTCAGAGGAAAGATGCTCAAATGCCTGAGTGAGTTGTCCTCTCCCCAGATTTGAGGTGATAATGAAAGGCAAGAGGGAATCAGCACCTCACCTTGTGAGTGAATAACATCAGAAGATTTTATCACTGCTGGGTGCTGTACTGTCTAAGAGCAATTTCAGAGCTGCTTTGACCTCATTAGCCAAGGGAGAACCAACAAGGATCAAAGCAAGTGATGACTACTTAAACTGTTGTCTGCATTTTTTATGCCAAAGAGAGAGGAAAAAAGTTTCACTTCCTGCCAAAGAGTTTCTTCTCTATTGCTGCAGTGGAGTTATGTTAGTCCACTGGGCTGCATGGACATCACTGTCTATCTGGAGCTATTTTTGGTCCAGCTATGTCAATGGAGAACAATCTTTTTCTGTTTTAGCTGTCCCAGCATGTACCTTTTATTTCCCATGGGCATCTTTGGCTCTAAGTATGCAGGGTTTTATAATGTTCCTATCTCCTGGAGACTTAAGAATTGCCTAGTCTAGTGAGTGAGCAATGCCTTCCCAAAAGGAGGTGTGAGCTCTCCTTATTAGTGGAACCAGACCAGATGTGGTGCCTGTGCCTGACATGACCGGCTGCTATTTCAGTTTGGGCAAGCAGGCTTCCCTTAGGGTTATCTTCCATTATTCTCCACTGACACCTTCAAAGTTGTGCTGATTGAGAGAAACAGAAGTTGTACTGCTTTGGGGTTCCTTAATCTATTGTCACTGTACATAACCAGTGCTACATTAGATATTAAAAAATAATTTTTCTTCTGGTGGAAAAAATAAGTATCCTGATGTATACAATGCATAAGCTCTGGATCTTTGGTTTTAAAGATATTTTTTGTCAGAAGATGCAAGGATACTCATAGATAAGCCTAGCAGCCATCTAGTCCATATAGTTGTTCTAGGTTTGTATCATTACTGCTTCCCTGTTCATCTCAGTAACTATCTTTCCCCAAAGACATTGAACTATTACTACCGGGAGTGCTGTCATCCTATTACTACAATGTCAAGGCTACATCACTCTCTTCTCAGGTTGCCACATTATGCTCCTATTACCACAAACAAGTCAGCTCAGCTACAACCATCCCTGGGTTCAACACGGATCATGCTTGCACTGGCATAAATTAAGAAAAGCATTACCATAGTCAACAAATTAAAACTTTCAGTTTTTAAATAAGTACAAGTGGAGAACTTTCCCCATGGTGTCAATACCTCTAGCACACTACTTTTAACATCAATACCATCGTTAATGCCATGAGCATCATACAGTGTACACGTTTTTGTTAGTACCAAAGTCATTGGCATCTTTAGGCCAACTTCACTATGCACAGTGTCATGGTGAGGTGGGGGATGTTCAGCTGGTTTTTGGTCATCATAGAATCATAGAATGGTTTGGGTTGGAAGGGATCTTAAAGATCATCTGGTTCCAACCCCCCTGCATGGGCAGGGACAGCTCCCACTAGCCTAGGTTGCTCAAAGCCCCATCCAACCTGGCTTTCAACACTTTCAGGTAGGGGACATCCACAACTTCCTTGGACAACCTGTTCCAGTGTCACACCACTCTCACACTACAGAATTTCTTCCCAATATCTAACCTAAATCTACCCTCTTCCAGCTTAAAACCATTAGCCCCCCTCCATCCTATCACTGTAAACTATTGTAAAAAGTCCCTCCCCAGCTTTCCTGTAGGCCTCTCCAGATGCTGGAAGGCCCCTATGATGTCTCCCAAGAGCCTTTGCCTTTTTTAGTTAACATTCCTTAAGAAACAGAGTTAAGTCGTACATTTACCTCCAGGGTACTGAAGTCTCAATTGTTCACATAAGGCAATGAATCATTTATGGTTCTTATCACAGGACACGATCAGACTGACTGATTAATTCTCCTGTTCCTGTGATTTCTTCCCCAAGCACAGATCCTCAGCAAAGTGACATTGAATAAACCTGAAGCCTAAGAAAAACTTTCATGTCTGAATCACCATCTACTTACCAAGGCTCACTAATAACATTACTTATGACCAGAATTTACAGGTCATCAGTTATATTTTATTGCCACCACCTATATAACCAAGGCACATGGGCAATGCCCAGTTGTGGGTCTTGTAAAGGAAGCTCTTGCAGGCTCCTGATTCCTCCTGGGCAGGGATCAGCAACCCCAGAATATCATGCTCAAACTGACACATCCCTGAAGCTAGGTCACCCCTGCATGCTGCCTGTAATCAGCCTGGGGCTGGTAAGATCAGCTCATATCTCTGCAGCACCGTGATGGCAGTGCTAAGTCGTTAAATGCAGAGGGGAAGGTAGGGGTGGGCAGGGATAGGTGGCCAGTGAAAGCTTCAGCACCACCTCTCTTACCTCCCTCAGGATTTTGAAGGACTCTTTCAAGGCCTTGCTCACAGTCCCCACTCCTTTTGCCTGCAGTTCGTCCACCAGCTGCTTGAAATGCTGCCAAGAAGACAGGGAAAAAAAAAGCCACAGTGAGTTGGAGGCAGGGTGCACTGTCTGAGCAGCAAAGGAAAGGGTAATCTGGAAAGTTCCATGCCATTGGGCTCCCCACCCTTCACCACTGCTGGCAGGGCAGTACCACACCGTGAAGGTGCGGAAGTCAAATGACTGCTCCACTGGCAGTGCCATCATGCTTCAGCTAGCCCCACACAGCCACGACGTGACTGCATTTCTCAGCCTGTGGGCTGTGACCCATTTGTGACCCATGGAACATCATGCAAGGGACAAAACTATTAGAAATTGGACTTCCCCTTATCCACCCCTTCAGGAAAAACAGCATTCCTGTGCATGCAAAAGTAACAGGATTGAGAGAAAGAAAAGTAGTAGACAAACATTCATATTTTACCAGGCATTGATCTGCTTGTCAATGAAACCCTCACACAGTGCTCTCTCTAGGTTGGACAGTGCCCAAAAAGCTAGGGCTTCCTTTGGGAACCACTTCAGGAGACATACTCTATAATGCAGGGCTAAGCTGGTTAAGAAAGCTGGTTGTAAAAGATATGGAGCAGTGTGCTAGCTCTGATATTAATATTGAGAGAAAAAAGGAAGAAAAAAAAAAATAGTAAGAACAGCTAAAAATATAAGTCAGCCCAGAGGCCGGTGGAGCAGCTGGATGCAGGCTGACAACCTCGGGGCTGTTGAGCCCTTCTGGGTCAGAGCAACAAGACCCTCATCAGAGAAACCTTGCTGACAACGCACCCTGCTGAAAGATCAGGCCAGGCTGAGAACACATTCCCTGGGAAAGGCCTGATTTTTCCCGTTTCTGAGGTCTGTGGGGTGTCAGAGGTGGAGAACCATTGCCCTGCGCATGCTGTATTTCCACAGTGGTCTGGGCCAGGTCCACTTATGCTCTGGCAATGGTGGTTCCAGGTCCACTCTGGCACAGGGAAGCTGTGTTGGAAGATGATTGTTTCTTGTCCCTGGAGTTTCAGGCCACAGCATCTTCAGCCCCAGGTACTTATTATGTTAAGAGAATTACCTGTAAAACAGTGGTAGAAGCTTGGTACTCACCTCTCTGTTATCTCTGTCTGCTTGGACCAGGATTCCCTTAAAACAGGGTTCAAGAAAATGAACATAATCATTGTACTGCAAAGAGAAAATGGAAAGAAGGGTTGTAATGGGAGAAAATGCACAAAAGGGCTTCACATTCTAGGTGGATGTTCAGAAAACAGTATGGAGCATTATCTAATTTTATACATATTTCCCGTAAGAATTGTGTCTAGTGATCATGGCAAATTTTAATGTTGATAAATCTTGTATTTGTTTAAATAATTATGGTGTTTTGCTGAGTTCTATCTGGGCATATCTGCACATGCAAAGTTACTTCTTTTCCAATCACACTCTAGAGATTTTCTCCATGCTTGTGCCCCTGGCCTTGCTTCTTGCACTATTTGCACATAATTTTGACTTCTGGAGACTTTGTGAGTGCCCAGTTGCTAGCTGCACCTTGCAATTGGTTTTGTAACCTCATGTCCCATGCCTCTGGCACTCAGCTGAACAACAACATATCACCACACATCCACCAAACTGTCCTAAGTAGTGGGGTGTATGCTTCTAGCCCAATACATACGTGAGGTAAAACATGCCAGTGTAAACCTTTTCCAGCAAGGTTCAGAAGAGCATAATTCATAGAAGCATGGCTAAGAGGCCACTGATGCTCAGCTGATCAATAGGAGCTTTGGGTCAGGAGATGATGTGTCTGAGCCGGTAGGTTTTTGGTGTGAGCACAGTGAAGGAATATATATTACATGCTCCTTCGGGTTTTGTTTTTGAAAAAGAGATTATATTTCCATCTCCATAATGACTTGCCTTCATTTTTCTGCCAACACTGTTCACTCTTCCATCTATCCAGCCATCAAAAGACAGAGCTGTCACTGTTGTACTTTCTAACTGTCTTACAAGATAAGAAGCTATCAACGAAATCTAGACTTTATAT